>NC_079505.1:51364503-51682165 GCF_030052815.1 Hevea brasiliensis
GATTCAAGTTGATTTTAATTTTTCAGCATTTAAATTTCTGCTATCAACCTCTGGTTCCTTGATCCAAGTAGATTTTAATTTTCTAGCATTTAAATCTCTTCTATCAACCTCTGGTTCCTTGATCCAAGTTGATTTTTAATTTTTCAGCATTTAAATTTCTGCTATCAATCTCTGGTTCCTTGATCTAAGTTAATTTTAATTTTTATCATTTTAAATTCCTGTCATCAACCTCTGGTTCCTTGATCTAAGTTGATTTTAATTTTCACATTTAAATTTCAGTCATCAACCTCTGGTTCCTTGATCTAAGTTAATTTTAATTTTCACATTTAAATTCCAGTCATCAACCTCTGGATCCTCGATCTAAGTTGATTTTAATTTTCACATTTAAATTCTAGTCATCAACCTCTGAATCCTCGATCTAAGTTGATTTTAATTTTCACATTTAAATTCCAATCATCAACCTCTGGTTCCTTGATCCGAGTTGATTTTAATTTTTAAGCATTTTAATTTCTTGCCATCAACCTTTGGTTCCTTGATCTAAGTTGATTTTAATTTTCAGCATTTTAATTTCCTACCATCAACCTCTGGTTCCTTGATCCAAGTTGATTTTAATTTCTCGCACTTTAATTTCCTGTCATTAACCTCTGGTTCCTTGATCTAAGTTGATTTTAATTTTTCAGCATTTAAATCTCTGTTATCAACCTCTGGGTCCTTGACCTAAGTTGGTTTCAGTTTCCGACTTTGACTTTCAAGCCAAATTCTTGATTCTCAAACCAATCGCCCAAAATATGGGTCTGAATCTTTACATAATTCCTATACGGAAAATGTCATTCCCTTCAATAGAAATTATGTAAAGAGGGGCAGCTGTTGACACCATATTTTGTCCAATCCCTGAAGTCAATGAACTTTGGAATCGATCCCCACCCGACATTCTTCAGTTGTAGATGGCTCGATCAGAAAATAAACCAATCCCTCATCTAGTCGATTCATTTCCGACCTCGTGTCAAAGAGATCAAACCAATATCAAGTCTCCATACCATCCAATTTCATTTTTGATCTCTCGCCAAAGAAGGTTGAACCAACACCAAGTCTCCATATCATTCGATTCATTACCGATCTCTCATCAGAGAGATCAAACCAATGTCAAGTCTCCATTTCGTTCAACCTCAGTCCTAATCTCTCAAACCAATATAAAGTCTCCATGCCATTCGGTCTCATCTCCGATCTCTCTTTACAAATGTAGTGGAAAATCATTTAGCTAATGCTAGAATCGGGTCCCGCACTTGTGTGTTCCAGATATTTCTTAAAATAAAGTTAAAAGATTTATGTCCGGTCTATTGATGATCCCGATCCTAAAATTCAAATCAAGTCCTTCCAATGTTCTAAAGATTTACCAGATGTTTGGTCGGGGCTCAGCTCAATTTCAAGCTTATCTGTAATGTTTTTCTGATTTCTCATACTTTGGTTAATGGTCGTTTTTAAAGTTTACCGTCTAGTGCATGCAAAACAATTAAGTACTCATATAATTTAGACATTTTTCGATCTCAACAAGAAATTGAGCAAAAGACTTCATTTCATTCCAAAGTAAACATTTATATTTATAAGTCATTCGGCTGGAGGATCTCCCCCAGCCTGATCTCTCGGTACATTTCGCTCATTCTCCCTCTCTCTCTCTCTAATTCCTCCTCGCTCTCCTCTTCGTCTCAAGGAGCCAAATCCACCATCCAAGAGAAGTCTTCCTCAGGATAACGCCTCCTGAACTCAGCCAAAAGGTCGCTGTGGGCATTCACATAAGCACCAGCTTCCCTCATCACAGCCTCTTCTTTTTTCACTCTGAGTTCTTTAGTGAGGCGAGCGACATCAGCAGTTCAAAGAGCCCAAGCCTCTCTGAGTTCATGAGCCTGTTCAGCCAATTTATCCTCATAGGACTTCATCCGACCTTCGAGTTCGGCAATACAATCTTGGGCAGATGAAAGTTGAGCTTGGGCAGAGGATGCGTTCTTGACCGCTTTTAGAATTTCCTGCCTTAGAAGATGAGATTTTTCCCTGATTATATGTTGGTTCACCAAGCTCTCTACGCTCAAACTCATCGTTTGGGTCAGGAGATCATCAATGCTACCCGGGGTCAGCCTATTCCGATCCTCCTGAAGGCATATGGTAGCGCCCAGAACTTTGGCCAAGCCTGGATTCTCCCGAACAGATCGGTTCTTCTCCAGAGAGTGAATGAGGACCTGGGCGCCGCGGGAAAGGGTCCTCACAGCTGGTTGGGAAGGTCCCCTTTCCGCACTCGAAGGAACACATGGAGGTGGTGGCTCTTCGTGTCGAGGGGAAGAAGGAGCTACCTCTACCTCAGGGACCGGTTGTACCGAAGGTCGGGACGAGTCTCCCGGCACTTCTTTCGAATCTCGCTTTAGAGTTTGTGATGCTGTGGTGATCTTCATTTCCCATACCTTTTTGGAGATCTCCCTCTTCCGCTTACGGCTCTCCTTGGAAGCCTCGCCCCCCGCCATACCTGCGCAAAGAAAAGTCAGTGAGTTTGCTAAGATTTAGAGATTAGAGATGGGGAAGGTACCAGGGCCGAGGTCAAAGAGCTGGAGCTCGTATCCTTCATCGTTGATCAGCCGTGTCATCCAATGTTTCAGCTTGGCCATCACCGCATATAAGTAAGAGAACTTCTAGGTGGCTGCCAGATCTTTAAGTTCCATCACCATGGCACCCTCGTCCCTACTCAGGGCGATATGCTTCGGAATTGGTGGGACCAAATATTGCCCACGGGGAAACCTCAACTGTTCGAATCTTGCTCTCAAAGATGAAGAAGAGATTTTTCCAATTCTTGATGAAGAGGAAGATCGAAAAAGCCCACAAGGCGGTTTTGCTGAAGAACCAAGACTGCCGTCCTTTCGATGAGTAAGCCTATGCAACTCGATAAACACCTTTGTTGTAAGATCGAGCTTCTTGGCCCAGCATAAGCCTCTAAAGGCCACCAGGATCCACCGCGAGTTCAGATGCACTTGGGCTACACTTACATGGTGAAACTTCAGAACATCCTTGAAGAAGTCATCAACGGGAAACCGAAGAACGGCTTTTAATTGCTCTTCGTACACCATGATCACATCATTTTCATCGAAAAAGTGATCGGCTCTGAGATCGCCATGGCATTTGATAAGCTTGAAGGAGTCGGTCCGAAGGTTGTACTCTTGACTAATCGACTGCAGATCTATTTCTTGGAGGATTGATGACAGCTCATCCACGGGAAGATTTTCCCTCCCAGAGGAATGTGTTCGTCTTGATTGTGCCGCTTGACCATGGGCTGAAGCAGAGGTCGTAGTAGGCTCAGGTCGCCCACTCGACCTAATCACCTCGACTTCATCTGATGATCATGAGACATGGACAGAAGGGAGGGTCGTCGCTCTCTGACCCTCAGCAACGCTCATTTTCAAAGAAATAAAAAAGCTTAAGTAAGAGAAGGATTAAAGTCCTTACCAGAGTGTGATCGGTGCTAGAAAAACTTGAAGAAATGAGAGAAAGTTAAAATTGTGAGCAGAGTGCTGAACATGGCATAGGGGAGCAACTGAGAGACCCTCCCCCTATTTATACCCATGTGAGCATTCAATGCTCGCAGAGTCCCAAGTAGTGCATTGGTTAGCAGAATCCACCCGCTTTCCTGACACGTCGCAAGAAGATTCCAGAAACAGAATAAATAAAATAAAATGAGATCGGCTAGCTAAGGTCATCGAAATAAGGTAAATGTTCAGAGTCACAGATCGGCTAAGGGTGATTTAGTTAGGAACCAGATCAGATATACACATCAGAGATCGAAAATTAATCAAGGCAATAATTAAATGATAATTGTCTAATAAAATTTCATTTCATTTCCAAAAGGTCAGATTACATCATTTGGGCGATTTCAAGAGATTGGATTATATCATTAAAGGTCAGATTACATCATTTGTGCGATCTCTAAAGATCGGCACTACATCCTACATAGTAAGGACCTATGTCAAAGCCTAGTCTTGTGGCTAAATCAAAAGATGTGTTTGATCAGAAAGCCAGCCATAGGCACCAGATAGATGTGCAGCTCAGATGGAGTGACTATGACTCTCATGATGATGAGGAGTCATCATCGATGTCATCGACCAGAACCGAGCCTCAGTCGGGATGCCCGATGTGGTGAGGAGCCAAATGAACTTCAAAAGGCGGTCACCGATATTTAGAGGGAAATTAGCACTCCTCTCGCCCGAAATCAGTTCACCGATTATATCGGTAGACTGATTCGAGATCGGTACGATCAACATTTTCGATCTTGATTGGTAAATTATTTCGGTTCTCTCACTGTCATTAGATGTGGTTCTCATGATTCTCTGATCACCAGGATCATAAATTTTCAGTTGAGGAACGAAGAGAACAATCAGAAAAAGATCAAAAGCGGTCACCATGGCCAAAATTATTATCGGAGAAACTTGGACAGGAAAAGTGAAAAATGGGATGAGAAGAAACAAAATATGGGAGAGATTCCTCACTTAGGCGTAAATATAGGGGGCCTGAGCATTTATTACTGGCGAAAGCCGAAGCGGAGGCATCGGTAACTGAAGAATTAAATGCTTTGACTGAGGCAGATTGGATAGAAGGGAAGGTTCTAGAATAGGAGAGATCGGGAGAGGGGCCCGATATGAGAGATCGAAAAAGAGTCATGACTAAGAGAACGGAAGGAATGGAGATCGTAAAAGAAGACAAAAGACTTCCAATAACCTCCTTCATAATCAGAGCTGAGGTAGTTAAAGCGTTGTAGGCAAGATCAAATCTTCACCGCACGCTTCATTTGGAGAATCGCCCGCAATGCTGACAGACGCCAGGACAGTTATGACAGTCCTGTGCTTCTCAATCTTCACCGTTGATCTTACTCGTAAGGACAAACCCGGAGCCCTTGGATCAAAAGGTAGACGACAGGACCGGCACCTTTTGTTCCTAGCCTTCGGATCCATCTTGACAAGAAGATCCTGAGCCGTTGGATTGGAAAAGAGAAAGGACAAATATTCTGAATAGGATCTCAGTCGTTCATTTTGATTCTCTTTAATTCTCAGACATCGGATTATGTCCTTCTAAATCGAAACCTTCCATCTTCCCAGAAGAGATCCTGACCCTTCATTAGTAGCACCCATTCCCTATAAATACCTGCATGCAATACTATTGAGGGATGGACAAAAAAAAAAAGAGGTGGTGGTGATTATAGTGGAAAGACTTTGAAAATCAATTCAGTCTTGCTACTTTGAGCTTACATAAAACGGAGGAACTTCAGAAATTAGTTTTCTTGAGTATCTCCATTGAAAGAGTTTACGAACCCTGAAATTCTACATTTTCAGTTTGTTCATAACTCTGTTATTACCATTTTCGTTCGATCTCGTCTGCATCACCCTGCAATCTCAACCCATTATTTCTTTCAGCTTGATCTTATTCTGACCCGATTTCTGTCACTTTGGTTCTACTGCATTTCAACCTGGGTCTCCCAATCTCAAAGTAAGCATTGGTCCTTGTACCACCAGCCTTCAACGGAGCAATATTTGTGGCTCCAGAGTTAGTTTAATAACCTCAATCTTCCACAGGTAAGTGTTTTAACTGCCATTTTGTTGAATGCCTCTGTCTATGTTTTCCAGCTTTCCTTTTTAAAATTTCTTCTATGTTCAGTTACATTAAAATCCCAAAACAGTTGCAATAAACTGTTATTTTATTGAATACCCTAGGTTAGTTTTCTCCAGTTTTTTTTAAGGTTTCTTTCAGATCCAATTACATTAAATTCCAGAATAAGTTGTCTAGGCCAGTAGTCATTTCCTATATCTTCTCTTATTTTTATTTGCAAATCCCTTTTATCATCATTTGGTTTTTATTTTCTTCAATAGTAGATGTTCATCCCGTAGGCAACTTATAACTATTCAAAAGAGCATAGGCATGGGTATTTCGATATGAGAGTTTCCAAAACAAATAAAAATGACAAAAAGAAAAGTTGTAACAAAAGGTCAAATAGTGGGTTAAACCAAATAAGTCTAGAGGTCGGGCCATAGAGCGAGCCCAGGGGATGATGTAATAAATCGGGAATCCGATAAGTTCGGATTTCGAGTGAGCAACCAAAGAGATCGGACTAAAGAGTTCTGATAAGGCGATCACATAAGAGATCGGTAAGAAGTTCGGTGTCGTGTCTACCCTTTAGATAAGGCTTAGTGAGTTCAGAAATCTACACATGGGTCTTTTGCGCCCTCGGTCACTAGATTCCTTAATTCATAAGATTGTATCATACGAAATTTTGAGAGATCGGAGGAGAGTTCTTATCCGATTCTCAACCAAAAAAACTTTATTAAATATATGGAGATCGGAGGAGAGTTCTTATCCGAGATTCCTCACGCTAAACTCTAAATTAAATACTTAAAGAGATCGGAGGAGAGTTCTTATCCGATTCTCAACCAAAAACTTTATTAAATATGTGGAGATTGGAGGAGAGTTCTTATCTGAGATCCCTCTTTAAAATCTTAAACAGAATACTTTAAGAGGTCGGGGGAGAGTTCTTACCCGATCCTCATTCAAATAAAACACGGAGATCAGAGGAGAGTTCTTATCAGAGATTCTTCGCCAAATTTTAAACCAAAAGAGATCGGGGGAGAGTTCTTACCTGATTCTCGCTTAAATTAAAACAGGGAGATCGGAAGAGAGTTCTTATCCGAAATCTCCCAACCCTTAATAAATATATCTAGAGATCAGGAGAAATTCCCTGCCCGAGCTCTCTTAACAAAATTTCAAACTAAATGACATGACCCTAATACACAAGGCAAATTCACTCAAACACTTACTCACCAAAGGGCCATCTCACGAACTTGTGTTCCTAGGCAACCCAAAATGAGTGAAATATCAAACATTCCTTTATTTTGCACAAAGGATTAACATCATTATTATCCCAATCCCCTAATTACCCTTTTAATTCATGAAAGAGCATAAAATTAAACCTGTTTACCCTCATTGAGGGACGAGGTGGGGTACCTAACACCTTCCCCGCCCGTATATAGACCCCGAACCTAGAATCTCTGTTTTCGAAGTGATTTCATTTAAATTTATTTTCATGAATGGTTTTCTTTAATTTCCTTCAAAATTAAAATGGTGACTCCTTACTCTTTTCCACTTCAGTGAGTGTTCATCCAGGCGACCGCAAAATACCTTGCGATAGGTTTCATAGAAGCTCATATCACATTTTATGAGCTAGAGAAGCCAATTTCAAGGGTGCTTTATTAACTTTCCTAAACACCATGCTATTCTAGTCATGCCAAACACACCACATTAATGTCTCAAAAAAACACCAAGTCATCCCTATCATTAGATTGAGCTATGCAGCAAACAATTCCAGGCTAGACTCTTGAGTGAAGCAATCAACCCGAGCATCTAAAGGCAAAGCAAATCAAAACCGCCCTAACCCATGGGCAATCACAAAACACATGGAGTGTTGTCTCTAAGGTATAATTGTACCTACAACAAAACTTAAATAAACTGCAACCTCTCTTAACTAATAACATTAGAAGGAAGACCCCCAGCTAATAGACCCCACATAAAGGTCTTAACCCATGAAAGAACATTTAACTTCCACATAAGGCCCCACCTATCTTGATGCAACCTAGGAGATGGCATGGAAGGGGCACTCAAAGAAAGTGAGCGAGCAACATAATACCCTAAGTAAATAGTATATAGCCCATTACGCACCATGGGCCAAAAAAGACAATCTAAATGTGAGAGATGGCATCCTGCTCTTCTGCCAAAACACTAAGAAAAGAAAAGGAAAATTCCACATAATTGAATATGGAAAATTAGTTATGAAACCTTAGCTTCCAAAAAGTGAACATGACTGTAACACCCTCACATTGGATAATTTTGTACATTCTGCTGTTCCGATGATTAAGGTCTGTTCGGACAGCTAGAATATTGAGAACTATAATTAAATTATAGAGAGAAGTCATAAACTAAATTGATAAAGATTAAAAGAATTTAGATAAAAATAAGAGAAATAAAGCACAATCGGTTAAATGAGCCGAAGGTCCCGGGGATGGGTGACCGACCAGGGAAGTGACTGCGAGCTCAGCTGCAACCCTAAATTCGTATGGGATCCCATAAAATCTTTAGTTAAGGGATAATTGCAAAATTATTGGGAACTAGAAAATCATGGAAATAAAAAGGGAACAGGCACAAATAAGCGAACCAGAACTTTAGGACTCATTAGGCATTATAGAAAAGATGGACTATACCCGATGAGGGGCATTTTGGTTAATTCACTTCAAGATGTGACTTTTGACCTAAATGTCTATTAAAATGTATGAGATTAAATTATTTAAAAAGAATTAAAAATATAGATGTGTATAGAAAAGAAAAGGAAAGAAGGAGAAAATTCAATTTTAATTACTTCTATGACATAAGCATGACATCATTGTGACATAATTAAAATTATAATTTTTATTTATGGAATTTTAGGGATAAATATCATATTAAGAGACAAAAAAATTTAAAAGAAAACAATTGTCTTCTTCCCCACAAAGACTTGGATAGCACACTTATCTTCTCTTTTTTCTTTTCATTTCCTCCATTGATGAATATCCAAAGCTCCAAAAAACCTTGAATTTCCTTCCTAATTTCCATAGCCACCAAAGTAAAGCCTTATTATATGACCTTGGTAGGAAGATTGGGAGCAAGAAAAAAACAAAGAAAGTGAAGATTTGAAGGGCACAAAATCTGCTCAATAAGGTGAGTCACTTTTCCAACTTAAGTTGATGTGTACTCATAGAAATAAGATTGAATAAGTGGGAATAACATGAGAAATTGAAAAATTATGCATGATTAGAAGAGGAGAGAATCACCCAGCATGGGAGATTAGGGTTTTAATATGTTTTAAATGAATTGAACATGATTCCTAGTTTAGAAGATGATGTAAGCTTGATTGGTGTATTGAAATTGCATGAGTTGCTTGAAATTGGGAAGATGGAGAAATTAGGATTTATGAAAATTAGGGTTTTATGGTAGGTTACTAAATTGATGGTAGAAATGGTAAATTAAGGTCATATGATGTGCCATGAATGTGTATTAATGTTGAATTGAGGAATGGAATTGATGGATTGGTGGTGTGCCATATGCTAGAATTCTAGATAGCTTGAGTCCAGTCCACTTAGATGATTATAAGTTGAGTTATATAACTCCAATTGGTGTGAGGCTAATTGAAGTTGAAACTTAGGACATAAGGCTAAATTTTTCATAAAGACACCTCATCCAAAAACTGACCATAAGTTGCCCTAAAATTTTCTTGAATCCGGAATTGGTGTTCTGGACCTGACCAGAAATGACCAAATGAACAGTACATCTTCAATTAGGCATAACTTACTATAGACACCTCCAAATTAGGTGATTCTTGAACCAATGGAAACTTGAAACGTAGTAGAACACTTCTTATGGAGGTCATAAACCCAAATTATGACCCTAACTTGGTCAAATTGCTAAGCACATTTAGTCCATCAAATCTGCCTGATTCTGGACTAACATAGAAATCTTGGACAAATGGCCATCCGATCAGTTTTGGCAAAAATGCCATAACTTGGGCTAACCTAGAGATTCTAAAGCCAAAATGTTCATAACACATCAAACTACAATTTTTATGTTTTGACCATAACCCAAATCCTAAAGTAACTTAGGGATATTGTTAGGAAAAATCAGGAACTCTAATTCTAGAATTCTTGCCTTTGGAGTGATTGGCCAATTGACACCCGGATGGTGATTAAACTATAACTTTCACTAGAAAGTCGCAAATAGAATGAACCAAAATGATCTAGAAACCTAAGAATTAGGGCTATAACTTTGGTTTAGAAAACCTACTCAAATTCTGAGTGTAAGGACTTCAAATGTGAATTGCAAAACTTGATCTGAAACCTGAAATTATGGAGTTATAGGGTTTATGAGTCTAGGTTAATTAAATTACCCCAACTCACGCTATATAGCCTTAAATTTAGAAATTCTTGAACCTGTGTAACCGTGAGACACAGGAGAACAACTCATATGAAGAACACCATGCTAAATTATGACCATAACTAGTCCAATTTGCTTGACAAATTTGAGTTCCAAAATTTGCCCTGTTCTGGAACAGTATTGGCTACTAGACTAGTACTAAGTTAATTGATTATAAGTAGAGCTACAAAACTCCAAACTAAGTGATTCAAATTGGAAGCAAAACTTAACACATAGAGGAACAACTTTCATTTAGATCATATCACTAAATTATTACTAGAACTAGATTGAAATTGGGTTCAAAAGTGAGGGCATAAAACTATCCAGAACCCAAACACCTGAAATTACATAAGTAACTTAGGCATTCATTTAATTAGTTATTAGAGATAATTGGGATAAGAATTGAGACATTTCCATTGTGTATTTTCATTGGAAAAAGAAGCCTCCTAAAGAGGGGAAAAGTTGAACTAAGTAAGAGGAGTATAAAGAAGTTTGTGCACAACTATTCTCTTTTTCTATGTTTTATATTTGGATTTGACTTGAATGAAATTTATATGTATGAATAATGCTTTTATTTTGTAATTGTGATTGGAATTGACTTTTGTATGATTCAAATATGATTACTTTTGTGCACTTAAAAATTTAATACATTGTTTTGAAGATTGTGAATTGTAAAATGTATTTACTTGATTTGTAATGAGATTCTTTGAACAGAAATTATTTTGAATATGTTTTGAAACCACAGTTAGCATGGCAATGTGATTTTATTCCTCATTAGTTTGTCTAATGGGATGATATCGATTGTGATTTCCTCCATTCGTGGTGTTGAGTTTTCCCTCTCTGGCTAAAGTGTTGAGGTGTGTGCCAGTTGAGGAATGATTGAATAAGTACTCATATTTGCTAGCTAGCCCGTGTGTTTTCTGTAGCCTTTGGTTATTGGGAGGATTGGCTTTGTAGTGGTGTACAATCTGATATTGTTTTAGTGTCATGCTTTGAACTGTGTGAATATTTTCAACACCCTGAAATTGTGCATATTTTGCTAAAAAGGTAATTGAAACTAATGCTTGAAAATATTGTATTGTTTTCTTGGATCAAGAAAAATGTGAGTATTTTAAATACTTTATTAGGATTTGGTAAATTGTGAATATTTGATCAAAATGTTATTCAAGCAACTGATTTATATGATTGAAAATATTGACCTAGATTTTATGAATTATGAAGAATTATTGATGTTTAAAGCTCTTTGTTATTATTTGTCAAAGTATATTTTATATTGAGTTTTAAATTATTAGTTGTGCACTATTGAGTTCATCGCTCAGTGATAGCTTTGTATGCTGTCGCAAGTGAAAGAGAAGATAGAGCAACTGAGTGAGATCTTTTGAAGGGCTGTGATTTCATTAGCCATGGGTATATTATATGTATACCCTTGGTAATTTCTTTTTAATTATATCTATATGTACGTTTGGACAAACATTGAGCAGTTGTATAAAAAGCCCTATAATAAGAATTTTGAGATTGTAATTAGTGTAATATTATTTTAAGATTTTATTTACATTTAAATTTTTGTAATATTAATTTTATTACCTCAATGTATGCAAATGTTTAAATTTCTTTTTGAATCTCGTAAACAATGAATTATTTTCTTATGATGAAATTTGTTGAGGCTAAACTAAAATGATACAATGTTTGCTTGAGTTGAATTATGGATTATATATTTTTAAAAATTGATTTTCACAGGCCTAGAAGAACTGTTTTTATCTAATTATAGCCGTAACCACACAGATTTTCCACAAAATTTTAAAAATGCCTATTTATTTCTAAATAAATTTTATGACTTGTACTTGAATTGAAAACACCTAAATTAAATTTTTATCACCACACTAACCTCTAAAATGAAATTATTTTGCCAAAATCTCTTATAATATATTTAATGGATTACCAGTAGGCTAAGTTCGATAATTTATTAGGTATGCTACGGGATTATGCCACATCTTATGAAAGGGTAAGGTGTGATAATGACAAACCAAAGGGCATCCACACAATAAGTCAGGAAGCTAATTATTTGACCAAACTTTTATATTCTCACTAGTACCAACTCTCCATTGAAGATGTTTGAGTAAAACCTCATGACTAGCAAGAATAGAGTGCCAAATGAAACTAGGCCGAGCATCCCTCTTAGCATTCATGAAGGAACCATCAAGTAAATACTTGGCCTTAAAGACCCAATCATAGAGGGAAGAAGGATTCTGAAGAATGCACCATCCTTGCTTAGCTAGAGGGCAATATTAAATAAGTGAAGATCATAAAGACCTAGCTCACTATCCTTCTTAAGAGAACATAGTTTTTCCCAAGACAACCAATGAATTTTCCATTTATCATCACCCTCACACCACCAAAAGGATGCTACAAGATGATGAATCTCCTTACATAACCTAATAGGCATCATAAAGCAACTCATAATATAGCTCGAAATAGACTACACGATCGATTTGATGAGTAATTCCTTACCAACCTGAGTAATAACCTTTCCTTCTAGCACTTGACCTTTTCCAGACCCTATCTTTTAAGAAAGAAAATATTTCCCTCCTAGAACACCCAATCATTGCAGGTAACCCTAAATAGCATTGATGGAAATCAACTAATTGAATTACAAGGAGAGCTTTGAGAGAATTACAAACATTCAGTAAAACTCCATGACTAAAAGAGATTGTTAACTTCTTAAAATTAAATTGTTGATTCGATGCCACTCCATAGGAATGAATAATGTGCTTGAGCATCTGACATTTACTGGTACTTGCTCATGAAAAAATAATGCAATCATCTATAAAAAAGTAGATGAGAGACAAATGGGCTAGACTAACAACCTGAACCCATGAATAGAATTATCATTCATAACTTTTCTGCAACAATGCAGAGAAACCCTCAGACTAGAGAAAAAATAAGTAAGGGGATAGAGGGCCACCTTGGCGAAGACCACAACCAGGTTGAAGGAAGCCTGATAGCTTGCCATTGATAAAAAATGAGAAAGAAGTTGAAGAAACACAGGTCATAACTCCACTGGAAAGCTCATCTTAAGCATCACCTGTTTGAGATATGGCCATTCCACCATATCATACACGTTACTGATATCCAATTTTAGTGCCAAATACCCTTTTTGCCCTTTAAATTGAGCTTTTAAGGAGTGAAAGTCCTCAAACACAGTCAAAACATTATTGTTAATTAATCTGCCTTTAATAAAAGCACTTTGAGTCTCACTAATCATTTGAGGAAAAAATCATTTCATTCTAGTCACTAACTTTTTCAACATTAATTTATACAATGCATTGTATAAACTAATTAGTCATAAATCTTTCATAGAAACAAGATTTTTGACCTTAAGAATTAAAGTTAAGAAAGTGTGGTTAACATTTGGGGGCATAATCCCCAAATTAAGAAATGCCAGGATGGACTGCACCACCTTTCCCCCATAATTTCCCAATACTTAAGATAAAATAGCACTGCCATGCCATCAGTGTCACATCCTATCCCTTATAGAGCACGACATGTTCCCGTAGCATACCTAATGAATTACCAAACTCTACTTACAGATAACCCATTAGTTATGCTACAAAGGATTTTAAAACAAACCATAACTTTTTATCTTATCAATTCTTTTGCATAAAACTGCATGAGAATAGTTAAAATTCCATGTAAACATTCATTGGAAAAAATGATAGACTAAATATTACAAAAGTTACATTTTCATAAGTCTCAAAGTAAAATACAAAATAGTTACAAACTCAAAATGAGATAGCAATGCAATGCTTTTAAATACAAACTGCTCAATATTCATACATCCATACATATAGGTACAAAATACATCCAAATGAATCACAAGGGTATACCTAACATAAATACCCACAAACAATATCAAAATGCTGCTTTCAAGTCTCTCACTCGGCAGCCTTCTCCTTTCCCTTACCTGCGACAGCATAAAGAAGCTATCGCTGAGTATATCACTCAGTGGTGCACAACTAATAACTTTAAAACTTAAGGTAAAACACAATTTGTCAAAGCATAATAAATCATTTTTTTCTTAAGCATGAAAAATTCACAAGAGTTCTAAGTTCATAAGAGCCATTTATTTGAATAATATTGCAAATGAGAAATCATACTTCATAAATCACAATTCACAAAGCATTAGTGTTGCCAACATCAACACACAGTTCAGGCCATGACACAAAATTTCACGATCAGTGCCGTGTTGTACACCACGATAAAGCAATCTCAACCTCACTAACCGTTATTAATGAGGGAAGGGCTAGCTAGCTAAAGAGTACTCATATAGTCTTACCCCACTAACCGTTATTAATGGGAGATATAATCAATATCAATTACCAACCCCAAGTAGCCGTTACTACTGGGGAGTTTCGAAAGGGACTGTCATGCTAACTATGGTTTCAAAACAGTTTCCAAAAATTTTTCATTCAACAATCACATTTATAAACCAATAAACACATTTAAATTCATCATAATATCCAAAAAAAGGTAGCAACACCTAAACTTCTTAAATGCAAGAGAAAAACCATATTTCAGTCAAAGTAAACTTTTTCAAAGCAAACTCATTCAATTTAACACATTCCAAGCAATTTACAAATTTAAAAACGAAGAAAATGTTAGTTGTGCACAAACCTTCAATGCTCTCCTTTATTGTTACCTACTTCTCCTTGTCCGTTTCAACTTCTTTTTCTACTGAAAATACACAAATAGAATACCTCAATACCAATCTCAATTACTACCAAGAACTCATTATATGCATATCTAATGCATCCCAAGTTAGCTTTGAAAATTTTAGAATATTTTGGTTTTGGGACAGCTTGGTGCCCCAATCTTTGAACTAAATTTTTACCTAGTTTCGATCATAATTTGGTGAGGTTCTCTTCATGAAAATCGTTCATCTAGGTCTTAACTTTATTTTCCTTTTTGAATCACCTAATTCAGAGCTGTGTAGCTCAAGTTATGCCCAAAACACCATTACTATTCACGTCACCGTTCATGCTACAGATTTTGTTCTGGCAGATTTATCAATCCAACTTCGTTCAGCAATTTGACCAAGTTAAGTCCATAATTTGGTCTAATATTCTTCATATGAAATATTCTACTATGTCTTAGGTTTCCATTGGTTTAAGAATCGCCTAAATCGGAGTTTTCTAGAGAGAGTTATAGCCTTGCAAAGTTTACTGTTTATTTGGTCAATTTTAGGTGCCCAGATTCTGGCAGATTCGGTGACCCAAATTCATTTCGCAATTTGATTGAGTTAAGTTCATAATTTGGCCTAACATTCTTCATATGAAATATTCTACTATCTCTTAGGTTTCCATCAGTTCAAGAATCGCCTAAATTGGAGTTTTCTAGAGAGAGTTATAGCCATTGAAACTTTACTGCTCATAAGGCAATTCTACAGTTTTGCAGATTCAGTAACTCAACTTTGCTCAATAATTTGTTTGGGTTAATGGCATAATTTGGGTTTGTATTCTTCATGAAAGTTTTAGGTCTATATCTCATCTAACTATTTTGACATGCTTATCTCGAGTTATGACCCAAACACGATTACTGTTCATGTGTACTGTTCATACTGCAGTTTTTCAAGTTTGGTCAGTTTGTTCACTAGGTTTTGGTCACTTTTTGGGCATGCTTCCTAAATGAAAATTGTGTCATTTAGTGCCTATTTTTAGTCCCAATTGGTCCCATACCAATTGGACTTGTAACATTTCATTTTTGGTCCCTCAAAGTTGACTTTTGGTCATGCTTAATACCCAATTCAAATTTGGCTTTGATTTAAACACTTCTCACACACTTAATTAGGTCACAAATGGCCATTTCTTTCCTTAAACTATGTCAAAGACATTATTTAGCACTTCTTCATATTTTTGGTCTCTAAACCCTAATGTTCAAAACCCTAATTTTTCTCCCATTTGGCCAAAACCCTAGTTTATGTTCCATATATGTTTTCTTTCATTTTCTTATGAAATTTCATCATAAATTAACTTCATTCCAAGCTTATACAGTATCTAACATGAAAAGAAAATTACCTCTTGTTGATTTCTTTCCAATTTCACTTTTCTTCGAATTCTTGTTCTCCTTGCTTTTAATCTCTCAATCAAAGATCTATTTGATGTTTTCTTTTAGTGGGCTATGGAATTTATGAAGGGAATTTAAAGGAATTAAAACTTGGGAGGGGAAATCAATGAGGGGAAGAAGTGGAAGAAGAAAAGAAAAAGAGAGAGAGAGGAAGAGAGAGGGTGGTGGCCTCTTATGAAAAAAAAAATGAAGAAAACATTTGTCTTCTTATATATATATATATGAATATATTTATCCCCAAAATTAGCTTATTAAAATTATAAATTTTAATTGTGTCATAAGGATAATTAAACTTAAATTTTTATTCCCTTTTTTTTTTTTACATTTACACTTAATTTTTTTCTTTTAATTAAATAATTAAATTTAACTATCAAAAGCCTATAAGTCTTTCATTTTAATCTTGTCATAATGGAAATGAAAGTTTAAGTTTTCATTTCTTAAATTTTCCCTTACATATTTTTACTTGAATTTTTCTTTAATTTTTTCCCATAATTCAATTCATTAATTTCATTTAATTAAATTGACATTTTGGTCAAAAGTTAACTCTTGAGGTGAATTGACCAAAATGCCCCTCATCGAGTCATAATCCTTCTTTTTATAATACCCGATGAGTCCTTAATTTTTTTTTTGTTCACTAGAATTTTTATTATCTATCTCAACTAATTTTCTATTTATTTTTGGTCCTCAAGGTGTCTTTGAATAGTATTAGTCACGGACCAAAAATGGTACTATTCATAACTCGGAGGTTCGGAGTGTTACAATTCTCCCCTCCTTAAAAATAAATTTCGTCCTCGAAATTTACAGTCTCGATCTCGAATAGCTGTGGGTGCTGTCTCCTCATGTCCTCCTCACACTCCCATGTAGCCTCCTGGCCTGAGTGATGGTTCCACAGCACTTTGACTAGAGGTATATGTTTGTTCCTCAGCTGCTTCACCTCATGTGCCAAGATCTTTATGGGCTCTTCATCATATGTCAGGTCTGGATTCACCTCAATCTCCTTTATTGGCAAAATGTGAGAAGGGTCTGATCTGTACCTCCTTAACATGGAGACATGGAAGACATTGTGAATCTTCTCTAACTCCAGAGGCAATGCAAGTCTATATGCCAATGGACCCACTCTTTCCAGAACCTCATACGGCCCAATGAAGCGAGGACTTAGTTTTCGCTTTCTACCAAACCTCATGATCCTCTTCCATGGGGAAACTTTCAGGAACACCTTGTCATCCACACTATACCGAATATCTCTTCTCTTTAGGTCAATGTAGGACTTCTGTTTATTCGTTGCAACTTTGAGTCTGTTTCTAATGAGCTTAACCTTTTCTTCTATCTGCTGCACTAATTCTGGACCAATCAACTTCCTCTCGCCCACTTCATCCCAACACAAGGGAGTTCTACACTTCCTGCCATAAAGTGCTTCGTATGGAGGCATTCCGATGCTTGAATGATAACTGTTGTTGTAGGCAAATTCAATTAAAGGCAAGTGTGTGTCCCAACTCCCTTCAAACTCAATCACACAAGCCCAAAACATATCCTCCAAAATCTGAATGATCCTTTTAGATTGGCCGTCATGCGTGGATGGAATCTTTGTCAGAAGTTCAATCTAGTTCCTAGGGCTTTTTGGAGACTACCCTAGAATCTAGAAGTGAACCTTGGGTCTCTGTCCGACACAATAGACACTGGCACTCCATGTAACCTCACCACATCATCTATGTACAGTTTGGCCAATCTTTCCAGGCTGTAATCCATTCTCACTAGCAAAAAATGTACAGACTTGGTCAATCTATCAACAATAACCCAAACTACATCATGATTCTTTTGTGTAAATGGAAGTTCTGTCACGAAATCCATAGTGATTCTTTCCCATTTCCACTCGGGAATTGGCAATGGCTATAGCAACCCTGCAGGCACTTGGTGTTCTGCCTTTACTTGCTGACAAGTTAGGCATTTGGCAACATATTCTGCAATGTCTTTCTTCATTCCTCTCCACCAATAGTGCTCTTTCACACTTCTGTACATTTTGGTTCCACCAGGGTGCATTGCAAAAGGTGAATCATGTGCTTCCTTTAAAATGTTTTGCCTCAGTTCAACATTCTCAGGAATACACATTCTGCCCTTATATAATAACAAGCTCTGATCATTTACTGATAATTCTGGTTTCTTGCCATCCCGAGCCTTTTCCATCAACTTCACATACTTATTATCCTTTAGTGCAACTGCTTTAATTTGTTTTGCCAGCATTGGCTTCACTTGCCAAGTAGCTACCATCTGCCCATCTTCATTAATCTCCAAATTAGCATGCAATGCCCTTAATTCATGCACCATGGACAAAGGAGAAACCCTCAAACCAGCCATAGTCTTGCGACTTAAAGCATCAGCTGCAACATTAGCTTTTCCAGGCTAATAGTCTATCAAACAATCATAATCTTTTATTAGCTCTAACCATCTCCTCTGCCTCAAATTTAACTCCTTTTGTGTGCCCAAGTACTTCAAACTTTTATAATCTGTGTATATATAACATCTCTCCCCATACAAGTAATGTCTCCAGATCTTCAAGGCAAAGACAATGGTTGCCAACTCCAAGTCATGCGTGGGATAATTCCTCTCATGCGGTTTAAGCTAGAGTGAAGCATAGGCAATAACATTTCTATCTTGCATCAACACACAACCTAATCCGTTATGGGAAGCATCACTATATATGCTATACTCCTTACCCAAAGTGGGCAGGGTTAAGACTGGCGCTTCAGTTAAACACCTCTTTAACTCTTCAAAACTTTCCTGGCATTGATCAATCCACTGAAATTTTACATTTTCCTAAGTAGCTTAGTCAGTGGAGATGCTAGTATGGAGAATCTCTTCACAAACCTTCGATAATACCCAGCTAAACCAAGGAAACTCCGAACTTCCGTGACATTTCTAGGTGGCTTCCAATTAAGAATGGCTTTTACTTTGCTAGGATCCACCTGGATACCTTCTGCAAATACAATATGCCCCAAAAATGAAATCTCCTTTAGCCAAAACTCACATTTCGACAGTTTGGCATACAACTGCTTCTCCCTCAAAGTCTGCAATACTATCCTCAAGTGCTTGTCGTGTTCCTCTGCATTCTTTGAGTACACCAAAATATCATCAATGAACACCACAACAAACTGGTCCAAATATAGCCTGAAGATAGTGTTCATTAGGCCCATAAAAGCAGCTGGAGCATTAGTCAACCCGAATGGCATTACTAAGAACTCATAGTGGCCATACTGAGTCCTAAAGGCAGTTTTAGGAATACTTTGCTCCTGCACCCTCAACTGGTAGTAGCCCGATCTCAAGTCAATTTTGGAGAATACAATTGCATCCTTCTACTGATCAAATAAATCATCGATCCGTGGCAGAGGATATATATTCTTTATGGTCACCTTATTCAACTGTCTGTAGTCTATGCATAGGCAGAGAGTACCATCCTTCTTCTTCACAAATAATACTGGTGCTCTCCAAGGTGACACGCTAGGGCGGATGAAACCCTTATTTAACAATTCTTGCAATTATACCTTCAACTCTTTCAACTTAGCAGGTGCCATCCTATAAGTAGTGATGGAGATTGGCTCCACACCAGGCATAGTCTCAATTTCAAACTGCACCTCTCTTTCTGGAGGCAATCTCGGTAATTCTTTCGGAAAGACATCCGGAAAATCCCATACTGTAGGAATATCTTTAAGATCTGGACTCCTTACCTGAGTGTCTATCACATGAGCTAGATAAGCTTCACATCCCTTTCTAATAATCTTTTTAGCAAGTGTAGCTGAAATGATGTTGGATGGCAATAACTGCCTCTCCCCGTGTATCATTATGTCTGCATACTCGGGAAGACCAAAAGTGACTGTCTTCAGTCTACAGTCGATCATGGCGTGATGCCTGGCTAACCAATCCATGCCCAAGATGATATCATAATCTCGGAAGGGCATGTCAATTAAGTCTGATAGGAATGTATGTCCTTAGATCACCAAAGGACAATCCTTATAAAATTTGTTCACCCTAACCTCTTGTCCTAAAGGACTAGTCACTAGCACATCATAATCCAATTTCACCCAAGGAATAGCAGCAGAGCATGCAATACTGGCACTAGCATAAGAATGTGTAGAACTAGGGTCAAACAACACATATACATCTCTATCAAAAATGGAGAAAGTGCCAGCCACAACATCTGATGTCTCAGCTTCATCCTTCTGGCGCATGGTGTACACCTTGACTGGTGCACCACTCTGCTCTGGTTGGCTCACTGTGCCCTGGCTGCCAGAAGTGTTACCTCTACCCCTGCCTCTGCCTCTACTAGTTGTCTGTTGTCCTCTGGAAGCAGAACCTTGAACAGATCCCTGAGTGGTAGTAGGCGGTCCAGATCTGCGGGCACTAGTGCAATCTCTAGCAAAATGCCCACTTCCACCACAGGTGTAACAGGCTCCTATGGCCTTATAACATACTCCTCCATGAGTCCTGCCACAAGTCTCACAAGCATGGGTAGGAAAGGAACCCCTAAATGTTTGCTGTCTGGATCTAGGTGGCCTCTGCCCTGAGAATCTTCCCCTACTAGATCCTTTGTTACTTGGTCCCCCAAAGCTCTTTCTCTTACCTGAATTATTACTTGGACTCAGACCTGTATGCTTACTGCTCTTCTCTTTTTCAGTGATTACCTTCTCAAATGCCCCTTCTAGTTCTATCCTTTCCAATTCAAGGGCCTGTGATATCAACCCAGAGAAGTTGTCATGTCAAAACCCAACCACTTGCAATCTCAAACTAGGCCTCAAACCGGCCTCAAACCGTTTGCATCTGTCTTTACTGGTAGTAAGTAGGCTTCCAGCATAGTGGCTGAGGCGAGAAAAGTCTCTCTCATACTCAGCTACAGTCTTGTTCCCTTGCTTCAAACAAGAAACTCCTGTAGCTTCATATCCACATAGGCATCAGGAACATACTTCTGTCTAAACTCCCTTAGAAAGTCATCCCATGTTAGCACTGGCGGCTCAGCCAAACTGTGGGGAATGGTCTTCCACCACTCATATGCATCTCCATGCAGCAGGAAAATTGAATATTCAAACTTCAACTCATCTGTGCAGTGCAATTTCTTGAAGAACCTCTCCATCCGTTCTAACCATTGCTCAGCTTCCAATGGGTCCACTGTACCCTTGAACTCTGTTGCCCCATACTTCATTAACTTGTCATATTGTCTGGCTGGGAATGGTGGTTGCACTGGAGGTGCTTGCACAGGAGCTTGGATTGGTATATTGCCACCATTTCTTTGAAATAATGCGACCATCTCACGAGCGAATCGAGGAAAGCGCATGGGTGGGAAGGGTGCAGTCGATCCACTAATATTCTTAGGAGCTGGGGCTTCCCCCTGTACCTCAGCTGCTACTGATTGCTCTACTGTGTGATCCCCCTCTTCCATATTGAATCACAACGAATTCTACTCCCTGAACAACCAACACAAGGAGATTTCCCTCCATTAGTCCATATTTATGATGTAATGCACTATATGTTCAATAATGACAATTAAGCAGTTGTACTTATCAAAAAATTTTTAAACATGCAATTTCAAAACTTGTATAAAAACCAAAGCTCTGATACCACTAAAACATGTCACACCCTATCCCTTATAGAGCACGACATATTCCCGTAGCATACCTAATGAATTACCAAACTCCACCTACAGATAACCCATTAGTTATGCTACAAAGGATTTTAAAACAAACCATAACTTTTTATCTTATCAATTCTTTTGCGAGAAACTGCATGAGAATAGTTAAAATTCCATGTAAACATTCATTGGAAATAATGATAGACTAAATATTACAAAAGTTACATTTTCATAAGTCTCAAAGTAAAATACAAAATAATTACAAACTCAAAATGAGATAGCAATGCAATGCTTTTAAATACAAACTGCTCAATATCCGTACATCCATACATATAGGTACAAAATACATCCAAAGGAATCACAAGGGTATACCTAACATAAATACCCACAAACAATACCAAAATGCTGCTTTCAAGTCTCTCACTCGGTAGCCTTCTCCTTTCCCTTACCTGCGATAGCATTAAGAAGCTATCGCTGAGTATATCACTCAGTGGTGCACAACTAATAACTTTAAAACTTAAGGTAAAACACAATTTGTCAAAGCATAATAAATCACATTTTTCTTAAGCATGAAAACTTCACAAGAGTTCTAAGTTCATAAGAGCCATTTATTTGAATAATATTGCAAATGAGAAATCATACTTCATAAATCACAATTCACAAAGCATTAGTGTTGCCAATATCAACACACAGTTCAGGCTATGACACAAAATTTCATGATCAGTGCCGTGTTGTACACCACGACAAAGCAATCTCAACCTCACTAACCGTTATTAATGAGGGAAGGGCTAGCTAGCTAAAGAGTACTCATATAGTCTTACGCCACTAACCGTTATTAATGGGAGACATAATCAATATCAATTACCAACCCGAAGTAGCCGTTACTACTGGGGAGTTTCGAAAGGGACTGTCATGCTAACTGTGGTTTCAAAACAGTTTCCAAAAATTTTCCATTCAACAATCACATTTATAAACCAATAAACACATTTAAATTCATCATAATATCCAAATAAAGGTAGCAACACCTAAATTTCTTAAATGCAAGAGAAAAACCATATTTCAGTCAAAGTAAACTTGTTCAAAGAAAACTCATTCAATTTAACACATTCCAAGCAATTTACAAATTTAAAAAAAGAAGAAAACATTAGTTGTGCACAAACCTTCAATGCTCTTCTTTATTGTTACCTACTTCTCCTTGTCCGTTCCAACTTCTTTTTCTACTGAAAATACACAAATAGAATACCTCAATACCAATCTCAATTGCTTCCAAGAACTCATTATATGCATATCTAATGCATCCCAAGTTAGCTTTGAAAATTTTAGAATATTTTGGTTTGGGGACAGCTTGGTGCCCCAATCTTTGAACTAAATTTTTACCTAGTTTTGATCATAATTTGGTGAGGTGCTCTTCATGAAAATCGTTCATCTAGGTCTTAAATTTATTTTCCTTTTTGAATCACCTAATTCGGAGCTATGTAGCTCATGTTATGCCTAAAACACCATTACTGTTCACGTTACTGTTCATGCTGCAGATTTTGTTCTGGCAGATTTATTGATCCAACTTCGTTCAGCAATTTGACCAAGTTAAGTCCATAATTTAGTCTAATGTTCTTCATATGAAATATTATTCTATGTCTTAGGTTTCCATCGGTTTAAGAATTGCCTAAATCGGAGTTTTCTAGAGAGAGTTATAGCCTCGCAAAGTTTACTATTCATTTGGTTAATTTTAGGTGCCCAGATTCTAGCAGATTCAGTGACCCGAATTCGTTTCACAATTTGACTGAGTTAAGTTCATAATTTAGCCTAACATTCTTCATATGAAATATTCTACTATGTCTCAGGTTTCCATCGGTTCAAGAATCACCTAAATTGGAGTTTTCTAGAGAGAGTTATAACCATTGAAACTTTACTGCTCATAAGGCAATTCTGCAGTTTTGCAGATTCAGTAACTCAACTTGGGTTAATGGCATAATTTGGGTTTGTGTTCTTCATGAAAGTTTTAATTCTATATCGCATCTAACTACTGGTAAAATTTTAGCTCATTTTGATCTGCCTAGCTCGAGTTATGACCCAAACACGATTACTGTTCATGTGTATTGTTCATACTGCAGTTTTCAAGTTTGGTTAGTTTGTTCACTAGGTTTTGGTCACTTTTTGGGCATGCTTCCTAAATGAAAATTGTATCATTTAGTGCCTATTTTCAGTCCCAATTGGTCCCATACCAATTGTGTAAAATTTCATTTTTGGTCCCTCAAAGTTGACTTTTGATCATGCTTAATACCCAATTCGAATTTGGCTTTTATTTAAACACTTCTCACACACTTAATTAGGTCACAAATGGCCATTTCTTTCCTTAAACTATGTCAAAGACATCATTTAGCACTTCTTCATATTTTTGGTCTCTAAACCCTAATGTTCAAAACCCTAATTTTTCTCCCATTTGGCCAAAACCCTAGTTTAGGTTCCATATATGTTTTCTTTCATTTTCTTATGAAATTTCATCATAAATTAACTTCATTCCAAGCTTATACAACTAATCTAACATGAAAAGAAAATTACCTCTTATTGATTTCTTTCCAACTTCACTTTTCTTCCAATTCTTGTTCTCTTTGCTTTTAATCTCTCAATCAAAGATCTCTTTGATGTTTTCTTTTAGTGGGCTATGGAATTTATGAAGGGAATTTAAGGGAATTAAAACTTGGGAGGGGAAATCAATGAGGGGAAGAAGTGGAAGAAGAAGAGAAAAAGAGAGAGAGAGGAAGAGAGAGGAGAGGGTGGTGGCCTCTTATGAAAAAAAAAAATGAAGAAGACATTTGTCTTCTTATTTATATATATATATATATATATATATATATATATATATATATATATATATATATATATGAATATATTTATCCCCAAAATTAGCTTATTAAAATTATAAATTTTAATTGTGTCATAAGGATAATTAAACTTAAATTTTTATTCCCTTTTTTTTATATATTTACACTTAATTTTTTTCCTTTTAATTAAATAATTAATTTAACTATCAAAAGCCCATAAGTCTTTCATTTTAATCTTGTCGTAATGGAAATGAAAGTTTAAGTTTTCATTTCTTAAATTTTCCCTTACATATTTTTAATTGAATTTTTCTTCAATTTTTATCCCATAATTCAATTCATTAATTTCATTTAATTAAATTGACAATTTGGTCAAAAGTCAACTCTTGAGGTGAATTGACCAAAATGCCCATCATCGGGTCATAATCCTTCTTTTTATAGTACCCGATGAGTCCTTAGTTTTTTTTTTTGTTAACTAGAAATTTTTATTGTATCTATCTCAACTAGTTTTCTATTTATTTTTTGTCCTCAAGGTGTCTTTGAATAGTATTAGTCACGGACCAAAAATGGTACTATTCATAACTCGGAGGTTCAGGGTGTTACAATCAGGGCTAGATGCCTTATCAAGATGCATCTCTTGCAATGCTGCAAGCACTTCTTTCCTTATATTTCTAGAAGTAACTTAATCAATTGGAATTAAGACCTGAATCAATAGCATTAATAGCTTCATTAGACAACGGTGGACTTAAGCTCACAAAATGATTTGAACAATAGAAAGACACAACCTGATAAATATTGGCTTGCCCCTCATACCAAATGCCATTATTATCACAAAGGCGGCTAATGGTATTATGTCGTTTCTTTTCTGACACTTTTCCAATGAAAAAAAAATTAGTATTTCGATCACCCTCGTAAAGCCAGACAGTATGGGATTGTTGTGTCCATATAACCTCCTTAACTCTAAGCTTATCATCCACACATTTTTGCTTTACTTTGATAGCCTAGCGATTAGCAGTAGTCCGAGCAAGACTTTGCAAAGCATCAAGATCAGTTTTTTGGGCCTGAATATTGCACCCCTCGTGACCATAGGAAACAAAATTACATTGCTTTAACTTAGATGCACAAGCCACCAATTTGTCTATAATGCTAGCAACACCACCACCCTAAGTTGACTGAATGATAGCCTCACAACGATTATCATCCACCCATATATCTTTAAACCTAAAAGGATGGTTGATACGCATCCGTAAGTGCACAAAATTTCACATGTAATACAATGAAGAGTAAGATATCATTCCCACGAGGATTGTTGTTAATTACCAAGATTTATATTAATTTTACTAATATCTAAACTATTAAATTGGATTAAATTTAAGAAATTAAAATTTAACTAAAAATGAAATTAACTCAAATTGGAAATAAACTCAATTGGGTTTAAAACTAATTAAAAAGTGGCTAGGGATATTGATTTCACTTGACCCAATAATTAATCTTAATTAATTTTATCTAATAATCAATTTTAATTACTCTTACAAGGGTAAATAATCAAAAAAATTTAATAATCCCTTCTAGGTATCATCAAACATTTTAACTAAAGAATTAATCCTTATTTTTCAATAGAGAACTACTCAATTAATTAGCGCATTAAGAGAAAAATTATTTCAATAAAAACTCATAGACCCAATCTTAGTTTCCACTTTTAATTAAAGTCTATGATAGTTGTTATTAAATTTAATTCATAATTATGTTTTTCAACCATAGATTATATATCTAACATTATTCAAGTATTTGGCCAAGATAATCAAAAGCAATAAACTCAAAAATAATAACTATTAGCAAAGTAGAAAAAATTAGATTAAAATTTAGATATTAAATCAAGTTAAGCTACATCAAATCCCTAGCCAAAAAAATCTAGCTACTCACAATGTCAAAACTAAAAGCAACCTTAACAAAATTATGTTTAAACATAGCAATAACATTTTAATCTCTAAACAAAATTTAAGGGAAAGAAAACAGAAGAAAAACTCTAGATGCTTGAAGACTTGATGAGAAAATCTTACTCAATTTCCTCAAATTCTTCCTCCTAAGCCTTTCTTCAGCTCAAAATTCTTAACTCTCTAGTGTCTAGATCTTTTTTTTTTTGAAAGAAAATCATCCTTCTTTTTTCTCCAACAGCCCATTTTCCAATAACTCCCTCTTTTGGATTATTCTCCCACTCTTAATGAGGTATCAAAAGTCTATTGGGTGAAAAACACCCACAAAAGACCATCTCACCCCCAAAAATGAGATTCGCATGATTAGCTGTAGGAATGAAGAGTTTACATGGCTTCTTGTGGGATGGTAATAGGGCACGTGGTCATCCATCAGATAGCCTCTTACACGCATGGTTGGCCATGAGAAGATCTTTTGAGGGTATTTTTCATCCAATAGACTTTTGACACCTCATCAAGAGTGGGAGAATAATTCAAAAGAGGGAGTTGTTGGAAAATGGGTTACTGTACAAAAGAGGAAGAATAGTTTCTTTGGAAAAAAAAAAAGATCCAAACACTAGATAGTTGAGAATTTTGAGCTGGAAAAAGGCTTGGGTGGAACAATTTGAGGAGATCAGAGCAAGATTTTCTCATTAAGTCTTCAAGTTTCTAATTTTTCTTCTCTTTGCTTTCCCTTAACTTTTATTTAGAGATTAAATTGTTATTGCTATGTTTAAATATAATTTTGTTAAGGTTGTTTTTAGTTTTGACATTACGAGTGGCTAGATTTTTTGAGTTAGGGATTTGATGCAGCTTGACTTGATGCAATCTTTAAATTTAGATTTAATTTTCTCTACTTTACTAATAGTTATTATTTTTGAGTTTAATGCTTCCGAGTATATTGGCCAAATACTTGAATGATGTTAGATTTATAATCTATGGTTAAAAAACATGATTATGAATTTAGTTTAATAACAATTATCATAGATTTCAATTAAGAGTGAAAATTAAGATTGGGTCTATGGAGTTTTGTTGAAATAATTTTTCTCTTGATGCTCTAATTAATTAAGTAATTCTCTATTGGAAAATAGGGATTAATTTTTTAATTAGAAGGTCTGATGATGCCCTGAAGGGATTATTAAATAATTTTAATTATTTAACCTTGCAACAGTAGTTAAAATTGATTATTAGACAAAATTAATTGAGATTAATTTTGGGTCAAGTGAAATCAATATCCCTAGCCACTTTTTGATTGGTTTTAAACCCAACTGAGTTTATTTCTAATTTTAGTTAATTTCATCCTTAGTTAAATTTTAATTTCTTGAATTTGATCTAATTTGAGATTCTAGATATTACTAAAATTGACATAAATCTTGGTAATTAAAGACAATCCTCATGGGAATGATATCTTACTCATCATTGTATTACTTGTTTGATTTCGTGCACTTGCAGACGTGTATCAAGTTTTTAGCGCCGTTACTGGGGATTGGTGCTCTAATATCAAAATAATTAATTTTACTAGTAATCTAGACATTTTTTCTAAAATTTTATTCTTCTATATTATTATCTTATTTTTCTTATGAGATACTTCATGATGTCTTATTGACAGGTAATCACAAGTTTTGCTCAATAGCACTTGGAGCCATTTTATGCCACTTGGGGAAGGATCAATGATATGATAAAGCGATTCTCTTGTCACAATCTTTCAAATCAGTCTCCCACTCTTTGTTTTTGTAATGGACTAGATGATACTACAAGAAGTTAGGTGGATAATGGAGAATGGGCAATCGATGGTCATCTTTTACACAGAAGCCATTAGGAAATAGCTCAATTATTGAATGATATGGCTGATTTTGGCTACCATTGGCATTGAGATCCTTCACTATATGGTTGGAGTCTCCAATGCCCTCCATATATCTCTTAGGCTATTGATACAGACCATTCATTTAAACATCAAGAAGAGAAGAGTTCGACACTTGAAGGGATAATTGCTCGAATCGTAAAAGGAGTTAAAAAAAAATTGATTTTGGATTTTGATGAAAATCAATTGGTGAAACGAGATTTGGAGAATGAGGAAACTTTTCGTGAATATCAACTTCAATTTGAAAAGACGAATTCAAGGTTTGAAGAGATAATAGCTCAGTTGCAAGAAATAATGAGAAAAAAAATTTTATGTGGGAGGATAATGAAAATCTATTGGTGAAACAAAGTTTGGATAATGAAAGCACTTCATGGGAAAATGAGCATCAATTGGAAGAGAAGAATTCAAGACTTAAAGAGCGTGTGCTTAATTGGAAAATTTTGATAATCAATCTAAAGCATAGAATGAGACTTTTGATAGTCCAATGGTGCATAATGAGGTCATACTCTATGATGATGAATCAAATACTCAATGTGTGAAGAGTAAGTTGACATATGAATAATTTTCATAGGAATTTCAACCTCTAAAAGAGATATGCCATAAAGTGAAGGTTAAGTTATCAGAAGAATTTCCATATGCAGAAGAGCCAAAAATAAAGTTGGTGGATGAGGGAAAATGTGAGACCTTAGATTTGAGCTATTTGATGGTTCTAATAGATACATCACTCAAGGGGATTTATCTCCCAATGACATTGCTTTCACCACGCTATGTCCTCAGTAAGCTAAAGGAAAAATTAGAGTACTCTTCCCAAGCATATCAGCCAAAGCCAAGTGTTATTTATGCTAGGTGCATAATTTTTTTTTAAAATATGACCAATCTTGAGGATGTCTCAAACCAAGATCCAGGAGTAGTGTTACATGATAACTACTATAGGTAGAGGTCATTTTTTAATAAGCAATTATCTAAGTGGTAAAGCTAAAGACCTAATACAAGTTCTTCTTAGGTGGCAATCAAAGCAAAAAATTTTGATATCCCTTGATTTTGCTATTTCTTTCACATTTTGTTTATATTTAGTGTGATGGCTTAATTTAGTTTAATTGTTTTTCCAAATTTTGATTAGCATTGTGTTTCATTGGATGTAAGCACATAGAAAGGAAAAAGAATACTTGAGATGCACAAAAACTGAGTAGAAGGTTAAGTTTGGTGGAGCAAGGGACAAGGCACGCATCGAAGGGGAGTGACCCTAATCTTTTATTACCTTGATAAAAATTCATTGTGTTTATGATTAAGTCATTGGAAATCAAATTCTTGATTTTGAAGTGATATGTTTGATTTTCATATTATTACAATTTAATGCATATATTGTTTTTGATGGATTTTGTGAAGTAAAATTATGCTATTTTTTTAGGCAAATGTAAGGAAAATGCAAATTTTGGTGAGTGGTTTTGTTTTAGTGTCATATTACATTAGATCCCAATTTTGCATTGAATGAAGTAATTTCTTTTTTTTTAGAAGTAGTAAACTTCATGGCTAGGTAGTAGTTAGTCATGGTAGCCATGGAACTCATTATCTAAAAAGGTTTGAAGTTAATTTGCAAAAGAAAAAATTTTTCATGAGAAACAATTAAGGTCATAGCTTCATGTGAGTTTGTAAGAAATTTCATGGTTAGACATGAGCTTTTCTGTTCAAATGTGATTAAAACTTGTTATATTTTTCTTCATGGGGTAGTAGAGGCCATGGTTAGGTATGAGAATGCTCCTAGGCACATGCTTCGCCATGAGCCATTTCATTCCAAGCATTGAGATTCACATTTTTCATTTCATGCATGGTGCGTGTTTATGGGTAGCAAGTCACATGGGTGGATGTGAAAATCATCCTAAGGCGCATGGCCAGCCATGCACCTCTCCATGCTTGTCCATGAGCAATTTATCACTCCAAGCCATGTATGTCCTCTTCATTTTACAATTGTTCTTTTGTTTTTCTTGTGTTTTGATTGGTCTATGTCACTTCACCTTAAGTTATGTGATTTTATTTTATCTTATTATGCATACTTTTGGTCAACAACTTCTTTTCTCCTCAAGACCAACACACTTTTCTTTCTTCCTTCATACACATTTTCACTTACTCAATTGTAGGTCCACTCTTGCACTTCCATATCCATGGCATAGGCTTTCTTGTTAATCATTGAGGGCAATGTCTTTGATAAGTTTGGGGGTATATATTTTATGTTATTTTTTATTTTATTTTATTTTTGTACATAATTTTTTTGTTTTGTTTTATAAAATATGGTTGCAATTTTGATTAAGAAATTCAAAAGAAAGTAATTTTGGCCATTGTTATTTTTAATTATTTCAATATGAGTTTGAGAGTAAAATATGTAGTTTAGTTATTTTATATTTGTGATGTGCTTAATGGGATTTGATATAATTAATGATTAATTTTGTTTTCGCCAACCTTGCATATTTATTTATTTTGTCTATGGAAAAGAAATGTGGATAGTGTGTTTAGGAGATAATAATAATAATAATAATAATAATAATAATAATAATAATAATAATAATAATAATAATAATAATAATAATTTTTTAATGTGAGAATTAATTAATTATTGTGAGTGGAGCATACTTTAATCTTAATTGATATTCCTTTTTTTGAAGTATATAGTTGTACAAAAAAAAGAGCAACAAAATAAAATTATACAGTCTACTCTACTGGTTCGAGTTGTAAGTATCTAGGAACATTCTAGGAACATTCATGAGCCCCATGTTTATTTTTTAGTCAAACAGTAGCTTGGATTATGAGTATGCAAAGCACCTTGAATTTGTGATTGCTGAGTAACCGGGTGCCTTCATGACCAATGTCGGTATTCACATAAAAAGGCAAATGACGATATAAAGAAGAGTGCCAAAATGCTATTCATAACCAAAAAGTGTAAATAAATAAAGAGATAAGGAGGGAATTGAAAATTATGGTTTTTGCATATTTTAATTCATTATGATTAGTTGACTTTCATTTTTATTTTGTTTTGTTTGTGCTTTTTGAATCTTCTAAGAATACTATCTCATAGTGGAAATAGACTGATGAAATTGCATATCTAGTTGGAGTACAGAGTTTAATTACTTTACTGAAAATTTAATGGAAGTAAAATGATTATTAATTGTATAGAGTTTCATTTGAGTATGAATAGGTTGAAATGATTAAACTATAGAATTTAATTTTTAAATTTTTGATTGAGGTGATTAAATTATAGCATTTGGGTAGAATTGTTTTTTTCTGATTTGATTTATCAAAATTTGCAACATGTTTATTTTGGGTTTTATCAATCTCTCATTTGTGCTTTATATGTTCTTTTGCTTAGGGACAAGCAAAAACTTAAGTTTGAAGGTATTTGATATGTGGTATTTTTATAGGGTTAAGTGTATTAATTTATGTAAATATTTAGTCTTTTAATTAAATTTAATTACATTTTTATAGTTTTATTTAGCTAAAACTTAATTTCTTTCTTTTTAATTGATATTTTTTCTTTTTTGAAAAAATTATAAAGATTGGTGAAAATTGGAGAGAAGTCTAAAATTGGATAAAAGATCTCACCCCCAGCCATGAGATTCACATGGTCAGCTGTGGGATTGAAGAGTTCACATGGCTTATTGTGGGATGGTAATAAGGAATATGTGAGATTCACAAGGTCCATTTCAAAATGCATGATACTGGTCACTTTTCATCTCAAACTCATAGATAAAGCAACCATCAATAATCGACTGGATGGAAAACTTATGCATTAAATGCCAAACAACATACATAGCTTGTGACAAACCATTGATGCTCATTGGCTTCTGAGAAACCACCCTACCCATAAGACAGTGTTTAGAATGACTAATTGACATAGGGGTATCTACCACATTAGTCATTGACTCTTCTTCATTAATCAACTTGAATCTCTCCCACAATCGTTCCAGATCAATAGCCATAATTACAATCACAAAGAGCAAATAGAAAACAACATAAGAAAGATGAATCCAATAGCAAAAACAATAAAACATTAATTAAAACAAATCTCATGATGGAAAAGTGAAACCTTAGCAAGTTTCCTAGCATGGTCAGGAAACCTACTCTCACGTAAAATGAGAGAAAATTTATTTTTAGGCCTTCTTTATCTTACATTTATGTTTGGAATAAATAAATTAAAAATGCAGAATTCATTTGCATACTTTAAAATTCATTTGTATATGAATTTTTATATTTGATTTGCCGTATATGAATTTTTATATTTGATTTGCCACAATTTAAAACATAAAATTAAAAGGAATGCCTTTTTTACCATTCAATAAGTTATTTATTAAGAGATAAGTTAAAGAAAATAAAATAGAATCACTTAAAAGTTCCTTTTGGATAGGTGTGCATTTGAAATAGTAGAAAATTGTACTTTAAATGAAAAATTGGAAACTTAAACATAATATTAAATTCAAATACCTATCATTTGTGAAGTCTAAAATAATTTACAAATTTTTTAAAATAAATTTATATCAATATGCTAAGAACATTATACTTTTTATAATATCTTAAAATTTTGTCAAACATCATAGAAAATTAATTTGAAAATTTTGGAAATTTTTAATGCAGGTTTCATAATTTTTCAAGCATAAAAAGTATTTAATAAAATTTCAAAGTTTCAGCAAAAATATATGAAAAATTTATCACCAGTTTAACCATCCAACTGACGCACTGTATAGGGGAGGCAATCACCACTACAAAATATTTTCATATTACCAATGGGGTTTTTCATTGGTGATTATGTCACACCTTATCCTTCCGTAAGGCATAATTTGATCCCGTAGTATACCTAATGAATTACCGAACTTCGCCTACCGATTACCCATTAAATATACTATAAGGGATTTTAAAAAAATTTTCATTCATTTTTAAAATGGTGGGTAATATTGAATAATTATTCAAACCATTAAATTGAAGTTTAGGTCATAAATTAAAATTTTGATTGAATTAGGATTTTCGAAAATTTTACAGAAATTTCAGCAGAGTGCTTGTTAAAAATGGAGAAAATAGTTCTTCAAAACCTGAAAAGAAAACACTTCCAATGTACTTTTCTCAACCACAACTCCACAAATGCTCAATTCAACACAAACTCAATGCATTTTCAATATCCATCAATTTTATTTAATATATTCACTATACATACAAAAGTCTTAATTTTACAGAAAAAAAAAACAAAAATAATATCATTACATACTTAACTGTACAACTACTCGACTAGTTCAATAGTGTATGAACAAAAATATTTACATCAAACTAAGTTACAAGGGTATAAATAATATACCCGTACAAGATCCTCAAAATTTGCTCCCCTATCACTATAGCAGCTCACTCTGCTACTTTGTCCTTTCCCCTATCTGCGATAGCAAATAAAAGCTATTGCTGAATAATTATGCTTAGTGGTACACAACTAAGAAAATTCAAACTCATTACAAAGCATAGTATCTCAAAGCATAACAAATCAAAATTTTCATAATCAATAAAATGTTTGCAAAATCTCAAGTTAATCTGAATAATTTATTTCAAACCACATTTCATAAATCACAAAGTAAAGGTGTTGCCAAGAACACACAGTTTAGACCATGACACAAAATTTCACCATCAATGTTGTGTTATACACCACGATAAAGCAAATCACCTCATTAACAATTATTAATGAGGGAAGGGCTAGCTACCTAATGAGTACTCATATAGTCTTACCCTACTAACCGTTATTAATGGGAGACATAAGCAATTTTAATTGCCAATCCCCAAATAGCTGTTACTGCTGGAGAGTTCCGAACAGGACTGTCATGCTAACTGTGGTTTAAAAATAATTTCATAAAATTTTCATTCAACCAATTGCATTTCAATTCACATAACATAGATCATTTAATAAAACATCCCTTATTAGGATGGCGACACATAATTCATAAAAATTTGAGGAAAAATCACAATTGAAACCAAATCATTTATAATTACAATTCATTCAACTCATTTCCAAATTTAAAATTAATTGAATAAAATTAGTTGTGTATAAACCTCTAATGAGTCGCCTCTCTGCCTTGACTCACTTTTTTCTTATCATTTTTGGTCTCTTTTTCTACTGAAATACACAATTTAAAGTGTTTCAGTAATCATTCAAATCACTTCTAATAATAATTCCAACAATTAAACTTTGCATTTTCACTTTACTTATATAGTCCTCTAAGTTGAGTTCTTTATATTTGGTATATTTATGATTACTATTCATTTGACTAATTGAGTATAATGTTGACTTTCTCATACTTAATAGGTATGCTAATTCTAATTATCCCCACATACCACATTTTGGGGCCTAAATTTGTTGGCGTTGGTTGCCATTCTCAATTCAAAGCTCATTGGAAGAAATTCCAAAAATTTAGATTTTGTCTCCTAAGTTTACTGTTCTATTGGACCAATCTACAGTGAAAATTTGGCTAAACTTTCTTCATAAAAGTTGTTCCTTAATGTCTTAGCTTTAATTCCCTTTTTGAATCACTCCATTTGGAGTTTTGTAGTTCAAGTTATGCCATTTTTACTAAGACTGGCTGGATTGGTCAAAACCCAGAAATTCTAGGCAAATTTAGGTCTGGCAGATTTGGTAACCTAAGTTTGGTTGACAATTTGACTAATTATGGCCAGAATTTGGATTTGTATTGTTCATGAAAGTTGTTCTACTATGTCTAAGCTTTCCAATGGTATAAAAATCAAGTCATTTGGACTTTTCTACACTAAGTTATGACCATTTAAACATGCACTGTTTATATGGTTAATTTTGTTTAGTGGCAAGGTACCTAATCCGATTTAACCAAATTTTACACCAACTTGTGGTCAGTTTTAGGGCAAGGTTTCATGAAAATTGTTTCTTTGGGTCTTAATTTTCATCTCCAATTGGCCTCATACCAATTGGAGCAATAGAATTTCAGTTAAGGCCATTTGAGTGGACCAAGGTCAAGCTGTCCATATTTGGACATTATCACATTCACACTTCAATTCATTTCATGCATTCTATCAAACTCATAAGCACACCAATTAACCAATTTAAGCATCAATTATATCAATTGGCATCAATTCACCAAAATCCTAAATTTTTCCCAATTTTCCATGTAACAGCCCGGCCCACTAGTAATATTGTCTGCTCTGGGCCGAAGCCCTCATGGTTTTAAAACGTGTCACTAGGGGTTACGAACCGCCAACTTATAAACCCAGTATCTCTTCCGTGTTTTGCCGATGTGGGATTTGCCTAGGGTGTTACAATCCACCCCCCTTATGGGACTCAGCGTCCTCGCTGAGGTTTGCCCCACCATCGCTCAAGGTTGCACGCGGAGCGGCTCTGATACCACAAATGTAACGGCCCGGCCCACTAGTAATATTGTCCGCTCTGGGCCGAAGCCCTCACGGTTTTAAAATGCGTCACTAGGGGTTACGAACCGCCAACTTAAAAACCCAGCATCTCTCCCGTGTTTTGCCGATGTGGGATTTGCCTAGGGTGTTACATTCCAATTATCAAGAACCCTAATTTTCTTAATTACCACAATTCTTGAAATTAAAGTTTACTAATCATCTCTACTTACTTAATTGAGCTTGTATACAAGGTTAATTGAATTAAAGCACATCATTTCCCCCAATTCCCCATGGTTGTCGAAAATTCTAGGATTCCCTTACTCCACTACTTCTTTAATTTTTGAATTACTTTATGCATTTCTCAACCTAACATCAAGAATTAATGAAGGAAGAAAGGTGAATTTGAACTAACCTCTTTGTTGAATTTCCATAGCTTCCAACTCTTCAATTTTCCTCTTCTATTTTGCTCCCAAATGATTCACCAAGGTCTAGGGATAAATTTTAGCGTAGACATTTAGGGAATTTGTGGAAGAATTTAGAGAAATTCAAGCTTCAAGATCTTAAAAATGGTGGAAGAAAGAAATTGAGAGAGAGCAAGAGAGAGAGAGGACGGCAAAGGGGTTGAAGACGACACTATTTTTCTATTTTTTTTTTCATTTATCCCTATATATACTTATCTCAAAAATTAATTTAATTAAATTAAAATTTTTTATTGTGTCATGCTTATACAATGATGATGTCATAAAGCTTTTTAAATTTGAAATTTTTCCTTTTCTTTCATTCTCCTCTTCAATTTAAATCTATTTTTCATAATTTTAATTTTCTACATTTTTAATGGACATTTAGGCCAAAAGTCACCTCTAAGGGTGAATTGACTAAATTGTCCCTTACCGGCCTGATCCATTTTTCCAATAGCATTAAATTGATTCTGGAACTCTGGTTTAATTATTTAAGCTGGTTCTCTATTCTTTTTTGTGATTTTCATAATACAATTAGCTTTACAATAATTCTTAGGCATGGGGTGCCATAAGGTGCCACTGGAAAATATGACAACGGCTGAGCTCGCAGTCACTTCCCGGTTCGGTCACCCATTATTGTGGCCTCGGCTCATTTAACCCATTATGCTTTGTTTTCTTCATTTCCATTTTACCTTCAAGTAGTTGTTGTAAATTTTCATTCATGGCTTTTCTAGGTGACTTAAATATGGTTTTACACATCCCAACTGTCCGGGCAAATACTGGTCACCGGAACAGTGGATTGTATGGAACTACTGAACATAAGGGTGTGTTATAGATTATATTACTAGATTACTAATAGACTAAGTCGTTTCTATTTGTTTTACCAATAAATTCTCTAATATGTTTGCAAATCGGATGAAAAAAAAAATAATACATAGAGTTTACTAATAAATTTAACAATCTATTAGTAATATATATGGAAATCTAGTTGGTAAACACATTTAACAAAATATATATATATATTTATTTATTTATTTATTTATTTTTAACAAATTATCCCTATATTCAAAAATGTAGTCTAACATAAATAACATTTTGTTACATATAAATATTACATATTAAAATCATTCACAAATTACAAACTTGTATATGAAAAATATTCAAATGGCGCATGAATATTCAAATAAACAATAGATATTATTGTGTTCATCATGTTTAGAGGAAGGATGTTGATCTTGAGTAGTTAATTGAGAGGATTATGAGAACATTGAATGCAACATCATCATTATCTCCCCCATCTGACATATCTCTTGTGGTCTATGGTCCTCTTTTTCTTGCAACTCCCTTAATCCCTACTCTCATTGTTGTTCTCTCTCTTAGATCTCTTGTTGTCGCTGGTAGCTCTATCTCCTCTAGCTTTTATTGTTATTGTTGCTTTTCTTCTTTAATGCAACTATAGTTTTCCATAGCTCTTGAAGCTCCTACTCCAATGACTCTAACTTTTGGCAAGATGATATCAATGGAGAGGACTAAAGGAGAAATGTAGAAGCCTGAGAGCCTACTCCATACACTCTATGCTTCTTCTCCCCTTTATGGTCTCATAAAATAATTATGCCTCGTCCATAGTTGGAGGCTCATTGTACCTCTCTTGTGGCTGAGATGCATGTTCTTTAAGCTCAATATGCCAATCTTGCACATTAAAACAAATAGTTAAATTATGATGTAAAAACAATTATCATACTCTGGATGCAACCAAAGACATAATTGGGACACATGCCAAAAAATATAATTTGTACTTACATGAATGGCTCTATGTTCACAATCGATGAACTCAAAGGCCCACTTCCTCATATGACTAAAAAATTTAGCTATTAGAAAAGAGGTTTGCTCTTAAAAGGGGAGGTTAGTCTGAGGTTTTATCCCTTGTTTTGAGTTTGTGTCCATGCAGTTTCAATAGTTTCTAGCTCTCTTCGAGTTTTTTCACCTCCCACTTTCAATCTCTTCCTTTACTATCATTAACTACATAGACATATCTTTCACCTACTACCACCAACTGCCTTTATACCTGTCCTAACCCAAGCACATTCAGCTGAAGTTAATGTATCATAGTTGGTTAATAAAGCACAATAACTTAACTACTTTGAGTCTATCATATAACTTACCTCAGAACCAATTAATAGTGCACAACTACAAAAGCCCTTGCTAATTGGGAAGGTAATCTCAATATAGACTTTTAGTGCAAACACAGTGAAAGCAATGTTGAACAAAGCATGGAATACAAAAAGAGAGTTTCATGTCACTACTGAGAGAATGAATACCTATTCTTTCTTTTGAACATGAAATTGATGTGAATTTTTTTTTTTAGGAAAATATACCTTAGTCTTTTCACAATCAACTTATTTATTTACGGTAGTGTCCATCAAATGTAGCCTCCTCTGATTTTCTTTTTTTTAGGGTAAAGCACTCATCTCTGCCAATTGACTGTGACCTCCGAGCATGGGAAGGACGTTCCCTATCTTGATATGGTCTTTCCCCATTAATGGGTTGGGATGTATATCCTTTTAAGTGTCTCTTTCAGTTATAGATCTAGTGTAACAATGGTAAGGGTTTCATCAGGATCTACTTATGGTTGCTTGCTTTTTTTTATGCATTAGATGAGTCTGAGTTTGGTATGTCCCTGAAAAACTCATTTTATATAGATATTTTAGGGTAGTTTTATATCCATTTTACCCTTTTAATTTAGTAATTTTATGATTTTAATCTTATTTTAGTTAATTTGTTAATTTTAGTTTCATTAAATTTGATTTTTAGATTTTTGATGTTTTAAATAGGTTTTAATATGGTTTAAAGGAAAAAAAAGTACATATGGGAGAAATTCAAGGTGATTTGAAAGCTCAAAGTGGTGAGAAAAATGAAGAAAATCTCCTAAGGAAGCAAACCAGCTTAAATTTTCAAGGACCTCAACAAAAGATTTATAACTTTTGTCTTTATCCTTTTATATACTACTTTTAGGGCAAAACTTTAGGAGGTATATAAACATCATATTCTCACTTTTACCATGAGGAGAAAGAGAAAGAGAAAAATTCAGAAAAGAGAAAAGGAAGGAAGAATGCCATCTTTGGAAGAAGACCACTAGTAGAGTGATGTTTTTTAGCTTCTATTTTCAGAGATTTGGATTCTCTTCTTCTGGGTTCTTTTATTTTTAGTCTTATTTTCATGTTTTCTTACTTTATTTCATATTTTCTACTTGTAAATACAAACATGAGTGAGTAGATACTTAAGATTTTAGAATTGGATGTAATAACTTAAGTTTTATTTGTGGATTTTGACTAGTTTTAACCAGATTTTAATATATATATATATATATATATATATATATATATATATATATATATATATATATATATAAGTTTTGATCATATTTTATGTGCTTTATTTACATGCCCATTATTGATACCCTTTGGGTTTTATTCTTAATCTTAGATTAAAAGACCGAGGGGTAAAAATTTATGATAGATAATCAAGATAATGAACTTAATCACCTGGTGTTAGAAATAAACTAGTGGGTTAAGAGGAATTTTAAGTTGATTAAAGTACTTAAAGGGTTTTGGGTAATTAAACATTGCATAAGAATGGGGTTTAATTTCCTTTAAAATGCTCTTTAGTTTACTTAAAAGAGAAATTAAAGGAAATCAGAATCAACTTCCTTCAAACTTATATTTCCCTTAAACTTGATTCTGCCTATCCAAATCCGAATAAAATTTACTTCATGAACCTCAACTCTGGAATCAACTTAGCCATTAATTAATTTTTTCTTTATTTACTTGCTGGTAATTTAATAAATTAGCATTCTGCTTAGGAATTAAATTGCTTGCTTTATTATTATTTCCTCATATTTCAATTTAAATTACTGCATATCATCCTTTAATTTTGGTTAGCCCAAATAATTGAAACTTTTATTTCCTCATATTTCAATTTAAATTACTACATATCATCCTTTAATTTTGGTTAGCCCAAATAATCGAAACTTTTATAGTTTGGTACTCAAACATCAAATCTCTATGGAATGATATCTTTTCTTTACTACTTGAACAAACTGTATACTTGTGGATTTATCGAACCAAGTTTTTGGTGCCATTATCGGGGATTTGATTTTGTATGATATTAGACAATTGATCATTTGGTTAATTTGGGTATTTTGTTTTTGTTTTTAATTTTTGTTTACAATTTTACTTTGAGATTTTCTTTATTTGGTTTTTCAGGTACTTATCTTTTATATGAGAAGAATAAGAAGTGAGGAAATTGATTTAATTTTTTATCCTGAAATTGAGAAGACAGCAAAGGCTTTGATAGCATAATCAAAAAGAAGAAAAGCTAAAATTAGAATTCAAAGACAATAAGAGCAATATCAAGAACAATAAAAGATTGAAGCTATGGCAAATAACAACAATAATAACAGATTAGTTAAGGATCATGATTTTCCTAGTTTTGGTGATTTTTGGCTAAGTATTACAAGGCCTAGAGTGGAAGCAAACAACTTTGAATTGAAGCCGTCACTTTGTCAAATGGTTCAAAAAGCACAGCTTGGGGTAGGTCATACTACAAGTCCACATGTGCACCTTGCATAGTTTCTTGAGATTTGTGACATGCTAAAGATAAATGGAGTGTCAGATGATGATATCTCTTTGAGATTATTTCCTTTCTCTTTGAAGGATCATGCTAGGGAGTGGTTGCATTCATTACCTTTGGGGTCTATAACTACTTGGAATGAGTTGTCATAAGCCTTCTTGGCTCAATACTTTCCTCCTAGCAAGGCTGGAAAATTGAGGAATGAATTAACTTCTTTTTGACCAAGGGATGATGAGAGTCTCTATGAAGCATGGGAGAGATACAAGGATCTTTAGAGGAGATGCCCACATCATGGAATCCCTAAATGGATGTTAGTTTAGCATTTCTATAATGGTGTTTCTCAAGTTATCAGAAGTACAATTGATGCATCTTCTAGAGGTGACCTTATGGAGAGATCACAAGATGAAGCTTATTTAACATTGGATAAAATTACTTATAATAATTATCAATGGCGCTGTGAAAGGAATGAAGTGATGGTATTTATGAGTTATATGCCATGAGTATGTTTAATGCCAAATTTGATGCTTTGACAGGGAAAATGGATAAATTAAGCATAAAGGTTAATGCTTTAGTTAGAGGAACTAGTCATACAGAGGATGTTGGTATAAGAAATGTGAATTGTATCAATGATTTTGTTTCTTATGGGCAAGAGTTTAGCAATGAGCAAGTTGATTTTGTTGGGAATTATAATCAGAGGCCAGTTGATAATCCTTTTTCTGCTACATGTAATTTGGCATGGAGGAGCCACCCTAATTTTCCCTGGGGAGGTAGACAAGGGCAACAATAGCAGAATTATCAATAACCTCCTAATTTTCAACAGCAGCACAATTTTTAGCAAAACAAAGTATTGCCTAGATTTCCATCATAAAGGAATTAAAATGCACCTGTTTCATAACCACCAGTTCACTTTTCAGACCAAGATTTAGTTTTAAAGTCTATGATGGAGAATTTCTTATATGCTCAATAAAAACAAGGAGAAATGATTCAACAATTAACTTCAAAGATAGATCAACTCACTACTCATAACAGGATGTTAAAAAATCAAATAGGTCAGTAAGCACGTTCTTCTAGTAAAGCATAAGAGAAACTTCCAAGCCAAATAAAGAATCCTAGAGAACATTACAAGGCAGTTATCCTAATGAGTGGGAAAATTATGGGAAAAGAAAACAAAAATGAGGTGGAAGAAGAAAAGAAGAAAGAAGATGAAGACAAGAATGAGTCTACTTCAGTTCATAATGAAGTTAGTGAGAAAGTAAGTAAGAAGAAAGAAGCTAAGAAAAAAGTTGAAGAGAAGTATGTGCCTCCACCACCATACAAGCCACCATTGCCATTTCTTTAGAGGTTTCAGAAAGCAAAGCTAGATAAGCAGTTTGAGAAATTTCTGGTGGTTTTGAAGAAGTTATACATCAATATTCTATTTATAGATGCAATTTCTCAAATGCCCTCATATGCCAAGTTTTTGAAGGAAATTTTGTCAAATAAGAGGAGGCTATAAGATTATGAAACTGTGGCATTCACAGAAGAGTGTAATGCTTTCTTGCAAAATAAGCTCCCACCAAAGTTAAAAGATCTAGGAAGTTTTTATATTCCTTGCCACATTGAAGATACTAGCATTAACAAAATATAATGTGATCTTGGAGCTAGTGTGAGCTTGATGCCACTATCCATTTGTGAGAAGTTAAAGGTTAGGGAATTGAAGCCAACAACCATCTATTTGCAACTAGCTGATCTATTTATTAAATATCCAGTGGGAATTTTGGAGAATGTGACCTTAAATGTTAGAAAATTTTCATTCCTGTAGATTTTATGGTTCTTGAATGAAAGAGGATGTTCACATTCCTATCATTCTAGGAAGGCCATTTTTAGCCATAACTGGTGTTATCATAAAATTTGAAGAATGGTGTATTGACATTAAGAGTTAGAGATGAGGAGGTGGAGTTCAATTTGAATCAAGTTGTAAAGAAACATCATGAAGTTGATTCTTGTTTAAGGATAGATGTCATTGATGAAATTGTAGAAGAAGAGTTTAAAAAAAGGTAACCTAAAAACACTTTTGAGAATTGTTTGGTGCATAGTAAGACAACAAAAGATGAAAATCCAGAAGTTATAGTTTTTGCTCAAATTTTGGAAGTTACTCAAGAAGTTACAAGAGATTAAGTGTTGCAAGTTGAAGAATTGAAGCATGAAATTGCACAACCACCTTTGCTAGATGAGAAGGAAGCACCATCAGTAGATCTCAAACCACTTCCATTTACACTAAGATATGCTTTCCTTGGCCTTAATTTTACTTATCCTATCATCATTAGCGAAAGCTTGGGTGATGTACAAGTTGAGAAGTTGTTAAGAGAATTGAGAGCACATAGATAAGTCATTGGTTACACCACTGATGATATCAAGGGTATAAGCCCTATATTGTGCATGCATAAAATCCTTTTAGAAGATAATTTTAAAGCCACCATAGAACATCAAAGAAGGTTAAATCCTAATATGAAAGAGTTGGTGAAGAAGGAAGTTTTGAAATTGCTTGATGCTGGGATTATTTATCCCATTTTTGACAGCAGTTAGGTTAGCCTAGTTCATGTAGTCCCTAAGAAAGGAGGTGTGACTATTGTAAAAAATGAAAATAATGAGTTGATACCAACTAGAATAGTCACAAGTTAAAGGATGTGTATAGATTATAGGAAGCTTAATAGTGCCAGTAGGAAAAATCATTTTCCCTTGCCTTTTATTGACCAAATGTTAGAGAGGTTAGCAAAATATTCATATTTTTATTATTCGGATGGGTATTCTGGTTTTTTTCAAATCCCAATACATCCTACTGATCAAGAGAAGGCCACATTTACATGTCCATATGGTACATTGCATATAGAAGAATGCCTTTTGGCCTATATAATTCTCCAGCTACTTTTTAGTGATGTATAATGGCTATTTTTTCTGATTTTATTGAGGAAATTATGGAAGTTTTTATGGATGACTTTTTTGTACATGGTTTTTCTTTTGATGATTGTCTATTTAACCTCTTTAAAGTGCTTAAAAGATGTAAAGAAATAAATTTGGTGCGAAATTAATAATAATGTCATTTCATGGTGCAAGAAGTCATTGTTCTTAGACATTTGGTGTCAAATAGAGGAATTAAAATGGACAAAGCCTAGATAGAAGAAATTCAAAATATGCCTCCACCAACTTCAGTGAAGGGAATAATAAGTTTTCTTGGGCATGCTAGTTTTTAACGGCGGTTTATAAAGGATTTTTCAAAAATTGCTAAACCTCTTGCTAATTTATTAAATCATGATGCTTTTTTTAATTTTGACCAAGCTTGTCTTGATTCTTTTAACAGGTTGAAGGAAGCTTTGACAACAACACCTACTATGCAACCTCTGGATTGGTCACTTCCATTTGAGGTTATGTGTGATACTAGTGACTTTGCTGTGGAAGCTATTCTTGGTCAGAAGAAGGAGAAGAGGTCTTACGCAATATATTGTGCCAGTAAAACTTTAGATAATTCTCAAGTGAATTATACCACTACTGAGAAAGAATTTTTAACTGTGGTGTTTACTGTGAAAAAGTTTAGGTCATATTTGGTTTGATTGAAGGTGATGGTTTATACAGGCCATGCTACCATAAGGTATTTGTTGAATAAAAAGGAAGCCAAGCCAAGATTGATAAGATAGATTTTATTGCTTTAGGAGTTTGATTTAGAAATAAAAGATAAGAAAGGAGCTAAAAATGTTGCAGTAGACCATTTATCAAGGATTAAGCATAAGAGCAAAGATGGAATTGAAGAAGAATTGCCAATTGATGAATTTTTCTCAAATGAGCAATTATTGGTTATTATTGATGCATTGCCATGGTTTGCAGATTTTGTTAACTATTTGTCATGTGGAGTTCTCCCACTAGATTTAAGCTATCAATAGAGGAAGAAATTTTTGCATGATGTGAAATTCTATGCATAGGAAGAGCCATTGTTATTTAAGAGATGTAATGATGGCCTAGTTAGAAGGTGTGTGCCTCAAGAGGAAATAGAAAACATTTTAGAGCATTGTCACTCTTCTGACTATAAAGGTCATTTTAGTGTGAATAAAATAGTGACTAAAGTGCTTTAAGCTGGATTTTATTGGCCACATATGTTTCAAATTGTGAGAGCATTTATTTTGAGATGTGATAGATGTCAGAGAGTGGGTAATATTTTAAGGAGAAATGAACTGCCACAATAAGGAATTTTATAGATTGACTTGTTTAATGTTTGGAGTATAGATTTCATGGGACTATTCCCATCCTATTTTGGAAATAAGTATATTTTGGTAGGTGTGGATTATGTGTCAAAATGGGCTGAGGCAATTGTTTCCCCTACAAATGATGCAAGGGTAGTAGTGAAATTTCTGAAGAAATTTATTTTTACTAAATTTGGGGCCCTAAGAGCTATGGTCAGTGATGGTGGATCTCATTTCTGTAATAAACAGTTTGAAAATCTTTTGAGGAAGTATGGGGTCACCCATATTAGACCAATGGGCGAGTTAACCAATGGGCAAGTTAAAGTATCTAATAATAAAGTAAAGAGAATTTTGGAGAAAACTATTAATCATTCAAGGAAGGATTGGTCATTAAGATTAGACGATGTATTATGGGCATACAGGACAACTTATAAGACACCCATTGGAAGTATACCTTTTAGGTTAGTCTATGAGAAATCATGTCATTTTCCGGTTGAGCGGGAACACAAAGCATATTTGGCAATCTGAACTTTGAATTTTGACTTAAAAAGTGCTGGAGAGAAAATATTGCTTCAATTAAATGAACTTGAAGAGATAAGGTTGGATGTCTATGAGAATGCTAGAATTTACAAGAAGAGGACTAAATTTTAGCATGACAAGCATATTAAAAGGAAGGAGTTTAAAGGGGGGGACTTGGTTTTATTATATAATTCTAGACTTAGACTCTTTCCTGGGAAGTTGAAATAAAGGTGGTGTAACACCCTCACTTTAGCTAGTCCATGCATTCGATTGTTCCGGTGACCAATGTCTGATCGGACAGCTAGAATGTCTAGAATTATATTTAGACTAGAGTGAGGAGTCATAAATAATTCAAATAAGTGTAAGAAAAATTAAAGAAAAATTTTAGAAATGAAATACAACAAAGTTAAATGAACCGGTGCCCCGGTCATAGGTGACTCTAACGGGAAGTTGCTGTCTTCACAGCCAGCAGTCTTAAACCCAAGGGAAATCCCATAAAATAATTTTTGGGATGTCAGAGAAGAGTTACGGCGCCCTAGGTAGCATTAGAATGTCAAGAAAAGGTTAGGAGAATTTTTTTGATCGATATAGACAGTTTTGGCTCCTTAAGCCAAACAAAGGGCATTTTGGTCATTTCGTCTTCAGAGATGATTTTTGGCCGACTTGTCCAATTAAGTCAATAATTATTATGACATAAAATATGAATGAATATTGCTAAAAATTAAATTGAAAATGAGTAGAAAAGAAAAGAAAAGAAAATGAATTAAAATGGACTAATGACATCACTATGATGTCATTAAAAACTCTCTACCCAATCACATTGTGACACATACTTAAAAACCTTATTAAAAGAGATAAAAATGAGTAAAATGAGAAAACCAATTCTGATCATTGTCTTCCTCAACCAGCCGCATCACCATGGAAGAGTTCTTCCATTTTTCAAGCTTCCAAGCTTGAATTCCCACCCTTTCTCACCATAAAAACCCTAAATTACTTCAATAAAAATTGATCCCACACCTTGAGGAAGATAGTGGTAGCCAAGAAGTGAAAGGAAATTGAAGTTTAAGTAAGGACAAGCTGGAGACAAGTGAGGTTAGTGCTAATTATCCCTTTTCTCTCTTTAGATTCATTATTAAGAGCATAAATTGAGTTAGGAATTGCAAAGAATTGAAATGAAATCCATGTGTATGGATGCCATGAATTTTGGTAGCCTTATGTGGGAAATAGTTTTGATTGTTTTGATGGATTTGAATGGTTTAGAAATGGTGTTGGATGTGTATAAATCAATTAGAAATTGATTTATATGCCTAATGTGACATGTGTCGTGTAAATCTTGAATTGGAGCTAGGGTTTGATATAAAAATTAGGAATTTAATGATATGTGGATAAATTGTTAATGTTGAGACCAATTATGGACTAATTGAAGTGCAAAGAATGTGAATTGTGGATGGTAGTAGTGTGGAAAGGTGGTATTGGGAGTATTGTTCATGTGCAGGGAATTATGGACCTATGAGTCCATTGTGTTTAAATGAGCATAAGTAGAGCTAGACAGGTCCAATTAGTGTGAGGCTAATTGGAGATGAAATTTAAGACCTTAACCCACATTTTTTGTGTAGAAACCATGCTCAGAAAACCAACCTAAGTTGCCCTAAAAATTGACCTAATCCAGGTAATACACATATTGCCCTGGAAAATTGACCAAATGAATAATATTTGTTCATTTGACCATAACTCAGTGTAGAAATATCCAAATGACCTGAAATTTATATCAATGGAAAGATTAGACAATTTAAAACAACTTTCATAAAGAACACAAATTCAAATTCTGAGCTTAACCAATTCAAATTGCTAGTCCAAATTAAGACACCAAATCTGGCAGAACCAAATTTGCCCAGAAAATCTGAGTAAAGACCAATCCGGCCAATTATAGTAAATTAACCATAACTTGAGCTAGAAAACTCCAAATTGAGTGATTTAAAAAGGAAATTAAAAAAGACACATGAAGGAACAACTTTGATGAAGAAAAGTTTGCCAAATTCTTACTGTAGCTTAGACCAATGGAACGGTAAACATAGGACACAAAAATTAAATTTTTGAAAATACTTCTAGAAGGCTTTGATTTGCAATTGGCAATCAATGCCAATAAACTTAGAACTCAAAATGTGGTATAAATATGTATCAAACATTTGTGTACATATTATGAATTAAAAAGTCAATATTTGAAGGGAAATGGTCAAATAAATAGAACTACCAAAAACTTAAGTTGCTAATGGGGTTAATGGTACCTCACTTAAAGGATTTAATGTATACCTAAATTATGAGAATAGGTAGATGGAAATTGTATTCTCATCACAAGTAGAACTTAGGAGACATTGTTAATATATTTTGAAATGTGGTTTGGAAATTAATATAAATGAAAATGTTGAGCCTAGGGACATGTAAAATGATGTAATAAATTAGATAAGGAATTATAAAGGAAAAATAGATGATATAATTGATAAATTGTGAATTGTATAAATGATATTCGTGAATATATGCATTAGATGAAAATAAGTCTAGATATTATATTTTCACTAGGAAATAAAGTTTAAAATGTTACAAAAAATATATATAATGGAATATATAATGAAATAATAGACCCATTAATATTAAATGGTACATGAGAGAAAATAAGGGGAATTATAAATACATAGTAAGTAAAGATATCTTTTGAATTACAAATGATAATTCATATAAATTTTGAAATGAATAAATGAATCACATAAATGTGTGAATGGGATTTGAGTTCTCATTAGGAAAGAAAGGAAGAATATTTTGAATACAATGGTACATGAGAACCATTGTTGTGAATTCTGATCAAAATGAAGGATAAAATGAATGTATAAATTATGAGAAATGCATAAATTATGTATAATTGTGATTCAGAAATTTTATGTTCCCACTGGGAACAGAATTAAGTGATAGAAATTATAATGAAAACTTATAACGAATTAATGATATACTAATACATATTAACACTTAATGGTACTTATGTGCCCATGTATCGCCTAGACATGTGTGTCAGATTAGATAGATTAGCATGTTAATAGGGTATTGTTTTAGCAGTACTGCGAAAGGCTTTATACCTGTATTCATAGCTTTATGCCCGCACTCATGGCTTTTATGGCCGATTATATGTTATCATGGCTTTTAGCTACACTGATATGTTATCATAGTTTTTTAGCCATACTGACTGCATATGTGGTTGACATTCCGTGTCCCATGGTATGATGGCCCGAGGCACCACAGTGTCCAGTGCCAACGACCCGTTATCCAGTTTAGTCAGCCTGCCATAGGTTACTTGGACAGTGTAAATTATTAAAATTATTTAAGAATATTAGTAATTAAAAATATTATGAAGTATTAAATGAAATATGAAAAAGAGATTAGCAATAGAAATATAACAAAAGTATAATTTGCAGAATCGTAGAGAGACCTCAAATACAATACTCTTAGAATAAAATGTATATTGAATATTATTACTTTAAGGCTATAAACTCAGTACTTCAAAAGAGGTACGAATTAGCATATAAAATAGTTAATATTAGAAATATTATACCAAGTTTAATTGATACCCGAGGATCTAAATTATACTTTAGAATTATACTTTAGTCTTTCTTATTTGTATATATTTTTCCTATTATATTATTAAACCACTAAGCAGCAATGCTTAGCGTGATGGATTTGTTTCCTCGCGTAGGTACAGTGACTAAGATTTTTGGAGTCCAGATCTGTAGAAGTGTTAGAAGTGCTCAAGGTTGTCACCTCCTCAGCAATGCAGGTAGATAGAGCTCACAAAAGTTATTTTATGTATTTATAATTAGTTATTAATTGTAATGTAAATTATGGTATTGTAATTAATTTGTACTTTATGTAAATTATGAATTTATGAAATTAGCTTGTAAACCATGTAAATTATGAAGTTTGAGAATTTTGATACATAAATTGAGTATGAATGGATATGTATGCAAATGAGTTGCAAGAATTGGATGCGTGATGAGATGATTATGAAAATAACTGATGAGATTTTATTGTGAAAATATTGTTAAAATATCAAGCAGGTGAATAGTAAAAAATGCCAAATGATAATAAAAACAAGGGAAACTCTGCAGGTTTCTCCATAGAAAAATAATTGATATTAAAATATAACAAGAATAAAATTTTTAAAGGAATAAAGTAAGATAAAATAGGGTGCTCCGGTACTGAATGTGACATGCCTTGCACGGCTACACTGTAGTCGGGTGAGGGGTGTTACAGGCGGTCTAGTCCTTTCATGGTTATGAAGGTTTATCCTTATGGAGCTGTGGATATTTGGAGTGAGAATTCAGGTCTTTTTAGAGTTAATGGTCAAAGGCTCAAGATTTATGTCATAGGGCAATCAATTGAGAAGGGAAAAAGTTCTTTCCTTGATGATACACCACTTCACTGAGTTTAGAAGGGTCAAGCTAATGACCTAAAATTAGAGCTCTTTGGGAGGCACCCCAAATTTTTCTATTTATTATTATTTTAATTTCCTTTTGTTTTCTTTTATTTTATACCCCATTGAACTCAAATTTGACAAAAAATTTCTTTTTTGCAGGTTGATGGTGAATTTTAGGCAATTGTGTCTATTAGATTGAAGAATTATACGTTTGAGAAGTTTCTGAGCTTTTTCTTTATTTACTATGTTGCATGTTGTTTTTAATAAGTTAAAATCTGAACTAATTTGAGCTTTATATTTGTTACAACAATATAATAATGTGGAAGGTTGGTGTTGTTTCAAAATTTTGAGAAAATTGGTGAGACAAATATGAAATCTCATGGTAAACAGTAGTAAATATGCTATTGATTTTAACTTGTGGTCATTAATATTGATGTGTTACCCTGAGATTAAGATATTTGTAGTTGAAAATTTTATGAGATCTTTATGCCAAAATTCTGCAGTATTTTTTTTATGTGAATAGCGTTTATAGCAAAATTTTTATTCATATTTCATGTGTTTTCAATGATGAGTTTGGGGCATGTTAGTGTTAATTCTTGTACTGTGATTTTTATTGTGAACATTAGCTAGGTGATGTTTTAGTTGGTGTTCGGTGGTTAAATGAATTTTATTTATTTTTAGTGATTAATCAGGTCTTGTTTTAGTTGTGAGTGATATTTTTGTGCTAAATTGTATTTTGGTTCTGGTTTAAGGTTGCTTGAGGTCATGTTTTCAGGTTGTACATCAGGTCATATAGCACTAGGTTCAGCATGATGCATGCTGGGGGTAGTGTTCCCATTAGAACCCATTTTTCATGCTCTAAATTGTTAAAAATGCAAAACCTATCGAGACTTTCAGAGGGCATGACATGCCTCATGTAACACCACATGTTAAATTTTCTAGGACCACATGGGGCATGCCATTTTTCCCTTTATTTCAACATGCCTCATGTCACTCATCTCTTACCCAACAACACGAGGCATGTTACCTTACATTCAATTCCACATGCCTCATGTCAAGCCTTTAGAATAAAACCTTTAACCCTCGTTTCTTTCATTTCATTTCGCTTTGTAGGCCACACAACCCAAGTTTCATTGTTCCTCCTATGGTGCACACCAAACAAGCCTCTACTCACATACCCAAACACTGAGCTCTTCTAATGGCTAGAGATAGTGGTTCTTCAATTCCAACACCAACTTCCACACCACCTCACGCTTCACTCGAGATACCCATTTTGACCCTAAATCCCCAATCTCCCAACACAAACACTAATCCACTACCTCGCCAATCCTCTCTTTCAACCCTTGCTATCAATACTACAGCTAAATAACCCACTTCCACTTCCAAGAAATAAGCCAAATCTGCCCCTTCTCATGTGTATGAGTCACGAAAAAGGAAAGACCTAATCTCTAGCCCTCTTACTACACAAAAATAGCCTAGGGTTGCCTCTTCACACCTTGTTAGTGCTAGGACTCATTTTCCTACACACTCACCCATTTCTCCTCAGGTGTCTTCTGCTCTAATTAGGGTTCAATCACCTCTACACTAATCACCAGTAGTATCTCGGTCTGCCCCAATAATTCCTCTAGTTGCTAAAAGGTAAATACCTCGTATCCATAGACTTTTAGAGATGATAGTATTAGGAAAAAGTATGAGATACTGCCAAAGAAGAAAATTGTAGCAATTAAGTACATTAATGAACAACATCTTAGAGAAATAGGGCTTTATGATTCTGTCAGTGAATATCTAAAAAATGTAGGTTGGGGTTACTTTATTAAAATTTGAGAACCTACATCTAAGGAAATAACATTTGAATTTTTAAGCTCACTAGAATTGGATTTCCAACCCAAGAATAATAGCCATAAGGATGTTTTATCTTTTAGATGCTTGGGTTAGGATAGAGAGCTTGAACCTGCTCAGTTAAATGCAATATTGGGTTTTAGTGATGATGGTGCGAAAGAAATAGAATGGCACAGGACCATTTATGACCCATCCTCATTTTGGAAATCAATTGCACCATATGGGAGATTACAACCCTAGTTTTAACAAAGCTTCAGCCATTACAAACCCTGCACTTAGGTATTTGTAAAGGTTCATGTCATACACTATCTTAGGCAGGGGACATAGCAATGGGGCTGTTAGGAAAAATGACTTATTCTTTTTATGGTGTATGAAAGAAAAGAAAAAGATAAATGGTTCTTATTTTCTATGTTCTCATATAGAGCATATAGTGTCTAAGCACACAGCTGGGAGTATAGTTCTTGGAGGGATAGTGACTGTGATTGCAAAGTCATTTGGTTTTACCCTTGAACAATTTAGTATGGTGTTTATGGTTAGTCATTTCTTTCTGGATTGGACCCTGACGACTCAGATGAAAATTTTGATGAAGAGAGGTGATTCATATGTGCTAGTAGATGCTGAGGGGAGTGTTGGTGTTGGTGTACAACAACAGCAGTCATAGGGTGATTACATTACAAGACAACAAGCTGATATTGGGCCCTCAGGATGCCAACCACCACCTGCTGTTGGCCAATTAAAACTATTTTCTTTTCTTAAAAATTTGGAAGCCAAAGTTAAAAGAATGAGTGATGCACAGCAGCCTATACCTGATGCCCCATCCCAATCCAGTTTTGATATTTTGGCTACGTTGAAAGCTTTAAAGGATAAGGTTGACAAATTTGGGCAACAACAGATTAAACATGAGAAAAAAAAAAGTTTTCCTCATTCAAGAAGAAGCAAAGAAAACATGACAAGTTGGTGGCCTCTTTTAATTAGCTGTACAAATGGAGCTAAAATATTTTTTATGATATTAAGGCCATGATAGAAAACTTGGACACTGCTTTTGAAAAATCTGACAAGCCATCACCTATAGTAGAAACATTAGCCATACCAGCACCATGAATAGTAACTGAGCCAGTGCAACCATAAGATGCAGTAGACTAGCCAGCTTTAGATGTAGTCCCACCACTGATGGACTAGCAGTTTTAGAATTTTGTCTTCTTTTATAGTTTTTAGAACTTTAGCTTTAAGTTGTTTTATTTGTTTCTTTCAGAACACTTTCTGTTTTTAGTTGTTTACTTTTTGGTTTGTTGGGACTTTTAAATATTTTCTCTATTAGTGAATGGTTATAACTTTAATTTTTATTTATGTTTGTTGGTTGAATTTTGAGTGGTTAGCTTGTTTGCTGTTTCTGTTATTTTTGCTGCTTCATGCTCTTTATTTCTAAATTAAAGTTCCTACTGATTTGGTCATTTTCTTTAATCTTAGTTTGTATTGACTACTGAATTGACATTATTGTTATTGCTTTTTGATAGTCATTTAACTTGATTATTGAAATTATAGCAGCTTATTTTTGGTTTGGACATGGAAATTCACCATTTAAGGTAACATCTAAACATTAACATGCCCCGTGTCGAAAGTGCTTTAGTTCAACACGCCTCATGTTTTTGTTTAACATACTTATAATTAACATGCCTCATGCAAATCTCCTAACTACTTAACACTGGGCATGTTACATTCCACATGGTAACTCCTTATCACTTTTTCTGGATTTATATCTTTTTGAGATACCATTTATTTATTTAATTTACACATTGCTAATTCATCTTAAGCCAATGAAGACATTGTTTAATTTTAGTTTTGGGGAGGGCAAAATTTTTGTAAAAATTTTTTTGATCCTTTTCATTTGCATTAATTAAATTGCATTCCATTTCATTTATACACTTAGTTGCTTAGTTCACATACACCTATACCATGTAAATACATACACATATGCATGTAGTTGTCTGATAAGTACATCATTTATTAATTTTACTCGCATTACATTTAGTGTTTTTAGTGTATTTTTATGTTTAATTCAGTTGGTTAAATGTATTTATCATTTAGGCATATTTTTAAATAGTTATGGAATAATTGTGTTAAATGGAGAATTTTTTAGCATTTGACCTTTGCTGAATTTTTTAGGTATTTCTAAAGCTGTGGGTCTCCAAATTGAGTGCTATTTAATCCATTGAAAAGCTAAGATAGAGCACTACAAAAGATAAAGAGGTACCAAAGCCCAAATCAGTCTCCAAGGTTGACAAAATGAGCTATAGATCTATTGAAAAAGCCCAGACTTGATGTGGCACGACCAGTTTTGGTATTTATTTTGTATCTAGAGTTTCAGATGTCCAAATGAAGCAAACCTAAGCCCAATTGAACCTTAAGAGCCACCTCTACAACTTTTATGAAGGGCTGGATGCAAGATGAGGCCATTTTAATTGTCAAAAACAACAATGAAGTCGTCACTATGGGTTGGACCGTTTGTCTGAATCAGTCTCGATTTTTGGACCATAACTTGGGCTGTAGACCTCAGATTTGGGAAATGAGTACCTGTTGGAAAGTTAAGAAATAGGACTACAACTTTCCTGAAGAGGGCAGAGGCAGATTCGGAAAGAAAGTCACTGAAAATCGGCTTTGATTCCAGAAACGTGAATGTAGGCTGAAAATCTGCCTTTTTGAATTTTAAAACTTTTCCTAGTTTAGTTCTTATCTTTGGGATTAGGTTTTTTACTAAAATACGTCTTTGGGCAGCAGCTAAAAGCAATCTAATTCAGACCATCGCTGTCCATAGAAGACCTTCATTCTCCATTCTCTTTTTAGATTTCTTCTTTATTTTTCTTTATTTTTTTATAAGCCATGAACATGAGTGGCTAAGTTTTTAATTCAGTTCAAGGGATTCAAAGTCTTTTGCTTGATTTCTGAGACAAATTCTTAATTTAATTTATGTCTTTTTGAAATATCTATTATTTTCTGATTTCATTTTCTTTGATCTATTGAATGATTTGCTAAAAAGGCCTATTAGTTAATTGTTTGATGTGATCAATTGCTAGTTCATCTTCATAATCCGTAATTGTTGTGTAAGATTAGACATGAGTAGCAATTAGGTTTTATTGATTATGATCCCAATTTTCGATAATAACCTAAGGAAACAATAAGGTGAATTAAATGATTTATGCTTCATAAATTTTTGTTCAGCTTAACTACTTCCTATTCTTAAAGCAGTTATTAATTTGATGAGGATTGCTTAATACCAATTCAGTTAATAATTAGAGTCAATAAGAGTCCTGAGCTCGAATTGATGAGTATAGGGAAGTCAGGGGTTTATCTTGCTATTTGGTAAATCTACGTTAAATATTCAATAAGATATAATTGTATTTCTTTTATCTATGATCAAATTAATGCATTGGAATGCGAATTACCTTGGACTGAAGATTGTTTAATTGGAGAGTTTCTTATTTTTAAATCTTCATTTTGGATTTTTGGTTTCTTCTTTGGATTTTGAATTAACCCCCCAAACCTTTGTTTCTTTTTTGCATTACACAAGCGCATGAAATTTAATAATTCAGTTTCTAGGGTTCTACCTGGATTCACCACTTACTGCAAAAAATATTTCACACTTGGTGATTTCAGTTAATTTAATTTCTGGTGGATTCGACACCCATCATTGTCATAGATTACATATAATTTTATTTAATTTTTGCACTCATTTTAGAAATCATGCATAGCATAAAATAAATTTTTACCTAATTCTTTGAAGATTGAGAATTATTTTGAAAAGCAATTGAGCTTGCCTCTAAATGGGTTTGATGGATTGAAAGTTCCAGATTAGTATAAGGTTATAAGATTCTTACTTAGGTTTATATCCTCTTAGCCAAGGGCTATCCAATTAATTACATTGATTTTGAGTGCTTAGAGAAAACTCTAGGGTAAAAAGTAGCTAATTGTATCTCACCAATCCTAGAACAAGCCTTCTAAACCTTTCGAGGCAAAATCTTAGCATTCACTTGAAAAGAGAAATGATTTAGGCATTCTTTGAATTTTAAACCCACATTTTAGCCTTAACTGACCTCACTTTAAATTTCCCTTTGGAACCAATATGAGTCCTCATTTATACCCTTTATTTCCTTGGTATCCATAATTTACCTAGCCATAAACCTAAATACTACCTACCCTTCATGAGAATGATTATTTAAATAATAGATGCACTATATCTAAAAAATAAAATAAAATAAAATAAAAAATAGAAAAAATAATAATAATTGAATGGGAGAAGTAACTAAAGTAAATTTGCTAGCAATTATATCATGTCATGAAAAATTATTTACCACCCATGCACAAAGAAATGAGTTTGGGAGTGAATTAATCAGAGATAAATGAAATTCAAATTCAATATTATTTATATAGTCCCCCTAAGAGCTTCAAAATTGTATGCTAGCATTGGTAATTCATTGTAAAGTTCTTCGTCCCATTTGATTCATATAAAAATATATATATATATAAATAAAATAAAATAAAATATTTTTGTATCTTGATTTTTTTAATAATTTGATTATTCTCATATTTTGTTTCCCTTATACTTTTTCTTTGTTAGCCAAATCATTTCCCCTTAGCCCCATTACAATCCTTAAAAGTCTTTTTAATCTTTTGATAGTGTTTTGCTACATTAGTGGAGATTGAAATAGTTGGTTTGCCTATGGGATTGGGAATATTATTTATCTATTTTCATCTCATTTGAGACACATTAGTTTATGGATTGCTTTAGAGCCTATTTGGGCGTGTTTTCTCTTTATAATTGATTGGTTTGGGATTGATGAGATGGATAATTGACCCAAGGCTAAACGGTGATAACTTTGGTGAGAATTGAGTTCCTTGTATCTTGAAGGTAGGTATATAGTTTGTTGGTGACTAGGGATAAGCTTTAGAGCTTAGATGAGTGATTTTCATGAATCTAAGGAGAGGTACCCTAATTTCATTTAATTATTTTTAATTTACTTGAGGATAAACAAAAGTTTGAGTTTGGGGGAATTTGATAAACTCGTTTTACATAGGTATTTTAGGGTAGTTTTGCATCTATTTTGCCATTTTTAATTTAGTAATTTTATGATTTTAATCTTATTTTAGTTAATTTAATAATTTTAGTTTCATTATATTTAATTTTTGGATTTTTGATGTTTTTAATAGGTTTTAATATGGTTTAAAGGCACAAAGGTACCTATGGAAGAAATTCAAGGTGACTTAAAAGCTTAAAATGGTGAGAAAAATGAAAAAAAAAATTCACTTAAGGAAGCAAACCAGCCAAGATTTTCAAGGACCTCAACATGCCCTGTGTTGAAAGGCATGTAAAGAAGAGTCAGTGAGCAAAAATCAACATGAGGCATATCAGATTCAACACTGGGTCGGGCAACTAGAATTTGGGAACCAAAACTTTTCAAAAGTTTTAGGGACCTTAACATACCCCATGTAGCTGGTCAGTATAGAATCTAAAGCTCCTCTTTTGAACCAACATTAGGCATGTTGGAAATCATTGAATTCAACATGAGGCATGTTGGAAGACATTGGTAGACTTACTGACCCAAAAAAATTCTCTCACTCACACCTTTTATACATTTTTTCTTTATCCTTTTAGAGACTACTTTTAGGGCAAAACTTTAGGAGGTATATAAGCATCATATTCTCACTTTTACCATGAGGAGAAAGAGAGAGAAAAATTCAAAAAAAAGAAAAGGAAGGAAGAATGCCATCTTTAGACGAAGAACACCAGCAGAGTGACATTTTTCAGCTTCTATTTTTAAAGATTTGTATTCTCTTCTTCAGGTTCTTTTATTTTTAGTCTTATTTTCATATTTTCTTACTTTATTTAATATTTTCTACTTATAAATACAAACATAAGTGAGTAGATACTAAAGATTTCATAGTTGGGTATAATGGCTTAAGTTTTATTTGTGGATTTGCACTAGTATTAATCAGATTTTAATATATAAAAGTTTTGATTCATATCTTGTGTGCTTTATTTGCTTACCCATTGTTGGCATCCTTTAGGTTTTGTTCTTAATCTTAGATTGAAGGACCGAGAGGTGAAAATCTATGACAAATAATCAAGATAATGAATTTAATCACCTGGTGTTAGAAATAAACTAGTAAGAATTTTAAGTTAATTAAAGTGGTTAAAGGGTTTTGCATAATTAAACATTGCATGAGAATGGAGTTTAGTTTTCTTTAAAACACTCTTTAGTTTACTTGAAAGAGCAATTAAAGGAAATCAGAATCAACTTCCTTCAAACTTGTATTTCCCTTAAACTTGGTTTTCCCTATCCAAATCCCAATGAAATTTACTTCATGAACCTCAACTTTGGAATTAACTTGGCCATTAATTAATTTAGTCTTTATTTACTCGCTGGTAATTTAGTAAATTAGCATTTTGTTTAGGAATTAAATTGCTTGCTTTATTATTATTTCCTCATATTTCAATTTAAATTATTGCATCTCATCCTTGAATTTTTTATACACCTTATTGTTAGCCTAAATAATTGAAACTTTTATAGTTTGGTACTCAAACATCAAATCTCTGTAGAACGATATCTTTTCTTTACTATTTGAATGAACTGTATACTTGTGAATTTATTAAACCATTCTTGAGTTTTGGCTCTGCAAGTGGGTTTTAGTTTGTTATGTTTGAAGGAGGAGGACATCCCATAGGTTAGAATTATCAACCTATAGTTTGAGGCCGCCCCCTTCAACTATAGGAGATTGAAAAGCCATATGGACTCTGACTCTTCTTCTTCTGTTATTCCCCTAGAGCCTCTAGTAGAAGAATAGCGAGTAATACCATGTGTGGTTGGTGGTTGGTTAAGTTATGGATCTCCTCATTTTCTGCCTAGTCGAGTTTGAGCTTCATGTTAGCTTAGTTTGATTTTGTGAAGATTTGAAGGTCCAAAGCTATCTCTCCTAGCATTTACTAGCCATACTGGAAGTGGTGGCAGAGTTGATGGAGTGTGATGGCAATTCTTCTCCAGCCCTACCTAACTTAAGGTTTCTTGGTTGTTGGGCCCTAAGAACTAAATTGTATTATCACTCTTTTTCTTTGATCTTGCCTAAGGCAACCTATTGGGCCAAGGGCTATACTAAACCTAATTTTAATGAATTCTACTATCTTTTCGGTAAAAAAAATCTAGTACATGACATTTAACCTCCACCAAATGCACTAAAATTCTTTATAGTCACAAATTCTCTTATTTTCTTTTTTATTCAACCTAAAAACACCTATTTATTAATATATGTTTTTATTGAATACGGTTTTGTACCAATAATAAAGAAACATTTTAAAAGAATGTGAAAAAAAAAAAGCGTTGTAACATCCACACACACAACGCATAATAAAAAGCAAAAAGATACAACATGCACACACACACACACATAATAACCGTCAAGAAACTCTCTTTTTTTTTTGGTTCCCATATCATGCTGCAATAAGTCTGCTTTTTCTCTACATGTACATACATAACTAATTAAGATCAATATTTATGAATAATATAAAATTATTTTTTTATTATAGATAATAATTGGAATTTTTCCTAATTTAAGATCATTAGAAATCTTTTTCGGAATAAAATTTTCTAAAATAAAATTTTAAAATTCTAATAATAATTATAAATAATATAAATAAATATAATTAAAAATATAGATAATATTAACTAAATTTTCAAATAGGAATTATAATATGATTGTGAATTTGATTTATTATTATTATTATTATTATTATTATTATTATTATTATTAAAAACTTGATAATTATATTAATTATATAAGGATATTTTTGTCCATTCAAAATTTCGTCCCCTCACTCATACTTTTATATCTATTATAGATATTTTAGCATATTTAGTCCATTCGAGACTTTAAAATGGGCAAATTTATGATTTTATCCTTAAATTTTGTCATTATTAACAATTTCATTCATCTCCTACATTATTTACCTTGTTTCCATCTCTCTCTCTCTCTCTCTCTCTCTCTCTCTCTCCCTGTTTATGTCTCTCTTACAAACTCTAGTCCATCAATATTGAAATCAAAATCAACACAATAAATTCAACTAATGACACATAGAGAGAGAGAGACATAAACTACATTGATTTTGATTTCAAGGTTGATGAATTACAATTTGTATTCTCATCATATTTTCTTTATGGCTAAAATTTTAGGAATACCATGTGAAGCTAGACCATTTTTGTACAGTTGCCCCCAACCTATGGAGACTGCTATAACCTGAAAAATTGATAGAGTTTCCCCTAAAATTATACCTAAAAGAATATATGAAACCTGTTAAAAATATATCTGGTTTATAAAATATGGCTCCATGCCAATCAAGTACATTAATTATAGACATATACAATCATCCTCTCTGTGAGGATGCAAAAAAAATATTTATAGTTCAAAGCTTCTAGCTACCTATACATATGTTCAGTAATCTATGACAAAATAAATATCCAAAAGAAACATATTGGCTCGACTACCACTAGACTCTATAACTGGTGAAGTGGAAGAGAGGACAATACTAAGAGAGGTTACTAGTACTAGAATTAGCAAAAAGGATCTGAAATATTAAAATAAATGGGCGAGTACAATCACTCAGTAAGCAGATAAATAAATAACAAAGGGGAAGAAAATAAGGTTTTGGTACTTAATAATACCATACTGCAATACTAATGTGAGTCAGTTGAATGAATATCAAATATTTTGAAATCACATAATTAAACTAAAATAAAATTCATTCTACAAAAATATTGCTGAAATAAAATTTCTAGAATATCATAAAAATTTGTAATATCCTTATACACTTTTTATAAATAATGTTGGCATCTCAGGCACATAAAATAAACTATGGTAACCTGATAGCAATACTGACATTTTGGGCTCTATAATGACACAAATAACCCAAGAGTAATAAAAATATTGGTCATACACATGTGCAGAACTATCCACAAAAGGTGATCACCTAACATACGCCCTAAAGGCTATGTGTATATCAAGCGCTATCTCCCCTAAAGGCTATGTATATATCAAGCGCTATCTCAAAGACAATATAAATATAAGCTGAGCTAAAAATATATCACCTGACATCAATGTGATATCTATTCGGTACATATATTAAGTGTGTTCAGCTATTTATTTAATTGTAATTATAAATCTCATTTTATTTGATAATAGAGCATAAAATTACTATTTTCTATTCTCATTTACATAAATAGAAATAATATAAATAATTTATATTTATAAAATGACAGTGTTATATATTTATCCACTCATCTGTATAGTAGACAGAACAAAAGCTAGACAGCTGGAGCATCTCTAGGTTCTACTGTTGGGATTGGATCATCCCCTAAAGTTGGAGAAAAGAAAAGTGCATCGAGGAAGGAAATTTAAATCCTAGAATGAAATTGTGGAATATAAAAATATATGTTCTTATTCTATAAAAAAAATCTATGAAAAGTTTTGGAAGTCTGTCAACATAATTCGAATATTCTCAAGATTATAATGATTCTTATCAGAATTCAACAAGCCACAATAATCACAAGATAATATAAGATTTCCATCCAAGGTCTATATAAAAATATAAGCATAATATCTTCCGTTATCTTCAAACCACTTACTCCATTCACAATATTCCTAATTTCTAATAACACTAATTTCCACCTCACTTCTAACTTTCAAAAATAGCATATGATAATACTACAAATATAATATTCAACTCTTATTTCTTATTTACATAACAAGCCAAGCCTCTTGCATCATTCAATTTAATCAGAAAATTCAATAGCTATCAGTTATTTCAATTCTCTTATTCAAATGGTATAGAAAACCAAGGTTTCATGTAGCTTGATTAAAATTCACATGCTTAACTACCAATCGCTCCAAATTCATTCCTTCAAAACTAAATTCTTCATTCCCACTAACCATATAAAATCTAGAGGACATAAACTTGATTCTTGCAAATTTGAATACAAAGACACACTTTCACTTGATAATCAACTTTCCAAAAAGGTAACTTATCCCAAACTTAAAATAATTAAAACATCAAAACAAAGAAGATAATAAAAGAGATTTAGGCTATCTTCAAATCCTTACAACTATATGGAAGAATTTAATGCTTATTTGTTGGAAAGAAATATTTGTTAGAGGAGGAAAATAAGTTGAAGGCATGAAAAAGACAGCAGTTGTCCCCTCTCTCCTCCAATTTGTAGTAAGTTTATGGTTTTGGAGAGCAAAAATGATGGTTAAGCTTGTAGTAACTAAGAGCTACTATTGGAAGATAAGAATAGGTAATGAAGACATGATTTGATCAAAGAGATGAGTTGATTTTAGGTTTGGATCACTCTCCTTTTTAAGTGTCCAAGAAGAAAGGAAACCTTTGTTTCTTTGTTCTTTCTCTGCTCACTTGTATTCCTGTAAATTCTAGAGATTTCTCTTGTCCTCTTTATTATTATTATTATTATTATTATTATTATTATTATTTTAAGTGAATCGACTTATAATTTTCACTTTTTTTGTTCTATTTTTGGCCATTTTTCTCAATATATTTCAGCATATTTTCTCCATTTGGTCATTTAAAATGGATCAATTTACTAGTTTACCCTTAAATTTTGTTATTATTAACAATTTTGTTTATCGCTTGCTTTATTTCCCTTGTTTACATCTCTCTCTCTCTCTCTCTCTCTCTCTCTCTCTCTTCATTTATTATGTCTCTCTACCATTGACAAACTCAAATTCATCAATAATGAAATCAAATCAACACAATAAATCCAATCAATGGTAGAGAGAGACATTAACTACATTAATTTTGATTTTAATATCGATGAATTAGAGTTTGTTAAAAGAGATATATATATATATATATATATATATATATATATATATATATATATATATATATATATATATATAAACATGAGAAAGAGAGGGGAAGAGGAATGAAAGTTTTACTAATGGCAAAATCCAAAGGTGAAATAGTCAATGCATTTGAAAGAGAAATAAATTATTATTATGGAAATTAAATAGTTCAAAACTTAGAAAATAAAGGGATTATATATTTGTGTTTTTCAAATTATAGGAATTGAATGAAATTTAAATTAACGCCTAAAGTAATTAAAGAAACTAAAGAGTAAATAGAACAAAAGATAACGTACTCAAATGAAGGTTGGCTATTGTTTGATTACCTGAACAAAGTACTCAGATGAAGCAAGACAACAATGTCCTTTCTTGAACACTTTTTTGAGTTGTTTTTTTGATGATGAATTCAACTCTAGAACAAGTAGACTTGTAAAATGTCCTTAGAGATCTATTAGTGCATATAAATCAACATAAGGAGAATGGTTGAATAGTTGAAACATTTTTCATTCTAATTGTAAATTAATTAGTTAGCTACTTTTCATTCAAGTTAGCTAATTTCATTTCTAGGTTGCTATTTTCAGTTGGATGAACAATTATAGCTGCTGGTTCTAGATTGGGTACACGTGGGAATTAGTTGTAACTGTTGTAACCAATTTGTAACTACTTTCAGCCTTTTGTATACAAATATCAGATTAGCTAAGCTGATGAATGAAGCAATACTTTCATTCTTTCAATTTCTTAATATGATAATAGAGTTTTTTTTTTTTTTTCTTGTTCTTCGTGAAATTCGAAGCTGTTTACTTATGAAAAATAGTTTTTTTATTTTATATTTTATATTTAAAAAAAAAACTCTAATTTTTATTTTCTATGAAAAACAAAAAAAAATGAAAAATATATTCTATAGAAAACAATTTTCTAATTAAAAAATAAAAAATTATGCATATCTTTCATAATTTCAAAAATAAATCATTGTAAAATATATCTAAAAAAATATTTTATTCTTAAAATTTTTAATATGTGTTGTTCATTTATTTTATAATAATATGATTAATTTTTTTATCATTGTAAATAAATACTTTTTAAATAATTACTCAATTTTAGATATAAAAAGTTACAGTTTGATTTTGGTTATAAAAAAAGTTATTATTTTCCATGTGGAAAACAATTGAAAAAAAAGAATTTTTGTTATAAAGGAAAATAAAGAAAAACAACTTAAAATTATTTTTCAAAATTTTCAAATCTTAACTAAATTTTGAAAAATTGATATATAAACATAAAACTCTATTTTTTTAGGTTTTTTTTTAATATTTTTCTAAAAAATTACCTTAATTTTTTACAAGTGAAGAAGGTTAAAACTATGAATTAAGTTCATGCAATTGCTGATCAAATTACTGAACCTTCTAGCCCATACTTCTTCATACAAATGAGAATTTAGAGTTGGTGTCACGGGCGGAGCCAGAAAGTTGAGTTTTTATTTCACTCAATTTAAAGAAAAATATTATATATAAAATAAACTTTTCATTGAGGAAAAAAAAATAATAATGCATGTAAATTTTTAATATATAACAGTAGCAAATTTTTAATAAATAATAGTAATTGAATTGAAATAGAAAATATTTTCATAAAATTATAAATTCTTGTTATAATATTAAATTTACGTTTGTTTTTGCTGAGTTTTTTTTTTTATTTATAGCTTGCTTTTTTTTAAAGAAAAAAAAATTTGACTCAAAGATCATGAAGAATGAAGAAATTACTTCTTTTTAAATATAATCGCATTGCAATTTTTGTGAAAGAGAACTTTTGTTTCATAAAAAATTGTTTTCGTTTATTTTAATTGCCGTCAAGTTTTTTAATAGAACGAATTAAAATTTTAAATTAGAACGATGTGAATAATCCTTATCAGTTAAATATTGATACATATATCAATATTTAAAAAAAAAAAATTGAGTGCACTGTATTCTTGTAGAAGAGTATGGTGAGTGGGGTCAATTATATAAGTTGAGTCTTCAATACATATGTAATATTAAAAAAAAAAAAAAATTAAGTGGGGTCAATTGACTGCACGCAGGTGGACGTGGCTCCGCCCTTGGTTGGTGTTGGTCTCTCCAGTTTTGATAGGATCGAATGATCATTCATGGGCAAGAGCCATGAAAATGGCACTTCTCTCCAAGAACAAGCTAAAGTTCGTTGATGGTTCATGTCCTCAACCTATTATCATAGATCCTCTGTATTTGGCATGGGAAAAGTGCAACGCCATGGTGCTTTCTTGGATCACAAGATCACTATCACCAACAATTGCACAGTATAATTTGGATAGACAAATCATGTTACGTGTACAATGCTCTTATGAATCCTTTTTCTTAGGGTGATATACTTCGAATCTCAGATCTAAGGAGGAAATATATGTCTTCAAACAAGGTGAACTTTCAGTTTCAAAATATTTTGCTAAGTTGAAAATCCTTTGGGATGCATTGGTTAATTTCAGACCAATCCCTAATTGCTCCTGTGCAATTCCTTGTTCAAGTGGTGTAATGGCAACTATATATAAGAGCTTTCGGTATGCAATTCGTTTCTTGAAAGGGTTGAATGATAAGCTTGCAACTGTCAGATCTCCAATTATGCTTCTTGAGCTGAGCCCCTACCATTTATCAATAAGGTTTTCTCCTTGGGAATTCAACAAGAGAGGCAGATGTCTAATGACCTTAATCCCAAGGTGTTTGCCAATAAGTCTGTTCCTAATTCAAGCACTTACAAGAACTCCGGCTGAGAACAATTTCATAATACTGATAAGGATTATTCATCTAATAATACCAAAGATTGTTATGATACTGTGAATACATGTTACAAGAAACATGGTTTTCCTCTTGGTTATAAATTTTGAAAATCATCTACTTCAGTGAATGCCTTCATCTAGTTTTAAGACCGAAAGGTCTACGTCCACAGGCAAAACAAGAAAAAAGGTTGAAAAAAGTAATATACAATAAATCAAAACTCTCAAACCCTAACCAATTCCACTGTGTTTTTCGAATATTTCACAACTCCTACCGTAAATGATAGAATATTATAAATATTTATACTCTTAAATACCACGAGGCGTTGCCCCCACACCCCTAAGAGATCAATAGTGGGCTTCGAGCCCAGGCTTATCAGCCCGTGCCCTCCACTACCACCGCCACCACAGATATCACTTTTTATTTCCAATCTGGTCGCAGTAGGAAACTTTTGGTTAGGGTCTATTATCCAAAAATTCAAAGCCACAAAAATAACAGATTTAAACAAGCAAGTCCACAGTGGTTTGCAAAGCTCTCCACAGCCTTAATTTCTTGTTGTTATAGTCAATTAAAGTTTTATTACTCCTTGTTTTTCAGACATGTGGAGATTCTTTTACTGCCATACTTGTTTATGTCAATGATGTAATTCTTAGAGGAAATGATATCTTAGAAAATCATCGCATAAAACAGTTTCTTGATGATTCTTTCGAGATTAAAGACCTGGTTTAAGATGGAAGGTTGGCTTGGGAGCTTCTATTTCCATATGGCAAGACCCTTGGCTTCCTTTAGGTGTGAACCCTTATGTATGTTCAGTGGCTCCTGTGATATCTCATTATCAGCTGGTTTGTCAGTTGATGACGGATGATGGGTTATCATGGAATATGGAAATTATAAGGAACCTTTTTAATGACAGAGATGTTGCTCTAATTGGTCAAATTCCTTTATTGCAAACAGGAAGGGATGATGCCAGATTCTGGATTCACGACTGTAAGGGGATTTTCACCATAAAGAGTGCATATAAATGGCTGATGGGTGATTTTAATGCAAGTTCTCCTAGGGAGTCGGTTGGTTTCTGGAAGAAGTTGTGGCAACTGAAAATTCCTCCAAAGATCAAAAATTTTATTTGGAGGTTGGGTTCCCATTGTGTCCCTTTAAAGAGTTTATTGTTGCAGAGACATGTAGATGTGGACACATCGTGTTCTATGCGTGGATTGGAGATTGAACATTGGAGGCATGTATTTGTTATAGGCTGTTTGGCTCGTGATTGTTGGCGTACAGTATTACCGCAAGTTCTGCAATTGTCCAGTTTGTCTATTCTTTCTCAAAATAGAGCTGTAGAATGGTTAGATGAAATATTTAGAGCTCTAGTTGTGGAGGACTTGATGGTGTTCTGTGTTACTCTTTGGGCTATTTGGTTTGCTAGAAATGATAAGCTTTGGAATAGGAGATCAGTTACGGCTTCTCAAATTCTCTTGAAGGCGTCTTCTTTTTTCCAGCAATGGAAAGAGGCTCAGACTAAGTTTGGTTTGTGCATTGAAGTTTCTGTAGCAATTTCTCCCTCTGTTGTGCAATGGATGCAGCCTCCTGTTGGCATGTTAAAATGCAATGTTGATGCAGCTGTTTTTGCTGGGGTGGGGAAGATTGGGACAGGCTGGGTAGTTCATGATCATGAAGGAAAAGTTTTAAATGCATGCCAGGTCTCTCATGATGATGTCCCGGATGCAACAGTTGCAGAAGCAATATCTTTATGGGAGGCCCTCAGTTGGGTGAAAAAGAGATCCTTGCAAAATATTATTTTTGAAAGTGATTCCCTTGTCCTTGTCCAGGCAGTAAATGAATTCCACAGGGATCTATCTTATTTTGGTGGTTTAGTCTCAGATTGTCAAGTCTTGCTTAAAGAAATTGCTAATTGTTCTGTTGTTTATATTAGAAGGTCAGCAAATTGCGTGGCCCACCTATTAGCCACTTCTGCAATTTCTTGGACTGATCTGCAGGATTGGGGGTCCAATCCGCCTGCTCTTATTTTGTCAACTGTATTTTCTGATTTGCAGTAATGATATTTCTTATTATTCAAAAAAAAAAAAAATGGACCTTGGTGATCTTAAATTTTTCCCTGGCTTAGAGATTCTCGATCTTACAGTGGTATTTCTTTGTGCCAACGCAAGTATGCTCTTGAGCTATTATCAGATGCAAGCTTTCTAGCATCTAAACCAGCTACAACACCTATGGATGGTACACTCAAGCTTCAACAAAGCCAAGGAGATGCTATTCCAGGTAACTCAGAATATCGCAGCCTTGGCAGGTACTCTGTTGTACCTCACTACTACAAGAACAGATATTTCATCGCAGTATAATTAACAATTTAAGTCAGTTCCTTTCTTCCCCTACATCTGTGCATATGAAATCTGCTCATCGTGTTCTGATATACATTAAAGGTTTACCAGGACAAGGGCTTTTCTTTCGAGCTAAGACTGATCTCCAGTTGAAGGCTTGTAGTGATTTAGATTGGGCTGGGTGTGTTGACTCAAGGAGGTCAGATACTGGATTTTGTGTTCTTCGTGGTGAGTGCTTACTCTGTTGGCAGTCCAAGAAATTGAGTACAGTCTCCAAATCTCCATCTGAAGCTGAATATACAGCTTTAGCAGCCACAACTTGTGAGATTCAGTGGCTATTGTACCCGTTGAAGGATCTTCATGTTCCACATTCTAAACCAGCACTCATTTATTGTGATAATCAATCCGCACTCCGTATTGCCGCCAATCCCACTTTTCATCAACTAGCTGACATATACACTAAACCCCTCAGTTGTGCTCCATTTTGATTGATTTTGCTTAAACTTTGCAGGGTATTGCCGGATTTAAATCAACATAAGGAGAATGGTTGAAAGGCAGAAACATTATCGAGGAAGATTCAAGTCTTGAATTTGAGAAATTTTTTGCAGAGGATGAAAAATTGATATATTTGTTTTAAGACTTATAATCCTTTCTGACTAATTTATTTGTTATTGTCAGGAAAATGCACGTCAGCTACCCCATGGATTGATTATTCCCAAACGAGTCATAAAGGGTATAATGAACATACCTTGTCCCCACAACAACTATAAATTAATTTTATTATAATATTTGAATGGGACACTAAAAGAACTTGCCTCTTATAACGATAAGTTTTCATTCAATAATATTAACATAGTCTCTAAAACTGTAAATTTACAAATTCAAACTCTAATTAAAACCTAATTTTAAAAAAAAAAAACTTCCCTCCTTCCATGCTTGACAATGGCAAGAGTGCATCTGTTCGCAGCACTACAATTGTTTGCAATTATCTAAACTTGTGAAAAGATGATCTAAGATTCAATTATCTAATTATATTTGAACAAAAAAGAATATCATTGTATTAACGTACTCGAGAGAAATCTAGATTAGCTCCATTGCTATATTTGCAGGTGAAGATTATGACTATTACAATACACTTTTGAATCTTTGCCTTTTTGTGTCGAATTTTTCACTTGTGTCAAAAGATATAATTCAGCAACGACTTAATCCAAAAGTGCAGGCTCCCAGGTGACTGTGGATTCCACACGCTAGGCCTAGGCAAGGACCTAGCATTCCTGAAATGGTACAGAGAAGGAGAGCTCGTCCACAGCAGGTAGGCGGTGGCTGAAAAGAGGAAAAGAGGAGAAATTCAACATTCTTTTGGCTTGTTTTGGATTTTCTAGTTGTTAATTAGTTAAACTCTACCTTGAGTAAGTGATAACAAGCCCCATAAATCTATACAAGATAACTATTCATGTCAACGCTTGGAAACAAAGGGGATAAGTACAAAATTCAAATCTGATTTAAATAGTCATTTAGATTGCCACTCTGCAATTCTGATTTGAGACATAAGTAATGCAATATTTAGAGAACCAGTGAGGAATTGAGAAGAACCATTAGAAGAACTTCAACTTGCTGTTCAAATACTAGTTTTGCCTTTTGTAAACAATTTGCAAAACTATTTATAAATCATTTGGCCTTTTCAAGAATCCAGCAAACGATCAATTAAAGAAATCCATTTTTTTTTTCTGCAGCATTCTTAGATATTGGGAGCTGAATCCTATGCCACCTATATATGCTACATCACTGCAGCTGTCTTAGACATTTTTTTCAGTTTGCTTTAATTTGCTGTCTGGTTTGCACTCCCAATTATATATATATAGCACATCGAATCTCCTAAAGTTTAATTGATATTTCCACAAGATAAAACCAACAAATTTGTAGTAAAACCAAAAAGGATATACATACATATATATATATATATATATATATATATATATATATATATATTGTTGTCCCAAAATAGTCCAAGAGGGGGGTGAATTGGACTTTAACAATTGTTCGGCCCTTGCTTGTAGTATAATGAAAAATTGTGGCTTTGTTCAACTAGGTGCTTCTCTATATAAAATGAAAGTAATATATGCTTCAACAATGTATTCCTAAGTTGCAATTCAAGCCTCAATCAATGTATATGGCAATATCTAACAAAGTAAGCATCATACAATATACAACTAATTTCTCAAGTCACTCAATATGTCCACAAGTTTATCAACTCAAACTATTTAACCAACATTCAATATCATGTATAAAGAATAAAATTTTAAATTGCACAAAAATAAGGAGGTCAAGGTTAGAGAGATCAAACACAACGATTTTTATAGTGGTTCGGCTTAACTAGCCTACATCCACTCTCTCAAAGAACCCTCTTTGAGTCTTCTCTCCACTATTTGCTCTTTTGAAGGCAAGAGACCAAAAGCCCTTTACAACTTTTCAACACCAAGCTTTCACCAAGGTAGCTTGAAACCTCCACAAATGCTATCACAAGCACTTACTCTCTCAAGCTTCAATAGGTGCTTGTACAACCTCTCTTAAATGCAATTTAATGTTTCAACACTCACTCTTACTCAATACAAATCAAACTATAAAGAAGAGATGAGTTGATTTGCCTATGGTAGCTCAAAGACTTTAAAGCTCTTGAATGAAAGCAATAAATGAAAAATCAAAGTTGGAATTCAAATGTAAGCTTTCATCAAATGTAAATGAAGTAAAGAAGGTGTATTTATAATCCTAAATTATTTTAGACCGTTTGAAACCCTTTTGGAACGTTATACACACTGCCCAAGACAAAATGGCCATTATTTTGTCCTTTTGTGCGAAGTTGAGCAGCTCTGATCAATTAGTAAACTAATGAAATCTTGGTAGCGATCAAGAACGGTTAGTAAACTAATTTTTTTAGCAAACACATTAGCAAACTAAAAATTTTAGCAAACTAGTTAGCAAACTAAGTCAACAGCTGCATGTCTCAACTTGCAATGTAAAATGATTTAGACCTTAAAAAAAATGTTTCAATAGTAGTGTCCAAGTTCATGATGAGAAAAAGTAATCAGAAAATAAAATTTCATTTTTGAGCTCCATATGACTAAATTCTCATCCATTCTTTTCACAAAAGACCTAAGACTCAATTTCTAACACTATGTCTTTCATACCTTTTCTTTGAGTCTTGGCTTCCATAGTCTTGTTCTTTTCTTATTTTGGATTTGTCTTGAAATGCCTTTGAGTATCCTTTCTCCTTAGATGCAACTTTAAAAATACTTTAGGAATAAGACAAAGAATCTACACATCACTTTAAAGTTGGGTTAGATAGATTTTGTTTGAGTTTTGTTATCATCAAAATCAATGCTCATTTTGAGCTACACGGGGTCAACAATCTCCCCCTTTTTGATGATGACAAAACTCAATTGAATCAACAATAAAAAATAAAAGTGTGTGAAAGTTTATGTGAGTATGTAAAACCAAGTATAGTATGCCGAAAATGCTCCCCCTAAATGTATGCATATAAATTCCAAGAAATCTATTTTCTGTATATAAGCTCCCCCTGAGTTTATGCTATAAAGCATATTCACAATATTCTCAAAAAAACATTTCCAGTTGTCACGAGTATAAACACAAGTATAAACACATATCAATCAACACAAGTATCAACACATATTCACATATCCATATCCATGAACACAAGTATCAACACATTCATATCCATCCTATAAACACATATTCAACACACATATTCACATAACCATATCCAACCTATTTTGATACCACATATTCACATAACCATCCTATTCTCCCCCTTTTTGTCATCAATCAAAAAGGAAACAGGAGAAAATAACCAAAAAGAATCATGTTAGCCCAAATTTAAGCGCAGTAAGGTAAACAGTAGCAAACTAAAAACCAATAGTAGCAAACAGACCAGTAAACTAAAAATGCAGATAGGAAACTAAAAATCCAGATTAGATGGGAATCATTTTAGTCTTTTGCTCTTGCGAGTGGATTTGGAAGGCACCAACTTCTTCCTGGTGGGTTTAGCAGCAGGTGGCTGAGATCCTTGGTCAGCCACTTGATCATCCTTCTGTGGCTCATCTTCATCAGATGGTGGTTGAAGAGCGACAGCTAGGGACTGGTATGGATTTGACACGGTGGATTTAGTCATTTTTCTCCCTTTCTTGGCTGCAGGGGCAGCAACTACAGATAGCTGAGTTGGAGCACTCTCTTGGTGATCCTTGAGAGAAGCTTCCTTCTGCTGCGTAAGGGCAGTAGTAGTTTCAACAGGTGGTGGTGGTGGTGCACTTGGAGGTTCAACAGGTAGCTCACCTTCAGGTTCTACAACCTTTTCACCATCATGCTTAGTAGGTATACCAGTTGCAGGGCCAATTTTAGGTTCAATGACTTGGTCACTAGCATGCTCAACAGGGGCTTCTACTGCAGGTTCAAGCTCAGGTTTAGCTACTTGGTCACTTTCATGTGCCACAGCAGCTGGAGACTCATCAACCTTATTACTTTCACCCTTACCAGTACTATGAACAGAGACTTGAGTAGCAGCCTCAACTTTAGTTGGGAAACCAGTTTCCTTGGCCTGCTGAAGATCCACAATTAGCCTTTGTAATTCCTCATTTTGAGTAAGCAGGTGACTCACTTTGTAGTCAACCACATCCACAAATTTTCGCAAAAGTTCAATGGACTGATGGGTTGAACTGAATTGATCATTAACAACAGCTTTTAGCCCTTGAATCTCACTCAAAAATTCACTAGCAGAATCAGAACCAACCTTAGCAGAGGAAGAACCACCCTTTTCAAACCTTTTCTTTCTCCCATCAGTGTCAAAGTGAATTTCTCTGAGCACAATCAAATCAGTTCTAGAGCTTTCCTTAGAGACATTTACATGTAGCTCTTTAAACACAGCAGTTAAGAGATGTGCATAAGGCAGTTTTCCAATCCCATAAGCTTTGCACATGTTTTTGAAAATCAAATAAGCCAAATTCATCGTTACTTTGTTAACAATGTGCCACATAATACACATGTCCAGGTGACTCAAATAACCATAGCTACCAGATTTAGGATAGAAAATGTAGTTTACCATACTGTGAATGATTTTGATATGTTGAAAAGCTTTTGTGCTAGTGGACTTTTCATTTGTGGCAGTGTTAGCAGGGAAAACTTTGTTTTCAAACTCAACCAAATTAAAGCCTGCCACCCTAGCAACATCCTTATGTGTGGAAATTTCATTTCCATCATTAGGCAAGTTTAAAGCCGTAGCGATCAATTCAACAGAGACACCATATACACTGTCATTCAAAACAACCTCAAATTTGTCCTCATCATCAACTGTTCTTAAGGTCCTATAAAACTCTTGAACAAGCCTAGGGTAATACTCATTTGTACATTCACACACATCCATCCAACCTTGAAATTCAAAAAGGTCTTTGAATTGAAAGTTTACCTGATTAAAGTACTCCCATTTGATAAATTTGCAATCTAACAGTCCTTTATCCACTAAGCCCGAAGATTTTACGGCGCTCATTTTTCGTTGGGTATCAATCCCTGACTTCTGTCGCTTCTTTTTCTTATCTGGTGCCGATGCAGTAGGTTCGACAGCCTTGGATGGGTTCGAAGAGGCACTGGTTGATTTCGATTCAGGTAAGTTCTTCTTCCCTTTTAATTTTTTTCGTAATGTGGCGACAAGGATGTCGTCGGAGGCTGATGAGAAAGATGAAGTAGCAGCAGCAACAAGAGACTTTCGTTTAGCACGAGCCATTGACGAGAAAAAAAAATAGGTGAATTTGAACACTGGTTTTTCGGTGTGTTAGGAGTGGAGAAGAAAGGAGAGACGAGAGGTCTGATGGGTTTGGAAAAATTTTGCCGGAAAGAAAATGGGTTTGTTTTAGAGGTATGGTGTCATGAACCGAAGCAGAGGAGAGAGAGAGTGACGGTTTCGTGTGGCAGAGGTTTTTAAGTTCTCTTGAGTCCCGCGCTTTTCTATTCCAGTGTACTTTCTCTGAACCTGTTTTCTCCTTTTTTTTTTTATTATTTCAAACAAGTCTATCTATCTTTATATGCACAAATATATATTTCTACATGTCTGACACAGCACTGAGAATGTGATATCAAATGTGAAAAGATAAATGCATAGCTGGAAACGCAGAGAATTTCATGCACAATCACCTTTTGGTTTGAGATTTGAACAGTACACGATATAGCAAACTAATTTTAGTCACGCAATATTAGCATACAACTTAGTAAACTAATTTTACAAGTACACAAACAAGTTAGCTAATATTCTTTAAAGATTTCTTAGCAAACTTATATTACAACAGATCACACACACATTAAACAAAATGTAAAAACATGAAATTATTATGACTTACATTTCAAGCAAGTGGTTCACACATACCAATTTCCCTTCTAATTTTACAAAAGGTTTCTTCATTAAGTGGTTTTGTAAAAATGTCAGCAAGTTGATTTTTTGAGGCAACAAACTCTATTTTGATATTTCCATTTTGAACATGATCTCTAATAAAATGATGTTTGATCTCAATATGTTTTGTTCTTGAATGTTGGACTGGATTTTTGATCAAGTTTATGGCACTTGTGTTGTCACACCTAATTGGAACAAGATTATATTTTAAACCAAAATCTTCCAATTGTTGTTTCATCCATAAGATTTGAGCAACACAACTACCAGCAGCTATATATTCTGCCTCAGCTGTAGATAAAGCTACTGAAGTTTGTTTCTTACTGTGCCAAGAAACTAGTGCAAGACCAAGAAATTGACAAGTACCTGAAGTACTTTTTCTATCCAGTCTACTTCCAGCAAAATCAGAATCACTATAACCAACAAGATTAAATGATTCACATTTTGGATACCATAAACCAATTGAGTATGTGCCAATGAGATATCTAAAGATCCTTTTAACTGCACTTAGATGGGATTCTTTTGGACATGATTGAAATCTTGCACACAAGCAAACACTAAAGTGTATGTCTGGTCTAGATGCAGTAAGATACAAAAGAGAGCCAATCATACCTCTATAAAGCTTGGTATCTACTTCTTTACCTTTTTCATCATTGTCCATTTTAATTGTTGAACTCATAGGAGTGCTCATGCTCTTCAAATCTTCCATTTTAAATTTCTTTAGCATATCCTTGATATACTTTGATTGATTTATGAAGATGCCATCTTTCATTTGCTTAATTTGAAGTCCAAGGAAAAATGTGAGCTCACCCATCATGCTCATTTCAAATTCATTCTGCATAATCTTAAAAAATTTCTTGTAAAGAGATTCGTTAGTAGCACCAAAAATTATATCATTAACATAAATTTGCACAATGAGCATATCATTATGATGTTTCTTAACAAAAAGTGTTGTATCCACTTTGCCTCTTTGAAAATCATTTTGTAAAAGGAATTTACTAAGCCTTTCATACCATGCTCTAGGAGTTTGTTTTAAACCATATAGGGCTTTAGTAAGTTTATAAACATGATTTGGATGCTCATGATTTTCAAAGCCTAGAGGTTGTGCAACATACACTTCCTCATCAATATAACCATTTAAAAATGCACTCTTGACATCCATTTGATAAAGCATAAAATCCTTGTAACATGTAAAGGCACACAACATTCTAATAGCTTCAATTCTAGCAACCGGAGCAAAGGTTTCATCAAAATCAATTCCTTCCTCTTGGTTGTAGCCTTGAGCTACTAGTCTAGCTTTGTTCCTAACAACATTGCCTTTTTCATCCATTTTGTTTCTAAAAACCCATTTAGTACCAATAATTGAATGATCTTTTGGTTTAGGCACTAAATTCCAAACTTTATTTCTCTCAAATTGATTTAGTTCTTCTTGCATGGCAAGAATCCAACTTTCATCATTTTGAGCATCTTCAAAACATTTAGGTTCAATTTGTGAAACAAAAGAAACATTACCAAAATATCTTCTCAATTGTGCTCTAGTCATCATCCTCTGAGATGGATCATCAATAATGTCTTCTTGGGGATGATTTCTATGGAATCTCCATTCTTTAGGTAAATCTTCATGTTGAGGCTCATTTACTTGTAATTCTTCCAAATTTGGCATTTCTTCATTGATTTGATCTTTATTGGCATCATGGACATCTATTGTAGTTTCTCCTTGAGTTTCTTCATCTTTGTCATCAATTTGTTCCATTTCTTGACTTGATATTATATTTTCTTTTCCAAAAACCTGCTCATTATTATCATCACAAACATTTTTCCTTTTGATAGAAAGGTTAGTCTCATCAAACAAAACATGAATAGTTTCCTCAATAACCAAAGTTCTTCTATTGAATACTCTATAGGCTTTACTCTTTGTTGAATACCCAAGAAAGATTCCTTCATCGGATTTAGCATTAAATTTCTTTAAGTTATCCTTCTTGTTATTTAAAATATAGCACTTACAACCAAATGCTTTGAAATATAAGATATTTGGTTTTCTTCCTTTCCACAGCTCATAGGGGGTCTTTTTCAAAATTGGTCTAATCAAAACTCTATTCAACACATAGCAAGATGTATTAACAGCTTCAGCCCAAAAGTACTTTGGCAAATTATTTTCACTGAACATAGTTCTAGTCATTTCTTGCAAAGTCTTATTTTTCCTTTCTACAACTCCATTTTGTTGTGGTGTTCTAGGAGCTGAAAAATTATGATTGATTCCATGTTTATCACAATATTTCTCAAATAAATGATTTTCAAATTCAGTTCCATGGTCACTTTTTATAGATGAGATGCAAAAGCCTTTTTCATTTTGAACCATTTTACTAAAAGAGGTGAATTTTTCAAAAGTTTCATCTTTGTGAGCAAGGAAAAATGTCCATGTATATCTTGAATAGTCATCAACAATAACTAAAGCATATGACTTCCCACCAAGACTAGTAGGAGTTACGGGTCCAAATAAATCAAGATGAAGCAATTCTAGTGGCCTAGTGGTAGACACAATATTTTTAGATTTAAAAGATGATCTAGTATGCTTTCCTAGTGCACATGCTCTACATTGAAATTCATTTTCATAATTAATCTTAGGAAGACCATTAACAAGTTCTTTCTTAGACAATTTTGAGAGTGTATGCATACTTGCATGACCCAGTCTTCTATGCCACAAATAACTAGAGTTATCAAGAGATACTAGACATGTATCATGATTAGTTTCAAAATTATTCATGTCAAGCAAGTAAACATTATTTGATCTATTTGCAATGAACGATGTGTCATTATCTAAGTTATTGATTGTACATAGAGAAGAAGTAAACTTTACCTCAAAACCTTTATCACACAGTTGGCTTACACTTAGCAAGTTGTATTTCAAACCTTCAACAAGCGATACATCTTCAATACAAGGTTTAGTTCCAATTGTGCCATTTCCAATTATTTTTCCTTTCCCTTTATCTCCAAATTTTACATATCCTCCATCTTTCATTGTGATTTTTGAAAACTTGTCCTTTTCACCAGTCATGTGCTTTGAACAACCATTATCTATATACCATTTTTCACTTTCCTTCATCCCTTTGAAACAAACCTGAAATTTAATCATTGAACTTTAGGTACCCAAGCAACTTTGGGTCCTTGGGGGTTAGTGACCTTAGGTAAGGTTCCCTTTGGCACCCATACCTTCTTTACCTTAAGATGACCTTTCCTAAGTGCACAAGAACTAATCATATGACCTCTTTTATTGCAATAATAACATGTAACATTAGGCAAGGAGGATGTAGATGCTTTAATGAAATAATTCTTATACTTGTCATAGTTCATGAAACTATCAAAACCAATTCCATACTTTTCATTTGAAGTTCTTTAGTTTCCAAGAAGTACATCTAGAGTTTCTTTTCCTTTTGTAAATTTTTCCAAATCATTTGTCAAAGACTCTACTTTAGCTTCAAGAACTTTATTTTTCTCAATGAGCATTTCACATGTTTCTTTTGAGATTTTCAACTCTAAATCTAGTTCTTTAAACAAGGCAATTTGTCCTTTGTAAAATTCATTTTCTTTATACACATTGGACATGGCAATATTTTGTGATCTCAATGATTCAATCTCTAAATTCATTTTAGTGCATTTTCTCTTGTAATTTCTATACTCATCATATACTCTAGCAAATGCAAGTTCAAGTTCTTCTACATTAGGAGATTCATAAGAATTTACCTCATTGTCACTTTCTTCTTCCTTTTGTGAACTTTCGACTTTCTCTTCAAGTGCCATCATACAAAGAAGAGCAGTCTCTTTGTCACTTGATTCATCATTTGAAGATTCTTCACTGTTGCTCCATACTACTTTCATAGCTTTCTTGCTCCTATCTTCTTTTCCTTTCTTCTTTTTGAGTAATGGACATTTGGGCTTGATATGTCCAGGTTTGTGACACTCATAACATACAATTTCTTCTTTTGAATCTTTGAAGTGTTTATCCTTGGGAGTATACTTTTTCAAGAATTTCTTGTATTTGCTTCCTCCCTTCTTGAAAGCTCTTTTAAATTTTCTTGCAAGCATAACCATTTCATCATCATCATCACTAGAAGCACTTGAGTTGTCACTTGAATCAACTTTGAATGCAACTCCTTTCTTCTTATCTTCATCCTTGTTTGACTTAAGAGCAATGCTTTTCTTCTTTTTCTGCTCATCTTCAACTTCATCTTTCTTATATACCATCTCATGTGCAATGAGAGATCTAATGAGTTCATCATAAGTGAATGTTTTAAAATCCTTGGTATCTTGGATAACTGTAGTCTTTGCTTTTCAAGATTTTGGAAGTGATCTAAGAATTTTCTTTACAAGTTCAGCTTCCTCAAATCTTTTACCAAGTGCTTTGAGAAGATTTACAAGATCGGTAAACCTTGTACTCATATCCGCAATTGATTCTCCTGGCCTCATTTCAAACAGCTCATAATCTCGAATAAGAAGGTTTGCTTTGGACTCTTTGACGACATCAGTTCCTTCATAAGTGACTTCAAGCTTATCCCAAATTTCCTTAGCAGATTGACATCCTGAAACACGATTGTATTCATTAAGGTCAAGTGAGCAATGCAAAATATTAATAGCTTTAGCATTTATAGAAATTTTCTTCCAATCATTTGTCATCATATTCATCTTCAAGTTTTGGAACTTTTGTAGTTCCTGGACCATTCTTTTGGGGAACATGTGGACCATTTTTAATAATTCTCCATGCATCAATATCTCCAGATTGTATGAAATTTCTCATTCTTACTTTCCAAAATGAATAATTAGTGCCATTGAAGAGTGGTGGTCTAGTGATTGAGTAGCCTTCAGCTAATGGTGCGGGTATACCGGCAGTATTGCTAGATGAACCAGCCATTATGGATCACTCTAAGGTTGTAACACCCTAAGCAAGAGAGACAAGCTCTGATACCAATTTGTTGTCCCAAAATAGTCCAAGAGGGGGGTGAATTGGACTTTAACAATTTTTCAGCCCTTGCTTATAGCATAATGAAAAATTGTGGCTTTGTTCAACTAGGTGCTTCTCTATATAAAATGAAAGTAATATGTGCTTCAACAATGTGTTCCTAAGTTGCAATTCAAGCCTCAATCAATGTATATGGCAATATCTAACAAATCAAGCATCATACAATATACAACTAATTTCTCAAGTCACTCAATATGTCCACAAGTTTATCAACTCAAACTATTTAACCAACATTCAATATCATGTATAAAGAATAAAATTTTAAATTGCACAAAAATAAGGAGGTCAAGGTTAGAGAGATCAAACACAACGATTTTTATAGTGGTTCGGCTTAACTAGCCTACATCCACTCTCTCAAAGAACCCTCTTTGAGTCTTCTCTCCACTATTTGCTCTTTTGAAGGCAAGAGACCAAAAGCCCTTTACAACTTTTCAACACCAAGCTTTCACCAAGGTAGCTTGAAACCTTCACAAGTGCTATCACAAGCACTTACTCTCTCAAGCTTCAATAGGTGCTTGTACAACCTCTCTTAAATGCAATTTAATGTTTCAACACTCACTCTTACTCAATACAAATCAAACTATAAAGAAGAGATGAGTTGATTTGCCTATGGTAGCTCAAAGACTTTAAATCTCTTGAATGAAAGCAATAAATGAAAAATCAAAGTTGGAGTTCAAATGTAAGCTTTCATCAAATGTAAATGAAGTAAAGAAGGTGTATTTATAGTCCCAAATCATTTTAGACCGTTTGAAACCCTTTTGGAACGTTATACACACTGCCCAAGACAAAATGGCCGTTATTTTGTCCTTTTGTGCGAAGTTGAGCAGCTCTGATCAATTAGTAAACTAATGAAATATTGGTAGCAGTCAGTAAACTGGTTAGTAAACTAATGTTTTTAGCAAACACATTAGCAAACTAAAAATTTTAGCAAACCAGTTAGCAAACTAAGTCAACAGCTGCATGTCTCAACTTGCAATGTAAAATGATTTAGACCTTAAAAAAAATGTTTCAATAGTAGTATCCAAGGTCATGATGAGAAAAAGTAATCAGAAAATAAAATTTCATTTTTGAGCTTCATATGACTAAATTCTCATCCATTCTTTTCACAAAAGACCTAAGACTCAATTTCTAACACTATGCCTTTCATACCTTTTCTTTGAGTCTTGGCTTCCATAGTCTTGTTCTTTTCTTATTTTGGATTTGTCTTGAAATGCCTTTGAGTATCCTTTCTCCTTAGATGCAACTTCAAAAATACTTTAGGAATAAGACAAAGAATCTACACATCACTTTAAAGTTGAGTTAGATAGATTCTGTTTGAGTTTTGTTATCATCAAAATCAATGCTCATTTTGAGCTACATGAGGTCAACATATATATATATATATATATATATATATATATATATGTTGTATCTATAAAACCCTCACTGAAAAGGATGCGAGAAACATGCTGTGGATAAACAGTCAAGCTGTGAAGTAAGACGGTCTCACTTGGCCTGTAGGTAAACATACATCTATAAAAACGTTGTATGCAGAGTTTAGAGAGTTCATATATTTTGTATCTTGTCGCTTTCACTGTGAGTGCAATAGTGAAGATGGAAATTCCATGCCGCTTTCGCTTTGATCCTACAAAAGAAGAACTTGTCTTCTGTTATCCTCAAAGCAAGATAGAGGGAAAACCACTACCTCCTGGCATAGTGGCATAATGTGATCTTTATGGAGACAAGAATCCACGGGAGTTATTTGATCAGAACAAGACTGAGTATGTATCCACCAAGTTGAAGAAGAAAAGCCGAGCAGGAATTAACAGAAGGGCTGGTTCAATGACTTGGTAAAGTCATTCTATAAAACCATGCCCTAATGGTAAAGATTTTATTTTAACTTGAAGTCAACAATGCTTCAGAAAACAACAAAGATGGACATTACTTGATGATGGAGCTCTCCCTCAAGTATGGAGGACAGGTAAGCTCTCTTTTTATTTACGTGTTTCTCTGTTTTCGGCATCCTTAGAATCTTGCCCTATTTGATCAAGATATGATACTAATGTTCTTTGTGTTCTTTTGTTTTCCTTGCAGATTGATAACTATGTACTGTGTAGAATCTGCTACAAGTATTCCCATAACAAGAGATATGATGATGAGGAGTACAAGAAAAGGAAACTCTTAGCAGATGATGATGAGGAAGGCCATCAAAGCCAAAAGAAGATGCAGTCTTACTACTCCAATGTGGTTGTACAAGGACAATCTGTTGCTTCTCCTTGGGTCTTGTCTTCCCTTCTCCATATATGACACAAGAAGAGAAAGCTCCAGAAGTAGACTTCGCATCACTGTTAGATTTTGATCCTGAAACCAATGAATGTCATTGGAATGATGATCAAGAAGCCTTCCTTAATCTTATCGATGGTCCTGAGACTCAACCCATCGCCCCGTATGTGGAGAACAAAAGGAAAGCTTTAGCTGGTGATGATCAAGAAGGTTATCAACACCAAATGAGCATGCGATTTTGCTTTTCCAATCTGATTGTAGACAAACAATTTGTTGTAGCTGCCTCAGGCCTTCTCTCCCCTTCTCCACATATGACACAAGAAGTGCAAGATCTAGAAGTAGACTTAGCATCATTGTTAGATTTTGATCCTGTTATATGTCATTAGATTTGGGATGATTATGAAGAAGCCTTCCCTGACCCTATTGGTGGTCCTGAGACGCAACCCATCACCCCGTATGGGAGAATAAAAGGAAGCCCTCAGCTAATTATGATCAAGAAGGCCAAAGACCACCCAATCTTTCAATTCCAATCTGACTAAGAACAATTTGTTGCGACTCCCTCAGGGCTTGGCTCCCATCCTCCATCAAATATGACACAAGAAAAGCAAGCTCCATCACTGTCCTTAAATTTTAATCCTAAAACCTGTTGTTGTGAGAATTAGTCTGGTTTATGGAATTTCCACGACAGATTATGTTGAAAGATTTAGAAACAAAATTTGTTAGTATAAGAATCTCAAAACTGGTTAATGTATTCTTTCAGGCTGTAAGAATCTCAAAACTGGACTGTTTTCTTTGTTTACTTGGATAAATAAATATGCTGGTGGATCTTATAAAAGTGCTGGTAATATTACTATATTACTATTGATGTTTAACTTCTCTTGCTTATCGTGGTAGTATAGCCATTAAATATAAGCTCTAGTCCTTGTTGGGAGGGATATATATCCAGTATTCCAGGTTTGACGTCCTCATCCTCTTCATTTCTTGAATAAAAGCAAACCTTAAATTCTTCTGATTATGATGCAGTTAGCTGTCAATCATGCTTAATCCCCCTTTTTTTCTTATTTCTTTTATAAAGTATTGAAGGTTTTTTCTAGTTTAGCGATTTGAGAACTGGTTTAGGAATGGGTAATTTGGTTGGGAAAACTATACATAATGGATAACAAGTAAGAATCCTCTCCAATACACGTTGACTATTTGGATGACTTCAAGCATTGTGGCTAATAAGTAGGAAATCCTTCACTGATTGGGGACTTAAACTTGATATATCACAGACTTAAGATACAAATATGTAAGTCACGTATATTTTACATGCGAATTTTATCATATATATTATGTCTTGGGTTTACGGTTAACTAATTTAAGCAAGAATTTACCGATTGATAATTGATTGTTGAGGTATTTGGAATATTACATTTGCGATTTATCGCAAGATCTTATTATTGTCCAATAGCTTGCCTTGATTACTTTCATGGGGTGGCCAACTTCCTTTTTTTTTTTTTTTTTTGAAGGCCCTTATTTCAATCAATGGATTTATTTTTATCTAAAGTTGATGAAAATGTTGTCAATTCTGTTCTTTTCATGCAGCCAGTCACTTAAATTTCTACTTGCTCTTGATTTTAGGAAATTATGGAGGTTGATCCTTCTACTACTGTGTTGTTTTAAATGTTGCTTGATAGAAGATCAAGGGTTAATCAGAAGCCTTAGCAAATATTAAAACAATTTAATTCCTTGAGTATGGTAAATTGGTTTTATTTTTATTTTGTCAACTTATATATTTTATTTTTAAGTGAAAATCTTGATTACTGTGAGACTGTAATAATAACAATAGATTTTTTTTTTTTCCAATTTTATCCTGAATCTTATGAATTCTAATTAATTAGATAAGATGATAAATGAGAGGAAATTGGAACATCAATCGATTGTAAATGATACTATTCCTCAGAAGGGAGGTGAAAAGAAAATTCTTCTTTAAAGACAATTGCCTCTAGATGTTCAGTATTATGCTTAATGACGAGCTTATGCTTGACTAAATTTTGGTGCCAAGATTTTTGGAAGACCATGTGAAACTAGACCATTTTCACTAATTTCAAAAGTATATCAGTTCATTTTTTCAACATATTTTGTCCATTTGATAATTTAAAATGGGTAAATTTATTATTTTATCTTTGAGTTACGTCATTATTAACACTTCCACATATCTCCCACATGAAATGCTTCTGCAAAATTATAGATACAGCAGGAAAATATCCACATCAATTGAGAACAGCTCATACTATAAATTTGATGCTAATTGAATTAAGCTGACATATTTTTAACTTAAATTCTTCTAAGTAGAAGTCTTTTCTCTCCTTAAAGATAGTCTTCCAAGACTAACTATCATCGTCCAATCTCTCTTTAAAAATTGAAGTAATCTTTCTAGCACAAAGATCGGATGGGATGCAATATTTAATAAAACAATATTAAAAGCACATAAAAATTTTGTAAGTTCCACCAAAATCAAAATAATTATTGATTCTCATGAATTTAATTCTTTCTATAATTACTTACTAGTTATTAATAATCCTACTTTGTGGGTTGGAATATAGTCCAATAACCCCTACAAAATTAATAAATGGAGTCTCTATAGCTAATGGAAAAGGTCTATCATCGATGGCAGTAGGAGTTAGGACTACAGAGGAAGCTCCAGCAAAAGATGAATCACTTGCAACTGCATGGGAAGAAGAAATCGATAACATAGTAGGCAATCAAAGAGTTAAGGGAAACATGATCCTTAGGTCTTTGCAATTGGGAATGAATCAACAATATGACCAATACCACCCTTAGTCCGCTGTGCACTCTGAGAAGGGGGAACATAACCATTGCCATGCTCTCCATGGCATTTGCTTGATGCAGTACCATGACCCTGACCCCTCATAATGATAGCTGCAAGATAAATAAAGGAGAAAGTTTGTGTAACGATCCAAATTTGGAACCATTACTGGCACTAAGAATGGGTAGGTATAAAGCCACTGAAACTTGTAACAAGCCAAAAAATGTTTCCTTAGCCCATTCATGTCATAAGATATTTTAAATGAATAATTCATAAAATATAATTTTTAAAATTACAAAATATTGGTGTAACAAGCACAGTAACATAATATAAACTTTACATGTCATAACAAAAGAGTTCCATTAGATATACCTATACCTTATATTCTAAACTAAGGTGACCACCTTTGGAACTCTTAGCCAAATGTTGCTGACTACATCCTTATAGACCTCTACACTTGCCCCTAAAGGAGGGAGATATAAGAAGGGGTGAGATGGCCAATTCCAGTGAGTAGAGTAACTACAAGGGGAAAAATAATTTAAATAAACAATAAAGTTTCAAGCGCATGACACAAATTATGTAAGTGAGACTCTACATTACATACATTGGCACTTATAGGCAGTTACGTCAACAGTGATTCTCTTATCTCATAACCATACTCGTCATGTTCATGGAACTGGGAGAGTCGAATGGGCTACAAATGAAATTCTCTTATACTTTGTTAGGACCATAGAATGGGCTACCACAGGCCTCTCATAACATACTCGCTCCGACTATAAAATGGGCTACCGTTGGCCATCTCATATCAATGTCGTATGGGAATCAATGGATCATCCATAAACTATCTTGCACATACAATACAATTCATAATGCAAAATACACGTGCTGTTGGAAATATATTAATATATTATTAATATGCAACATATATGAAAATAAATTCTCATGATGCATAAGTATGAATGCAATAAAAAATCAACTTTAAATAAAAATGATTTTAGGTGTAGTTTCTACTCACCTTACGTTTCTGAACTCCACTATTTCACTTACTCCTTGGAGTCTCCTTGATTTTAGGTCTCCTATGTCTTGTCTTCATGTCTACAGGGAAAGGATTTGGAGGTTCTTAGTTTCGAATTTAAACAAATTGAATTAGAATTGTGATTCTCATGCAAAGCATGTTCAGTAGCTTAAGATTGGCTGCCGAAGAGGTCATGTACTATTCATGTGACTGTTCACTTGTTTCGGTAGCCAAGATCCATGTTTTAGCTGCTGAACCAGAGAATTCCAAAATTTGGTTCTTAGCTTTGAAATGAACTTGCTGTTAGAGATTTGGAGAGTTCAAAGTACCTGGAGAGAATCCTCTTAATGGATCTTATGAAAGAACATATTCATGGGCTTGATACCACATCCAACCCAAAACCTCAAGGTAATGGGTCTATGAGTCCTTCCCACTTATATATCTCTCACTCATTCCATCTTTTTTCAATGTGAAAATTCTACACTTATATATTACCAATAATCTCCCTCTCAAGTGTCAATTTATTCAACATTGGGCTTACTGGGCCTACTCCCCCTCAAAAGGAAACCTTTTTTCTTAACTCAAGTATTACGGTGTCATCAAGAGTCTCAATTACTCCACTAAACCCACTCGAGCATTACCTCTAAGAGCCAAGCTAGAGCCATCATATGTTCCACCATGACGTGTACTAAGAGTCCCTACTCCTTCGGTCTACTCTTCTGTAGAATAGAGCCTTCCTACTCCATTCGGTCTGCCAGGAGTCTCCCAACTCTTTTCATCCATGTGTCAGAGCACCACGAGAATCACTGACTATCATTTTCATACTCGCCCTTGTTGAACAATTAGCTTTTAGAGATTTGGAGGGTCCAAAGCTCCTAGGGGAAATCCTTCTTGATGGGTCTTATAAAAAAATACACTCATGAGCTTAACACTGCATCCAACCCAAAACCTTAAGGCAATGGATCTATAGGTCCTTCCCACTTATCTCTCACTCATCCCATATTTTTTCGATGTGTGAATTCCACACTTACATATTTCCAATACTTTCCAACCCTCAAAATGCAACATTTTGGCCTAGAGTCCTTATTCTAAGTCTCATTTATCAATTTATACTTTAAATAACTAAAATTATAATTTAGTAACTTAAATTCTTTAATTTCTATAATTTTATACTAAACCCTAAAATAACTCTCATACCCCCATATCAACCTCAAATCTTAAACTGAACCAAAAGGAGAGGGAATAGAGTTTACCTCAGTTACTAGAGTCTCTCGAAAGGGTGATTTCCTTGAATTCCCTCTATAGAAGCTTTGAGATGGTGAGGGAAAAAGGTTTCCTTACCCTTTTTAGGAGCTTGGGATGACTTCTATTCATCAAAGGGAAGTTTTGGGCTTAGTGGGAAGAGTAAATAGTGGGAGAGGGGAGAAATGGGGAGAGGCTGACTGAAAGCCTCTAGAACCTTCAAATTTTTATATTTGATCTCAAGGAAGTTTGGCAGCTAAATATTTAAACTTTGGCAACTGATTCCCTTTTTAGAGAATTTACCATTTCATCATCCTTCTTAGGCTTCCTTTCTCCTAAACCCAAACCTTTAGGGCTCTTTCGTCCTTCAAGCCTCCGGGGAACATTCCATTTCTATTGGCATATTTCAACTAACCCTCGTGAGGGGTAGTACAGTTTTTCATTTGTCTCTGAGGAGAAATACCTAAACATTTACGAGTCTTTAAAGAGAAATACTTAGAAACTAGAGTCTCTAAAGAGAAGATGTTTTTTTATTAATCATAGTTTGGGGTATAATAAAAGGTTTGTGGTGTGATGCATTAATGGTGGTTGTGGGTTAGCATGTTGTGGGGATGATTTAATTAATTTGAGGTTGCTTTCTTACTCTATCCATCATATGGACTTTGAAGTTTAGGCTGATAATGTTGAAACTTCCTAGAGATTTATGGGTTTCTATGGATGGGCTAAATGGAGTCAGAAAGTTTATTCTTGGCAACTCCTTTGTCACCTTCATGCTCAATCTACATTATCCTGGTTAGTATTGAGTGACTTTAATGAAATTTTGAGCCATTTAGAGAACACAGGAGGTATTCCTCATAGTGAATCCATGCTTGATGCTTTTTGTTCAGTAGTAGTAGACTGTGAACTTTAGGATTTTGCGTTTGTAGGATACCCATTCACTTGGGATAATGGAAGAAATGCTAGTGGATTTGTGGAAGAAAGATTAGATAGGGGTTTTGCTAGTTCGGGTTGGATTCAGATGTTTACTAAAACATCTCTTCATCATGCTTTTCATCATGATTCTCATTCGGGATTCGATCATATTCCAATTGTGCTTGAGTTGAGAAATCGTTTTACTCATAGTTATAAGCACCCATATTGGTTTAAGTTTCAAGTGATTTGGTCATATGATCCTTGCTGTGTGGATGTGATTAGGGAAAGTTGGGGGGGCTTGCTATGTGGTGGTTGGATTCAGAAGATGGAAAATTGCTCAAGAGTTTTGCAAAATTGGAGCAAGGAATCATTTGGTAATTTTTGACAATAGCGAAAATAGTTATTATATCAGTTAGAGTAGCTAGGCCATTCACTAGATAGTGAGGCAGTCGTGTAATGTTAGGATATAAAGGCTCAATTGATTGAGCTATATATAAGGGAGGAGGTGAAGTAGAGGCTGAGATCTAAGGTGCAATGGCTTAAAGAAGGGGATCGAAATACACGTTACTTTCATGCAGTGTCTTCTAAATGAGGAGAGTTAATTATATTGGGCAGTTGATGGATTCTCAAGGGTGGAAGTTGCACAACACGCCCCTTGAGGAGCACATGTTGAATTTTTGTTCAGAGTTATTCTCATCAAGTTTTGATGGAATGGATGTAGATGATCTTTCTTTCGTGACTTTTAAGGTAACAGATATGAACTCAGTTTTTAGTCTTCCTTGTCATAGCTAAGTTCCACCAAACACGATAGATGTAACCTGAAACCAAATTTTCAATAGGCTCCTATAAATTTACTAATCAAACATTAAGTCGTGATGTAAAGCATTTAATTTCTCAATTAACATACAACATCAAGCTAACCAACTCATTTCAGGACTCAATACTATGTGCATACACATATTTGCTCAGAGATAATTAAAGAATTTAATATATATATATATATATATATATATATATATATATATATATTTCACTGAATAATGTGAATTTCATTTCAAAAATTAACTTTAAAAATAAATCAAAATCAAACACTTAATATAACAAAGGTTCTATCAATAACTAATGCAATTAGAATATAAAGTGTAGAAGCCAGTAATGTCCCAATTGCAACATATTATGAAAAAAAAATATGGAAAGAGAAATAAAAATTAAACTATTGGAAATAAAGAAATAAAGTAATACCCGAAGACTGTCTATGCATCTCCTATGGAGGATCAGGTCCATTTAGCTCCTATTAACTAATAAATGATTAGACTATTCCACATTTTAAACCTTCAACACACTTTATTTAAGATTTAAAACCCCACAATCTTAATATATAATAGAATAATTCTTTAATAAATTTATGTTAAAAAATCAGCAAAATCTCCCCCATATTTTTGATTTAGCACTCTACCAAGAACATGATAATTACACATAATAACAACCACACCATCAATTTGGTATTACTTATGCCCATCTAGGGCCAACAATAATAATAATTCTTTTTGTTTTAGCAGTCACAACCTTCTTTTACGTCTACTATTTATCATAATCAAAGTTTAATTGTCTAATTTAAGACAAAGAAAATGTTCACCTGTAATTTCATTTTCAAAATTGCTTTAACTTTGTCATCTGACTCATTACAAAATACCAAAACAATATCAACTAAGAAAGAAAACACAATCAAACTCAAAACACCAAATAACTAAATATATGATTAAAGTAGCACCAGTTAATTGATGAACTCATGATTAAGATTTGTGAACATGCAATTAAATACTTTGCTCTGCTACCCAAGACACTAGAAGTACAATTGTTTTGTGTAAAACATGTGAAAATGTAAATTATAAATTTTACAAAAGAATACAAAAGATTATATAAATTTGGAGTCGAAAATTTTTGTTTGAATTTTGACCAAGGAAAATTATGAAATTTTGAAGATAACAAACTTATAAGAACAACCTAAAAATTTAGAGAAGAAAAGTGTGAAGTTTTCAGTTACGATAAGGCTCAAATGCAACTCAATTATTCAGAAAATCCAGTAATCATATATTCAACAAATTCAGGTATCTCTTAATCAAATGTTGGAGACTATTTAAGAACCTTAAGCAAGCTAAAGAAGTTGATATTTGAAGTTACATGTATGACTAGCTACAAATTCAATTGTATTGTAGTCCTATGAGAAGCATTGTTATATCTATAAATACCTAGCATGATAAGTTCAATGGAAATCATGATGAAAATAGTGGAAATAATAGAGAGTCAAATAATTTATAAGGGTGGGAAGCAACTCTGCATATTTGATAGCATTCAAAATCACTCAAAACAATAATATATTATAGCCTTAATTATAAAAAAATAAGAGTGGGAAAACACTTTTTCTCCATGAAATTTATGGACTCGATTGATGATCAAACATCTAAAATTCTAATGAAGTAGACATGAAATACACTTTAAAAGGATTACAATTGTTCAACAGATGCTCTGGTCCTGAATCCAAACTTGTTAAACATAAAAAAAGAAAAAAAAAAAAAAAAGCTAAAACTATCCAAAATTAATAGAAGGACATCTCTTCCCATTTAAATTGAAGCCATGTAATAAATATCACCTACTAGGTTGTTATACATGTAATCATTAGAACTTCTTATTATCAATGAACTATTTGGTTCAGTATCCAATTTATGGAATTAAAAAGGCTTTAGAGAAATAATAATAAGGGAATTTTTTTTTAAATTGCCTATTAAATTACAAAGAAAGGAATCTTTCCCTTCATTAATATGCAATAATTTGTACCAAATCAAGTACTATAATTAACATAACACCAACTGTCACAACTGTTGATCCAACATATTCCAAAATTAACCATCTCTAGCTAAGTGCACCCCTAAAATTTCAGAGACTTTTGAAGCATGGTGTAACAATTAATAATTTTTTTTCCTAACTATTTCAGAATTACAAGCTTATAATTGCCCTTAATTAGTGCTGTGGATTCCACAGCATGCTCTAATTGAACCTTTCACCGAGTAGTATACTATTTAGCTTGCCCAAGAATTCAATCACGCATATTAATTCAATTCAATATTTCCATTCCATATGAGCATGCAATAGCCTAAAACCCATGATTAAATTCATCAACTAGAAGAGTAAATTTTGGCATAAACAACTTACCACAGCTAAATTGACTCTTAAAGCCATTAGAACATCAAATGGAATAAAAAGAAACTGTGAAGTAATACTGTTCGCCCACGTGTAGGAGTTGCTGTCCACGCACAGAGATCACTCACTGGTGGTGATTCGACTGGTTGGAGGTGACTTCAAATAGATAAGAGTCCCAATGACTTCAATGGAACCACCACACTAGAAATTCAACTGGAGATGTAAGAATCAAAGGCCAAAGAGATCTCAAGATTTACATCTCAAATCTGCCCCCAAATCAATTTCCCATAAATTGGTGGCTGAGGGAGAGTTCTATGATGGTTAAAGGAGAAGAGAGAAAACTTGGGAGGTGCGGTTGGTGTCGAGTACACCATAAATGGTGAGGAACAGCCATTGCCCTTGTTTTTCTTCCTTCATTTTTGGTATTTTCTAGTGAAAATTTCAGTAACTCAACTAGTTATGGGGAAAGGAAAGTGAGGCAGAAGGTTTTTATGGCAAAAGAGCAATAAATATTTGGTTAGGGATAGTGGATTTTAGCTCCCCACTGTTTTATCAAAAGTACCAGTTGATGATTGGTAAAGATGTTATTCAATTAGTGTTGGATGTGCTACAAAGGTGAGATACTGCAGGGGCTTAATCATACCCATATTTGTCTTATTCCTAACACCAAGGAGCTTAAGTTTATTAATGAGTACCGTCTTATTAGTTTGTGTAATATTGTGTGTAAGATTGCCATAAAAGTGCTTGCTAATCAGTTGAAGAATATTCTAGGAGATATTATCGATGAGTCTCGAAGTACATTTGTGCTCAGTAGGTTAATTACGGACAACATTTTGATTCCCTATGAGTTATTCCATCATATAAATATCATTGGGCATAACAAACGCTAGCTTATGTCTCTTAAGTTAGAAATGGCAAAAGCTTATGTTAGGGTGGATTGGTCATTTCTAAGGGCAGTTATGAGTCGATTGGGATTTACAGATGTTGGGATTCTACAGTGATTAGATTTGTAACCACATCTTTTTGTCCAATGCTAGTAAATGGTGAACCATGTGGCTTTATCTCCCCTACGTGAGGCATCCGTTAGGGTGATCCTCTCTCACCTTACCTATGTCTTCTACGTACCAAGGAATTGACGAGTTTGTTGAATGAGGCAGTACAGCATGGGGTTTTGCATGGTATTTGGATATGTGGGAGTGCTCCTTCGGTATCTCACCTGATGTTTGTTAATGATTGCATATTGTTTTTGCCTGCACACTCAATGAAGTGAGTGCTATTTCTAACATGCTTAAGAGTGTAAACAAACGAAGCCATTTGCGAGCTATTTGAGGATCGACTCGATAAAAGTTTGGATCGATTCGACTCATTTTCTAAATTAGTGGAGCTCGAGCTCCAATTTTAAAGTCATTTAATAAACAAGCTAAGCTTAAATTCGATAGTATTTGGGTCAAGCTCAAATTCGAAATCGGCTCATTTAAAGGTTCGCGAACAGGCTCACGATCTAACTTATTAAATAGGCTCACGAACTAGCTCATGAATAAGTTGATAAACAAAGTCATTTATAAGCTCGTGAACTGGCTCATTTATAAAAATATTTATATTAGTAATTGTAATTTATAATGTTATAAATATATTTATTTTATTTATGATTATTCTAAAAATAATACATAAAAATATATATTATTTAAAATTATAATATAATTAATATATAAAATATAGTTATTTGTAGTTTTTTTTTTTTAAAAATAAGTTAATTTGCATAAGAATAAAATTAGAATATTAAATATATGCTTGCAATATATAAAATAATATATTATTAAATATTATACTATTATATAAAATTATGATAAAATCAAAATAAAAAGTTCACTTATAAAATATAATTATTTATAATTTAAATATAATCTTTATAAAAAAATAAATTTACTTTTTATAAGTGAAATAAATTTACAATATTATATAATAAATACATAAAAATTATTTTTAAGTACTATTTTATCTATATTAAAGTACTAAATAAACAAAATGTTAACCACGTATTTAGTAGTGGCTGTACAACTTAAAACATGAATCCATCTCTCTCCTTCTCTTCCTCTTTCTCTCTTTATTTTGAACTTTTAAAAGGCTAAGCTTCAAGTTTAATGCTAATTTATCAAAGTATTAGTTGTTACTTTCTCTCTTTCCTTATAGTCTCCCACCTTTTTTTTTTTTTTTTGGTTTATTAACACTAACTAATCTATCCATATATTATTATTATTATTATCTATACTATATCTCTTCTGGTCTCTGTCTTTATAATATCCATATATATATATATATATATATATATATATATATATATATATATATATATATATATCTCTCTCTCTCTCTCTCTCTGAGCTGTAAACCTTTAAAATGTTAAAGTTTTAGTTTAGTATTAGGCCATCTCCCTCTATATATACTTTTAAACTTAGGTATGTGCTTTCATGATTATTATTATACTGAATATAATCTACTTATTCCATGCAAATTAAATTATTCATATCTTAAATAGAGTATTAGTAAAAGGCATAAAGCACCAAATATAATTTGAAAAATTATATAATCTAATATATTTAACCTTTTAAACTTATTTAAACAAATTAAATATAAAATAATAAAACACTCAAATTATAATATATTTACATATAAAATTAATAAATTAATTTACTAACATTATGAATTAATTGATAATGCAAAAAGCAATTTATTTTCTATGTAAATATAAAATAATAATTTAATTATAATTATATAAAATTTATATTGTAATTCTAAAACTACGTAGTTTTGATGCAAAACTATGTAGTTTTGAATTGAAAGAATAAAGAATAATTAATTTTATTTAAATTATGATGGTGTTGTAATTTATGTTATTTTAAAAATAGTTGCAATGTGTTTCAAAGTTTTTTTTTTTGGTTAATTTCTATTATTAATGACTATGGACTCATATAATAATGTATTATGAAAATGATTGTCACACCTTACCTCTCTGTAAGGCATAACATGATCCCGTAGAATACCTAATGAACTACCGAACTTCACCTACCGATAACTCATTAAGTACCCTACAAGGGATTTTAAAACAATTTTCTTATTTTTTATAAGTGGTGAGCATTTTCTAATAAGTATTTAAAACATTTAGTTAAAATTAAAACTAGTTAATATTTTTGGCCCATTTTATTTTTACGCAAATTTTATAAAAATTTTGACAAAGTTCCCTCTGTATTTTGAGAAAACAGTTCTTCAAATACCTGTAAAAAGCACTTCTAAAAATTTTTCTCAACCACTACTTCAATTTCACAATCAAACTCAATCAATTTCACAATCATTTCAATAAATTTCTCAAGTTCAAAATTCAATAATCCTTAGCATACTAGCAATACATTTCATTTAAATTAAATAAAATAGTTGTACTCATATTTCATTAGAGACAAAACAATTTATATACATTCTTACAAAATTTACATTAAAAAAAAAACTAAACTTTATTACAAACTTCATACAAATTTTTGTACAAGCTGCTCAAGACCCATTTGCATGTTCATACATTTATATGCAATACATACATAAAAAGAAATATTTACAATTAGGGTATAAAATATACCCGATGACTTTAAGCTGATAGCTCCTCACACCTCAACAGCTCAGTCTGCTGCTTCTCTAGTCTCTGTATCTGCGACAGCAATAGAAGCTATCGCTGAGTACTAGGACTCAATGGTGCACAACATACTAAATTAATCTTTATGCAAAATATAAATCACATTTATTAAAAAATTTGACTAAACATGAGCATTAAACACAAAACATGAATTATGAGGTTTTAATGCAAACCAAGTTCATTTCGAAGTATCAAAACACGTTTCATAAAACCCACAGTTAGATCATGCCATTCGAAACAAATAGAATCTCAATAGCTAGAGGCTAAAGAGAAAAAACATCACAAGGCTAGCTAGCTCAAATATATGGATATCCATTCACATCCTCTTCTACTGGCACACCCCAACACTTCTCCAGAGAAAGAATCAAAATTTGAAACTAATTACCCCCACTAGTCATGCTAGTGAGATGTTTAAATCTATGGTCATGACACTGTGGTTTCAAAACTTATCTTAACAATTTGCTAAACATTGTCATTTCCAATATACACAATAACTTTCACAATTTAAATCAAAACATCATAAATAAGGTCACAATACTTTCAACAATTCAAAGCAACAGTAAAATGCATATTTCATTCATTTAATCAATGAATTTTTAAAGCATAGTGATGTTGTGCACAAACCTCAAGCGAGTCGCCTCTTGGCCTTGACTCAGTTCCTCGGGTTCTTTCCCGGTATTCTTTTCAACTAAAACACACAATTTTACAGTGTTTCAGTACCATAACTTAGCATAAATCCAATAATAAATTTAACTTCACTTTTCCCTAACTCCAACGTGCTAAATTCGACGTTCTTGAAATTTTGTGTTTCGGGTTACTATTCACTGCACTATTCAAGTCAAATTATTAACTTTCTAAGGCTTAATAGGTATGGGAATTCCAACTTCACCCACATACCACATTTTGGTCACTAAACTTGTTGGTTTTGGTCATTTTCTCAAAACTTAGGCCTTTTAGGCAAAATTGCCAAATTTTCAATTTTAGTGTCCCTAATTGTACTGTTTCATTGGTCAGTTTACTATTGGAATTTGGCAAAACTTTCTTCATAGAAAATGTTCCTTATTGTCTTAAGTTTATTCTCCTTTTTGAATCACCCCAATTGGAGTTTTGTAGCTCAAGTTATAAGCAAATTATATTTACTGTTCATGCTGCAGAATTTGGTTCTATAGATTTGTTGATCCAACTTCATTCAGTAATTTGATTAAGTTAAGTCCATAATTTGGTCTAATTTTCTTCATATGAAATGTTCTACTATGTCTTAGGTTTCCATCGGTTTAAGAATCGCCTAAATCGGAGTTTTCTAGAGAGAGTTATAGCCATTGAAACTTTACTGTTCATATGGCAAATCTACAATTCTGCAGATTCAGGTCACCAATTTTGCTCAGTATTTTGATTGGGTTAATGGCATAATTTGGGTTGGTGTTCTTCATGAAAGTTTTAGATCTATATCTTATCTAATTACTGGTAAAATTTCAGGTCATTTTGACCTGGGTAACTCGAGTTATGACCAAATGAACAAATACTGTTCATTTGGTCAGTTTGTGCAGAGGCAGACTGCAATTTCTCAAATTTGGTCAATTTGTTCACTGGGTTTTAGTCACTTTTTGGGCATGCTTCCTGAATGCAAAATTGTGTTATTTAATGCCTATTTTCATTCCCAATTGGTCCCATACCAATTGGACTTGTAAAATTCCATTTTTGGTCCCTCAAAGTTGACTTTTGGTTATGGTGCATACCCAATCCGAATTTGGCTTTGATTCAAACACTTCTAACACACTTAATTAGGTCACAAATGACCATTTCTTTCCTTAAACTATGTCAAAGACATCATTTAGCACTTCTTCACATTTTTGGTCTCTAAACCCTAAGTATCCAAACCCTAACCACACTAAATTGTTGCATTTGATTGATTCCATGCATACATACATGTTTCTTCATCTCAAACAAGCTCACATATGTATTTAAATCTATCAAACCATGCAAATATACCCCCATACACATGCTGGCCGAATTTCACTCATGGTCCCTCAATAAATTTTTCTTTTATTTAAAGTTTATTTACAAGTTCAATAAGTTAAAAATGTAGAAATCAAACTAAAATCATCAAGTTTGCTTACTAACCTTTTTTTTTTTTTGAATTTCTCCCTCTTCAAAACTCCTTCCTTCCTTTTTCTTTTTGTTGTCAAGCTCCTTATCTAGGTCTAACTACAAAATTTAATGTTGGAGAGTAAGGTTTTTATGGTGGAATTGAAGGTTTATGAAGCTTGACTTAAGAGCTCTAATGGAGTTTGAGAGAGAGAGCTAAGGGAGAGAGAAAACGTCTTGGACGGGAAGAAGAAGACAATGAAATTTTTTTTCCTTTCTTTTATTTATTTTGTCTTATGGAAGACCCCAAAAATTCATTTAATTAATTTATTAATTATATAACTTATGGCATTATGCATGATATCATGCATAATGTCATCTTTCTACACCTTTTTAACTTTTTCATTTTCTCTTCTTTTTTTTTTATTAGTTCTTTAATTTAATTCTCGATCCCAAAGTTTTCTTTTGTCCAATTTTATTTGACAGTTAGGTCAGGAGTCAGCTCTCGGGGTCAATTGACCAAATTGCCTTTCGCCGGTTCAACCCAGTTTGCAAATAATTCCATATTTCTTCCGGCTCCCTGACCTAATTATTTAACTGGCTTAACAGTTCTCTTTTCGTGATTTTCTCTTTTCCACTGTGTTTATAAGGGTCCTAAGGACCGCGGCGTCACATTTTACGGTTCGAAATTTGAGTTTAAAATGACTTCGCAGTTGTTCCCGAGAAGGTCACCCATCGCTGTGACTCTCGGCTCGTTTAACTTCTTCTGTTCTGTTTTTCTTATTTATACTCAACTAATTGAACATTACTAATTATTTGTGTTTATGGCTTCTCTAGTTGTCTTAAGTATGGTTCTAATCCCCTTAATTGTCCGGACCGACATCGGTCACCGGAATAATGAAATATACCAGGCTATACAAATGGGGTGTTACAATTCTCCCCCCCTTAAATTCGTCTCGAAATTTTACCTGGTATCAATCTCTGAACAGCTGTGGGTGCTGTCTCCTCATATCCTCCTCTCGTTCCCAAGTAGCCTCCTGGCCCGAATGATGGTTCCACAACACTTTCACCAACGGTATCTGCTTGTTCCGTAGCTGCTTCACGTCATAAGCCAGAATCCCTATGGGTTCTTCTTCATATGTGAGGTCTGGATTCACTTTAATTTCCTCTACTGGTAGTACATGAGATGGGTCTGATCGGTACCTCCTCAACATAGACACATGGAAAACATTATGTATCTTCTCCAACTCTGGAGGTAGTGCCAACCGATATGCCAAGGGACCCACTCTTTCCAGAACCTCATATGGCCCAATGAAACGAGGACTCAGTTTCCCTTTTCTGCCGAATCTCATAATTCTCTTCTAAGGAGAAACCTTGAGGAATACTTTTTCACCTACTGCATACTCAATATCCCTCCTTTTCAAATCAATGTAGGACTTCTGACGGTCTGATGCAGTCTTAAGTCGATCTCTAATCACCCTGATCTTCTCCTTAGTTTGCTGAACAAGTTCAGGTCTAATCATCTTTCTTTCACCCACATTATCCCAACACAACGGGGTTTTATATTTTCTACCATACAAAGCTTCATATGGAGGCATCCCAATACTTGATTGGTAGCTGTTATTGTAAGCAAACTCAATCAAAGGCAAGTGTGTGTCCCAACTGCCCTCAAACTTAATCACACAAGCCCGTAGCATGTCTTCCAAGATCTGAATTACCCTCTCAGACTGGCCATCTATCTGTGGGTGGAATGCAGTACTGAAGTTCAATCTAGTTCCTAGGGCTCTCTGAAGACTACCCCAGAATCTAGAAGTGAACTTAGGATCTCTGTCTGATACGATGGATACTAGCACTCCATGTAGTCTCACAGTCTCATCAATGTACAACTTGGCCAATCTTTCTAAACTATAGTCCATCCGGACTGGCAGAAAATGAGCAGACTTAGTCAGTTTGTCAACAATGACCCATACTGCATCATGACTCTTCTGTGTCCTCGGAAGTCCCATCACAAAGTCCATAGTTATTCTCTCCCATTTCCACTCTGGTACTGGTAGTGGATGTAACAACCCAGTGGGTACTTGATGCTCTGCCTTCACTTACTGACAAGTTAGGCATTTAGAAACAAACTCTGCCACATCTCTTTTCATACCCATCCACTAGTAATGCTCCTTTAGCCCTCTATACATTTTTGTGCCACCAGGGTGCATGGCAAAAGGAGACTCATGTGCTTCCTTCAAAATGACCTGCTTTAAATCAACATCATTAGGAACACATATTCTTCCCTGGTGTAGCAATAGACCATCATCTCTGATTGAGAACTCAGGTTTCTTGCCCTGCCGGACTTCTTCCATTAGCTTCTGATACTTCTGATTCTGAGCAGTCATTCTAATTTGATCAATCAACACTGGCTGTACGTGCCATGCAACTGCTGTCTGCCCATCATCATTAATCTCTAAGCTGGCATGCAATGATCTTAACTCATGTACCATAGACAAAGGAGTAACTCGTAGACTTGCCATAGTCTTGCGACTTAAGGCGTCAGCCACAACATTAGCTTTCCCTGGCTGATAGTCTATCAGACAATCATAGTCTTTTATCAACTCTAACCATCTCCTCTGTCTCAAATTCAGCTCTTTCTGGGTGCCCAAATACTTTAAACTCTTATGATCTGTGTAGATGTAACACTTTTCCCCATACAAATAGTGCTCCAGATCTTAAGAGCAAACACAATAGCTGCAAGCTCCAAATCATGTGTTGGATAATTCCTCTCATGCGGTTTTAGCTAGCGTGATGCATAGGCAATGACATTTTGATCTTGCATCAATACACAGCCTAACCCATTGTGAGAAGCATCACTATATACTGTATATTCTTTACCCGGAGTAGGTAAAGTCAGGACAGGAGCTTCAGTCAAATATCTCTTCAATTCATCAAAACTCTGCTGGCATTTGTCCGTCCATTGAAATTTTACATCTTTTCTAAGCAGCTTGGTCAATGGAGATGCCAACATGGAGAATCCCTTCACAAATCTACGGTAGTATCCTAAGCCAAAATCGCGAATCTGCGTGACATTTCTGGGTGGCCTCCAATTAAGGACAGCTTCAATCTTACTTGGATCTACCTTAATGCCCTCTTCTGATACTACATGCCCCAAAAAGGATATCTCCTTCAGCCAAAATTCACACTTCGATAATTTGGCATATAGCTGTTTCTCCCTCAAAGTCTGCAGTACAATCCGCAGATGTCTATCATGCTCTTCTGCATTCCTCGAATAGACCAATATATCATCTATGAATACCACAACAAACTGGTCGAGGTATGGTCTGAAGATAGTGTTCATCAGATCCATAAAAGCAAATGAGCATTAGTTAACCCAATGGCATAACCAAAAACTCATAATGGCCATAAAGGGTTCTCAAGGCGCTTTAGGAATACTCGCTCTTGTACTTTCAAATTTGATAATAACCTAATCTCAGGTCAATTTTGGAGAACACAGCTGCACCCCTCAACTGATCAAACAAGTCATCAATGCGGGGCAATGGATATCTATTCTTTATTGTCACCTTATTCAACTGCCAATAATCAATACACAAGTGGAGAGTGCCATCCTTCTTCTTAACAAACAACACTGGCGCTCCCCAAGGTGACACACTAGGGCGGATAAAGCCCTTGTCAAGCAACTCTTGCAATTGTACTTTCAACTCTTTTAATTCTGCAGGTGCCATTCTATATGGTGTTATGGAGATTAGGTCCACACCAGGCATAACATCAATCTCAAACTGCACCTCTCTTTCTGGAGGTAATCCTGGCAATTCATCAGGAAACACATCCGGAAAGTCACATACAGTAGGGATGTCCCTCAATGCTAGACTAACCACTTGGGTGTCTATCACATGTGTCAAGTACGTCTCACACCCTTTCCTAATCATTTTTCTGGCCAGTGCAGCTGAAATGATGTTTAATGGCAGTAAATGCCTCTCCCCATGTATTACCACATCACCGTACAAAGGGAAACCAAAAGTGACTGTCTTCAGTCTACAATCAATCATGGCATGATGCCTAGCTAAGCAATCCATGCCCAAGATGATATCATACTCTCTGAAGGGCATTTCAATCAAGTCTGATAGGAAAACATGTCCTTGGATCACCAAAGGACAGTTTCTATAAATTCTATTGACCCGGACCTCCTGTCCTAACGGACTTGTAACACCCTCATTGTAGCAATTACGTACATTCTATTGTTTCGGTGATCGGTGTCGGTCCGGACAGCTAGAACGTCCGGAAAAATATTTAAACTAAAGTGAGGAATGGTAATTAACTCAAATATTAATAAGAAAAATTTAGGAAAAATTTTAGAAATAAAATACAACCAAGTTAAATGAGCCGGTGCCCTAGCGATGGGTAACCCAGTGGGAAGTCGCGGTTCTCGCAACTAGGAGCCCTCGACCCAGGAGAAAATTCATAAAATAATTTTTGGGACTCCAGAGAAGAGTCATTGAGGTTTCTATGGCATTAGAATGCCAAGAAAATATTTAGAAAAAATTTTCAATCGGTACAGACAATTTTGACCCGTTAAGCCAAACGGAGGGCATTTTGGTCATTTCGCCTTCAGAAGTGATTTTTGGCCGACTTGTCCAGTTAAGTAAATAATTAATATGACATAAAATATGAATAAACATTACTAAAAATTGAATTGAAAATGAGTAGAGAAGAGAAGAAAAGAAAATGAAAGAAAATGCTAATTATGACATCATATGATGTCATTTAAATTTCCTCCACCAATCACAATTTGTTAAACTCATTAAAAGAGATAAAAGAGACCAAAAAATTGAAAAACCAATCTGCATCTTCAACCTTTGGGCAGCCAAAAACGTTGAGAGAGAGAGAGAGAAGAGGTTCCACCATTAAAGCTCCCTTAAGCTTCATTTCCCACTTCAATTCACCTTAAAACCTTATCCTCCCTTCACTAAAAATTATACCCACACCAAGGAGAAGTATTTGGCAGCCAAAAAAGAGTAAGAAAGTAAAGAAAAATTAAAGTCTTGGTTGGCTTGGATTTGAGCTACAAGAGGTTAGTGCCCTAAATAATTTCTTTCTTTCTTTAATCTTGTAAGCATGCTAAATCAAGTAGAAAATTGTGTGAAATTAAAAGAAAAACTTGAGTAAATGAAATCTCTAAATTTGGCAGCCATGAGAAAGTTTAAGGATTGTTGGTTTTTGATGAAATTAAGTGGCTTAATTATGTTATTGATGAGTATAGATGATGGATAAAGTGATTTGGTATGAATTGGTGTGCTAACTAAGGTAATTGGTGTAAACCTTGAATTTGAGCTAGGGTTTGGGAGTGAAAATTTGGACTTAGCTTATGAAACTGTTAAAGAACATTATAAGGGTCAATTAGTGACCATTTGAGGTAAGTTGACCATAATTTGGACTGAAATATAGCATGGCAAAGTGAAATGGTAGGCTGCCTAGGGACAGCAGCAAGAAGGCTGTGAATCCAGCCTGTTTGGACTGCCATATCTTTGGCTGTGTAGGTTCAATTGGTGTTTGGCCAATTGGAAATGAAACTAGACTTATAATGGCACAATTTTTCTGAAGAAACCATGCCCAAAAGACCAAAGCAAGTGGACCAAAAGTTGGCCCCAATCCGGATACCCTGCAAACTGATTTTGCAAAATGACCAAATGAACAGTAACTGTTCATTTGGCCATAACTCACTGTAGATATGGTCAATTGACCTGAAATTTTTACAGCAATAAGTTAAGACATAGAAAAACAACTTTCATGAAAAAACCTACCCCAAATTATGGCCAGAACCCATCCAACAAGGCAGTGGCATTCACTGTTTATGGTACTGTAGATTTGGTAATTCTGCAGTTTTGGCAATCCGGCCAGCTGTGGTTTTTGGACCATATCTGGAGCTACAAAACTCCAAATGGAGTGATTCAAAAAAAGAAATTCAACTAGACAAAATAAGGAACAACTTTCATGTTTACCATTTCCTCAAATTCCCACTACAACAGGGCCCAATGGAACAGTAAATTTGGGTCACAAAAACTGAAAATTCTGCTCTCTAGGTTTTAGGTTTGGAAATGGATTTAGGGGTTAATTCCAATAAGTTTTAAATGCAAAATGTGGTATGTTGGGAGTGTCAAAACCAATATACCTATTTTCTATCCAAAAGTCAACATTTTTGTTGACCAATGAGGTGAATAGTGACACCAAAACTTGAAATTCAAAATTTGAAATTAGAAATGCATCTAGGGGACTTTAAATTGCAATTGGCAATTAATACTAGCAAATGTAAAACTCAAAATGTGGGATGTTGGTGTAATTAGAATTAATATATCCACTAAGTATGAAAAAGTCAACATTTTGGTTGACTAGTAAGGTGAATAGTAATCAAAATGATTAGTAAATTAAGATGAAAACCTAGAACCAATTCTAAGCTTAAATGCTTAGAATTGTATGACAAATGTAGACTATGCATCCTAGTCAAAATTGTTAAAAAGGAATTAAGGCCATAAATTTGAAATCCATGAAATGTTTATGGATTACTTGAAACATGAAAAATAAGTCACCTAATTGATGTGAATAGATAGTTAGGGCTTATATGCCCATCACAAATGGAATTCATAAAATATTAATAATTCAACTTGAAATATAAAATTTGTAATTACATAAGTAGATTCTTGAATGTATAAATGAGAAAAGGGAAAATGTTTTGAATACAATGGTACATGTGAACCATTGTTTAGAATTGTGATTAATATGAATAACATAATGAATGAATAAATGAACCATATTAATGTATGAATGAGACATTAGTTCTCATTATTGTAGAGAGGAGAAGTATTTTGAGTACAATGGTATAAAAGGATAATTGATGTGAATTGTGATCATATAAATGATCAAATGAATGTATGAATTATAATTGAAATTTATCATGAAATAATGAAGTCATAAAACACAATATATTAATATTTAATAATATTATGTGCCCGTGTATTGCCTAGACATGTGTGTCGATTGGATAGTTTGGCATGCCAATAGGGTATTGTTTTAGCGATCGCGAAGGCTTTATGCCTATATTCATGGCTTTATGCCCGTATTCATGGCTTTATGCCAACATTTATGGCTTTATGCCCGATTGTGTTATCATGGCCCTTTTAGCCATACCGACTGCATACGTGGTTGACGCTTAAGGCCCCATGGTATGACGCCCGAGGCAATGCGGTCCAAAGGCCAACGACCCGTTATCCAGTTTAGTCAGCCTGTCATAGGTTACTTGGGCAGTGAAATTTATTGAAATAAGTTAAGAATATTAGCAATTAAAAATATTAGATATTAAATAAAAGAAATGAGCAAGGTGACTTAAAATAAATTAAAATAGTTATTTATTAAAAAGAATCGAAATGAACTGGACCGATATCAAAATTTACTTATTATGAAATAATCTGAGACAACCTAAAAAGTATTGAGAAAATGCTAAAAGATTAGCAAAGAAAATTATAACACACATAAATATTGCAAATGTGACTTACATGATAATATAAGCATAAATTTATTAGTTTTAGATCATTTTTCCTCGCACATTATTAATGTACATTGGCGAAATAAACACTTCCAAAGAAGACTAAATTAGGATAAAATATATTAAATTTTAGAAACCGCATGTGAAGTATAAATAAATCTTAATTATCTGAATTTTATTTCTATTTTTATTTGTATATTATTTCCTTGTTATATTATTGCACCACTAAGCAGCAATGCTTAGCGCGATGGAATTGTTTCCTCGCGCAGGTACTGAAGTTAAAGCCCAGCAAATACTAAACAGAGATTTTGGAGATTCGATCTGCAGAGCGTTCAAGGTTGTCACCTCCTCAGCAATGCATGTAGATAGGGCTCACATTAAGCATATCATGTATTTTGTGTATGTTATTTATTTTTTATATTGTAATATAAATTAGCAAATTGTAATTAATTTGTATATCATGTAAATTAAAGATTTATTTAATTATTGTAAATGATGTAAATTAATGCAAATTTGAGAATTTTGCTATAAGAATGGAGCATGAATGAATTTGTACAAATGAGTATAGATTTGAATTACATAATGATTTTTTTTCAAATGATGATATGAGTATGGAAATGATTATGAAATTAAAATGTATGGATGAGATTTGAAATATGAGAAAAACTATGAGAATGATTGATGAGATAATTATGATTAGCATGGATAAGATTTTATTTTGAAAATATTATTGAATTTCAAACAGGTGAGTATTGAAATATGTCAAATGATAATAAAATAGGAGAAACTCCGCTAGTTTCTCCGTCGAAAAATAATTGATGTCAAATTAAACGAATTCAAAATTATAAAAAAAAAATAAAGTAAGATAAATTAGGGTGCTTCTGCACCGATTGCAGCACGCCTTGCTCGGCTACACTGTAGCCGGGTGAGGGGTGTTACAGGACTAGTTACTAGCACTTCAAAACCCATTTGCACACATGGAATAGCAAGTGAACTGACTATGCTAGCACTAACATATGAATGGGTTAAACCCGGATCAAACAATATAAATACTTCTTGATCAGAGATAGAGAATGTACCAGCTACGACATCAGAAGTCTCAGCCTCTTCTCGCTGTCTCATTGTGTAGATTATGTTTTAAGAACTTCCTTGTCTCCGATCGACCAGGCTCGATCACTCAAGCGGTTTCTACCTTTGCCTCTTCCTCTCGCCAACCGATCGTGAACCTCGGGAGCGGGACTGCAATAGATCCTCGGCAGAGTAGGAGCTGGACCATATCTCAAAGACGGAGCACTAGTGCGCTCTTGCTAAATGACCCTTGCCTCCACGCTTAAAGCAGCTCCAAAGTGGCCCAATAACACTCTCCCCCATGAATCTTGCCACAAGTCTCACAGGGGCGGGCAGAATGTGAACCCCTGCTCGACTGCTGATCAGACCTAGGGGGTCTCTGTCTGGAGAATCGGCCCCTACCAAATCTTCTACTTTGACCCCTGCTGGGTCCACTAAACTTCTTTCTCTTCCCAGAAGTCCCACCAGAACTCGGCTCTACTGATTTTTCCCCCTTGTCTCTTTCTGATTTCTCAGCTTTCTCTGATTTTTCTTTCACTGGGGTTGCTTCTGATTCTATTCTTTCCAACTCAAGTGCTTGAGACATGAGCTCTGAAAAGTTGCTGTGTCGAAATCCCACAACTTGCATCCTTATGTTGGGCTTCAAACCTGTCTCAAATCTCTTGCACCTTGCCTTGCTAGTGGAAAGAAGACTCCCAACATAATGACTTAAGCGGGAGAACTCCCTCTCATACTCTACCACTGATCGGTTCCCTTGTTTTAAACTTAAAAATTCTTGCAGTTTCTGATCAACATATGCATCTGGGATGTATTTCTGTCTAAATTCTCTGATGAAGTGATCCCAGGTTAACACTGGTAGTTCAGTCAAGCTATGGGGGATGGTCTTCCATAAATCATATGCATCCCCTTGCAGTAGAGACACAGAGTATTCAAACTTCAATTCATCTTGGCAGTGCAGCTTCTTAAACACTCTGTCCATTCTTTCAAGCCATTGCTCTGCCTCAAGCTGGCCCATCAGACTTTAAATTCTGCAGCCCCATACTTTAATAAGTTGTCATACTGTCTGGCTGGAGGCAGTAGTTGTGCCACAAGTGTCTGGGGTGGAGCTTGAACAGGCATACCCCCAGCCATTTGTTGAAACATTGCCGCCATCTGCTGTGCAAACTGTGCAGGGAATTGCTGCATTTGCGGGTCGGTGCTCTCGACCCACCGACATTCGTAAAGTCGGGCTTCCTTGTGCCTCAGCTTCAACAGATTGCTCAACTGAGCGATCCCCTTCTTCCAGTTCAGGCAGAAGTTAGGGTATCTTCTGAACAAGTAACACATGGAGATTTCCCTCCATCAGTTCATATTCATGATGTAATGCACTGTATGTAACAATTATGGACATTGAGTAGTTATACTTAACAAAGAAAAGACACAAATTCACAATTTAAAACATACTTCAAAAACTTGCTCTGATACCACTAAAACATGTCACACCTTACCCCTCTGTAAGGCATAACATGATCCCGTAGAATACCTAATGAACTACCGAACTTCACCTACCGATAACTCATTAAGTACCCTACAAGGGATTTTAAAACAATTTTCTTATTTTTGATAAGTGGTGAGCATTTTCTCATAAGTATTTAAAACATTTAGTTAAAATTAAAACTAGTTAATATTTTTGGCCCATTTTATTTTTACGCAAATTTTATAAAAATTTTGACAAAGTTCCCTCTGTATTTTGAGAAAACAGTTCTTCAAATACCTGTAAAAAGCACTTTTAAAAATTTTTCTCAACCACTACTTCAATTTCACAATCAAACTCAATCAATTTCACAATCATTTCAATAAATTTCTCAAGTTCAAAATTCAATAATCCTCAGCATACTAGCAATACATTTCATTTAAATTAAATAAAATAGTTGTACTCATATTTCATTAGAGACAAAACAATTTATATACATTATTACAAAATTTACATAAAAAAAAATAAACTAAACTTTATTACAAACTTCATACAAATTTTTGTACAAGCTGCTCAAGATCCATTTGCATGTCCATACATTTATATACAATACATATATGAAAAGAAATATTTACAATTAGGGTATAAATTATACCCGATAACTTTAAGCTGATAGCTCCTCACACCTCAAGACTCATCTGCTTCCTCTAGTCTCTCAGATTCTGCAATGAATAAGCTATCACGAGTACTAGGACTCGATGGTACAATATACTAAAATAATCTTTATGCAAAATATAAATCACATTTATTCAAAAATTTGACTAAACATGAGCATTAAACACAAAACATGAATTATGAGGTTTTAATGCAAACCAAGTTCATTTCGAAGTATCAAAACACGTTTCATAAAACCCACAGTTAGATCATGCCATTCGAAACAAATAGAATCTCAATAGCCAGAGGCTAAAGAGAAATCACATCACAAGGCTAGCGAGCTCAAATATATGGATATCCATTCACATCCTCTTCTACTGGCACACCCCAACACTTCTCCAGAGAAGGAATCAAAATTCGAAACTAATTACCCCCACTAGTCATGCTAGTGAGGTGTTCAAATATATGGTCATGACACTGTGGTTTCAAAACTTATCTTAACAATTTGCTAAACATTGTCATTTCAAATATACACAATAACTTTCACAATTTAAATCAAAACATCATAAATAAGGTCACAATACTTTCAACAATTCAAAGCAACAGTAAAATGCATATTTCATTCATTTAATCAATGAATTTTTAAAGCATAGTGATGTTGTGCACAAACCTCAAGCGAGTCGCCTCTTGGCCTTGACTCGGTTCCTCGGGTTCTTTCCCGGTATTCTTTTCAACTGAAACACACAATTTTACAGTGTTTCAGTACCATAACTTAGCATAAATCCAATAATAAATTTAACTTCACTTTTACCTAGCTCTAACGTGCTAAATTCGACGTTCTTGAAATTTTGTGTTTCGGGTTACTATTCACTGCACTATTCAAGTCAAATTATTAACTTTCTAAGGCTTAATAGGTATGGGAATTCCAACTTCACCCACATACCACATTTTGGTCACTAAACTTGTTGGTTTTGGTCATTTTCTCAAAACTTAGGCCTTTTAGTCAAAATTGCCAAATTTTCAATTTTAGTGTCCCTAATTGTACTGTTTCATTGGTCAGTTTACTATTGGAATTTGGCAAAACTTTCTTCATAGAAAATGTTCCTTATTGTCTTAAGTTTATTCTCCTTTTTGAATCACCCCAATTGGAGCTTTGTAGCTCAAGTTATAAGCAAATTATATTTATCGCTCATGCAGAATTTGGTTCTGCAGATTTGTTGATCCAACTTCATTCAGTAATTTGATCAAGTTAAGTCCATAATTTGGTCTAATTTTCTTCATATGAAATGTTCTACTATGTCTTAGGTTTCTATTGGTTCAAGAATCGCCTAAATCGGAGTTTTCTATAGAGAGTTATAGCCATTGAAACTTTACTGTTCATATGGCAAATCTGCAGTTCTGCAGATTCAGGTCACCAACTTTGCTCAGTATTTTGATTGGGTTAATGGCATAATTTGGGTTGGTGTTCTTCATGAAAGTTTTAGATCTATATCTTATCTAATTAATGGTAAACTTTCAGGTCATTTTGACCTGCCTAGCTCGAGTTAGGACCAAATGAACAAACACTGTTCATTTGGTCAGTTTGTGCAGAGGCAGACTGTAATTTCTCAAATTTGGTCAATTTGTTCACTAGGTTTTTGTCACTTTTTGGGCATGCTTCCTGAATGAAAATTGTGTCATTTAGTGCCTATTTTCATTCCCAATTGGTCCCATACCAATTGGACTTGTAAAATTCCATTTTTGGTCCCTCAAAGTTGGCTTTTGGTCATGGTGCATGCCCAATCCGAATTTGGCTTTGATTCAAACACTTCTAACACACTTAATTAGGTCACAAATGACCATTTCTTTTCTTAAACTATGTCAAAGACATCATTTTGCACTTCTTCACATTTTTGGTCTCTAAACCCTAAGTATCCAAACCCTAACCACACTAAATTGTTGCATTTGATTGATTCCATGCATTCATACATGTTTCTTCATCTCAAACAAGCTCACATATGTATTTAAATCTATCAAACCATGCAAATATACCCCCATACACATGCTGGCCGAATTTCACTCATGGTCCCTCAACAAATTTTTCTTTTGTTTAAAGTTTATTTACAAGTTCAATAAGTTAAAAATGTAGAAATCAAACTAAAATCATCAAGTTTGCTTACTAACCTTTTTTTTTTTTTGAATTTCTCCCTCTTCAAAACTCCTTCCTTTCTTTTTTTTTTGTTGTCAAGCTCCTTATCTAGGTCTAACTACAAAATTTAATATTGGAGAGTAAGGTTTTTATGGTGGAATTGAAGGTTTATGAAGCTTGACTTAAGAGCTCTAATGGAGTTTGAGAGAGAGAGCTAAGGGAGAGAGAAAACATATTGGAAGGGAAGAAGAAGACAATGAAATTTTTTTTTTCCTTTCTTTTATTTATTTTGTCTTATGGAAGACCCCAAAAATTGATTTAATTAATTTATTAATTATATGACTTATGGCATCATGCATGATATCATGCATGATGTCATCTTCCTACACTTTTTTAACTTTTTCATTTTCTCTTCTTCTTTTTATTTTTATTAGTTCTTTAATTTAATTCTCGATCCCAAAGTTTTCTTTTCTCCAATTTTATTTGACAGTTAGGTCAGGAGTCAGCTTTCGGGGTCAATGGACCAAATTGCCCTTTGCCAGTTCAACCTGGTTTGCAAATAATTTCATATTTCTTTTGGCTCACTGACCTAATTATTTGACTGGCTTAACAGTTCTTTTTCGTGATTTTCTCTTTTCCACTGTGTTTATAAGGGTCCTAAGGACCGCGCCGTCACATTTTACGGTTCGAAATTTGAGTTTAAAACGACTTCGCAGTCGTTCCCGAGAAGGTCACCCATCGCTGTGACTCTCGGCTCGTTTAACTTTTTCTGTTCTGTTTTCTTATTTATACTCAACTAATTGAACATTACTAATTATTTGTGTTTATGGCTTCTCTAGTTGTCTTAAGTATGGTTCTAATCCCCTTAATTGTCCGGACTGACACCGGTCACCGGAATAATGAAATATACCAGGCCATACAAATGGGGTGTTACAATGATTGTGTGTTAAAATAGGTACAATAACAATTGAGCTCGAGCTTATTGATTTTGAGATTGAGCTTATTCAATTATCAAGTCTTTCAAACTCGAGCTTGCATTCGAGTTCATTTTAATGAGCATATCAAGCTTGACATGAATCGAGCTTGAGCTTGGCTTGTTAATATAGTAAATAAACTTAAAATGAGCCGAGCTCAAATTTAATATATTTCGAATGAGTTGAGCTTGAGCCTTAGTGGTCTTAGTGTCAATGTTCGAACTGAGCTTGAACTCGAGCCTAAACAAATACTAATGACCCAAGCTTGAACAAACTAAAACTCGGCTTGAGTCGGCTGGTTTACACCCCTAGATATGTTATTGAGGTATGAGTAGTTATCAGACAATTTTGCTAAATTTGAACTTGCTTTTAGTTTTAATATGGGTGAGGTTGTTCAAATTAATCTTACTAATGAGCTTGGTGTTAAATGTGTGGAGAACCATATACATTGTATCTCAGGCTCCCAATTTCTATGGGATGTTCTAAATGTTTTATTTTTAGTCGAGTAAATGAGCATGTCTTCAGGGTTGGAAAGAGAGGCTTTTATCGGGTGCGCTAGAGAATTATTGATTAAGATGGTCGCCCATGCCATCAATACTTTTGTAATGCAGTGTTTTATGCTTCTTGTGTCTTTCTGCATAGAGTTACATGTGATGATAATTCATTTTTGGTGGGCACATAAGAGGGGAGAAAGTAAATTACACTTGTGCAATTAGCATTAACAATGTAAACAGAAGAAGGAGGGTGGGCTCAAATTTCAGTATTTTGAATGGTTTAGTAAAGTATTGTTAGCCAAACAAGGGTAGCACTTGTTAACCCAGCCAATTTCTTTCTTAGCACATCTTCTAAAAGCCGAGTGTTATCCGCAAGTATGGTTCTTGGAGGCTAAACTAGGACTGATGCTAAGTTTTACTTAGCTCAGCATCTTGGCAAGTTGTGATGTTCTGAATGAGGGTGTTTGATGGCGCATAGGGGATGGTAGAACTGCTTCGATATGGTTTGATCTCTGGTTTCATAGCCAGAGCAATTTCAAATTACCACTCCTCTATATATTCTCCCTATTAATGCCACTGTAGCTTGCTTAATTGATGAGGATAGCCATTCATGGAAATGGGACTTAATTGAATCAAAGTTTCTTCCAATTGATCTTGATCACATTTGTGGTTTTCCATTAAGTTTAGTTAGGAGGGAGGTCAACCTAGTTTGGCATTTCCATTCCAATAGTTACAAAAGTTTCATTTATACAGGATATACATATAATTTACAATATGCTAAGAATGAACAATATACATAATATGTATAATATGAGCCCTATCTACATGCATTGCTGAGGAGGTGACAATCTTAAACTCTTCTCACACTTCACAGATCCGACTTCAAAAATTTCACCAATCAAGCATCGGTTTTACCTTTCAGACTGCATGAGGAGACAATTCCATCGCGCTAAACATTTTTGCTTAGTGGTGCAATAGTATAACAAGAAATAATATATATAAATAAAGAAAGAAATAAATCATAATTCGGATACACAGGAATTAATTTAATTTTGGTATGATATTTCTAGTATCAACTATCTTATAAACTAGTTTGATCTTCTTTGGAAGTACTAAGTTATAACCTTTCAGTAAATATACTCAATATACAAATTATTCTAACTATATTGTATTTTAAGTCTCTATGGTTCTGCAAATTGTATTTTCGTTATGTTTTATTGCTAATCTCTTTTATTCATTTCATTCAATACTTAACTTAATGGTACTAAAATTTCATTTTACTTAACTTAACTTAACTGCCTGAATTGAATAATATTTTAATTGACTGCCCGTGTAGCCTATACACTGACCAGACTGGATAAACGGATATACTAGCACTGGGTACCTAGTACCTCAGGCCGTCACACCATCGGTCACAAAGTATCTCTCGGTGTGCAAACAGTGTGGCTAAAAGCCATGTAATTAATCAGTAAGGCAATAAGCTAAGTATAATAACATAATCCATATAGCCATAGGCTATTAAAATCACAGTGTGGCATAATAAGCCATAAAACACAATATGGCGTAAAGCCATTTACAGAACAGCTGTCAGAATCCTATTGGCATGCCAACCTATCCAAACTAGTCAACTAGGCAAACTAGGGCATATTACAAGATTAAATATTTATTTCTTTATTTTCAGGGTTTACTGGTCATTATACAATTCACTGGTCAATAAAAATGTTGACCTTTTCATACATCATGGATAAGTTGATTCTAGTATCAACATATCACAATTTGCATTTCAATATGCTACCAATATAGTACAATTTACCATTTTTACAAGTCGGCATTCATTACCAAATTACTTCAAGCATCATTGTATGTAAATGTTAAATTCTCAATTTTTGTGTGCTAGATTGGTCTAGCTTAAAGTCCTATTTCTCTTGGTTTTTAGCTTCTGGTCAAAGAAGCAAAATTGTAACTCTATGTCTTATTGCACTCTGCGCTAAATTTTAAGTCATTCTGAGTTGTATAGACCACGATATGGTCAATTTACTAAAACTGAACAGATTGCACCTTTAGTGCAAAATTTGATCAATTTTAGGTCACATTTAGTTCTGGCAGTTTTGGTACCCGAACTTGTGCAAGCTATTTGACTTGGTTCTGGCCATTTTTGAGCTTTGGTGTCTTCATAAGAATTGTAGCTCTATGTCTAAGCTATCCATGGTAAAAATTTCAGGTCAATTAGACCTGTTTTGAGTGAGTTATGGTCATCCTAATGACTACTGTTCATATGGTCAAAAATCTAGGTTGCAAGGTTGCCATTCTGGATTTGGTCATTTTTAAAGTCAGTTTCTAGGCAGAATTTTGGTAATATTTCTACATGAAAGTTGGCCTATTTGGTGTCTAGTTTCACCCCCCATTGCCTCATACCAATTGGGTTCACAGTTATGCACTTATGACCTAATTTAGGTGCTGCCAACATACACCACCTGCATTTGAACATCACACTTCCAATTTTAACAATCCTCCTCCTCCCAATACTTCAATATTCAATCAATGGCACTTCTATATATATTGTACACAATTCCAGCAAACATTTTGGATAGAACACTCAAGTGCTCAATACAAATATTACTACCCTAATTCTCAAAATTAAATTCAACACAATATATACATGTATTCACTTAATTTTTTTACTACATACAATTCCACCACTACTTCACATATACTGCCCTTAAACCATAATTACCATAATTCTTTAATTTAATTCATGATATCAAGCACCAATTCATGCACTTCAATGCTGCCAAAAACGGCAGTTTGCTAAGGTCTCCAAATTTCTTTCCAAAACCCCTAAATTCAATACTTACTTACACATACATGGGAATTAATTGGCTAGCACTTTAATTTAACTCCATCAACACTAATTCCCATCAATTTAATATAAGAAAAACTCAAAGAACATGAGCTCCCATGGCTAACAAAAATTGTATACATCAATAACTCATCAAAAGCTTCAAATTTCTTCACCATTCAACTCATCTTAACCTTAAAACAAACTTTAATGAAGCAACGAATGAAAAACTAGCACTAACATTTTTTGAGCTTCACCAAAACTTCATCAAATCCTCTTCTTTTTGCTTCCAACATGTTGCCCAAGGTGTGTGTGTAAGCTTTAATAAAGAAACCAAGTGGAAAGGAGGCTTGAATCATAAGTGCATGGTGGTGGAGTGAGGTTTGGCCATGGAGGATTTCTATGGTGTTTCTCTCGGCTGGTTTGTTTTCAAGGTTGAAGATGAACATTTCTGTCCCAAATTGGCTCATATATGTGTCCCAAAATCTGAGTTAGTGGAGCACTAACCATAAATTAATGATTTAATTACTTAAAGTTCCATAATTTGCACATTTGCCTTATTTCTTCCACTATTTCTATAATGTACCTTATTTTTATTTTTTATGAAATTTTCAAAGCGTAATACCACTTATTTTTAATGACATTGAGGTCAAAAGTCAACTCTAAGTGTCAATTGACCAAAATGCCCCTCTTCGGGTCAAATTCAAACTTTTTCGGTGTTACTTATTTACTCCTTGTACCGCCGATTCCTTAAATTTTCGTTTTTGTTTATATTGACTTACTAAATTTTCTTCGACATTTCCAATGTCAATTACACCTCAGTAGACCTTTAATTATGTCCCGAAAATACTTTCCTGAGTTCCCTGCGGTCCAGGGCTAGTCAACGGTCCTCGCCGTAACTTCCCAGTGCGGTCACCCATCTCTACGGGTTTGGCTCATTTAACTTAGTCACGTTTTATCTCTTTTATTTTTCCTTAATGTTTCTCATTACATATTTCATTATTTTATGCTTCCTCACTGTCAATTAAGTGTAGTTTCAGACATTCTAACTTTCCGGGGCAGGCATTAGTCGTCGGAACAGTGGAACATACGGACTACGTAAAGTGAGGATGTTATAACTCTTCCCCTCTAAAAAGGAATTTCGTCCTCGAAATTCATCAGATTTAAACAACTGAGCTTATCGTTATCTCATAATTCTATTCACTTTCCCATCATTGTTTTCTTTTGCCTTTATTATCTCTACTCATGAAAGTCTATTATTCAGTAGTTCTCTGATTTCTCATACTGGAATCCTTACTGGTCCTTCAGTCTCTTTTACCAATTCCAACTCTGTTAAATTACCCTTTATCTAGGTATTCTGCATTTATCTCATACAAAACTTATATCTTGATATTATCATGCTTATTTAATAACTATCACTACACACGAACTCCATCAATGGAAGTTATCTATTCTTGCTTCCAGAGAGAGCATCAATACAATTTCTAAATGTATTCTCAAATACCTAAATCATTCCTTTTTGACAAAAATATCAAAATAATTATAAGACTCCATATCAATGTCTAGCTATCTTTACCCAACTCAGTTCAACGTACTGGTGTTCTGCACTTTTTCCCTTACAGTGTTTCATAGGGTGCCGTTTGTATGCTAGCTTGACACTTATTATTATATAGAAATTCTTTTAGTGGGAGGTATCTATCCCATCTCTCCTCGGATTCAATGACACAAGTTCACAGTATATTCTCGAGGGCTTATCACATATTACAGGTTATTATTATTATTTCATTTCATTGTTTACAGGAACTCAATGAGTTTCAGAATTTACCTGAATTACTCGTTTTGACTGTCAATCCGTCTGAGGATGATAAGTCGTACTGATATCTTTAAGCTTATAGCAATTACTATGGTACAGGTTATTCACATTAATGTAACCGAGTCACTGACTCTAGCTACCTTATAAGTGTAGTCTTTTGATAGGCTAGTTCTAAAGTTTTAAATTTCTGACTAGAATTTTCACATTTATTTCCCGTAATAGTACTCTATTCGGGTGTAACTATATCAAATTATAGATTACTTACAAATATTCTTAATTTATTGCACCACGAGGAAGCACGTAGCTCTATACAATAATCCCATGTCGGTACTGTAATCTACAGCTTACAATACAAACATTGAGAACATTACATAGTCATTATGTTATAACCTCATGAACTAGGTTTTCTACTTCTTTTTCTAATGCCCTCTGCGACTCTGAGTCCATATCTTAACTTTGAATAATCAAAAGTAAACAGATCAGCATAGTGTCACCTCGACTCTTATGAATGCAATGCATGTATGCACACTAGTTCTTTCTACTTATCTTTACCTAGGAACGCCTAAACCGTGCTCTGATACCACTAATTGTAACACCCCTTACCCGTCTACAGTTTAGCCGAGCAAGGCGTGTCACACGGAGTGCCGGAGCACCTGATCTTATCTGATTTCAATATAGTTCTTGATTTACTTGTTCAAAAACTATATCTGAGGTTTAGGCTATTTTTACTGTTTATCAAAATCTAACTAATTTGGAAATTTCAAAAATTTTAATGATAATCCAGAAGAGTGCCGGATATAATTTGGACTAACAGTTCTTCTGAACCTGCCAAAAACAGTTCGCAACATATTCAAATTCACAGCTCAATTTATCTCAATAATATCTCATCAGTTTCTCAATATCAGAATAAATCCCAAAATTTCTCAAACTTAATTTAGATCAGAATCATCAGGATCAGATAATCATCTCATCAACTCATATAGCATAATTTCTTAATTTAGTAATTTTACATAACTTATAAAGATAGTTACAAAAGTTTCATTTATATAGGATATACATATAATTTACAATATGCTAAGAATGAACAATATACATAATATGTGTAATATGAGCCCTATCTACATGCATTGCTGAGGAGGTGACAATCTTAAACTCTTCTGACACTTCTGCAGATCTGGACTCCAAAAATCTCAGTCAACTGTCTACTGGTTTTACCTTCAGTACCTGCGCGAGGAGACAATTCCATCGCGCTAAGCATTTCTGCTTAGTGGTGCAATAGTATAACAAGAAATAATATATATAAATAAAGAAAGAAATAAATCATAATTCGGATACTCAGGAATCAATTTAATTTTGGTATGATATTTCTAGTATCAACTATCTTATAAACTAGTTTGATCTTCTTTGGAAGTACTAAGTTATAACCTTTCAGTAAATATACTCAGTATACAAATTATTCTAACTATATTGTACTTTAAGTCTCTATGGTTCTACAAATTATATTTTCATTATGTTTTTATTGCTAATCTCTTTTACTCATTTCAGTCAATACTTAACTTAATGGTACTGAAATTTCATTTTACTTAACTTAACTGCCTGAGTTGAATAATATTTTAATTGACTGCCCGTGTAGCATATACACTGACTAGATTGGATAAACGAATATACTAGCAATGGGTAACTAGTACCTCGGGCTATCACACCATCGGTCACAAAGTATCTCCCAGTGTGCAAACAGTGTGGCTAAAAGCCATATAATCAATCAGTAAGGCAATAAGCCAAGTATAATAACATAATCCATATAGCCATAGGCTATTAAAATTACAGTGTAGCATAATAAGCCATAAAACACAATATGGCGTAAAGCCATTTACAGAACAACTGTCAGAATCCTATTGGCATGTCAACCTATCCAAACTAGTTAACTAGGCAAACTAGGGCATATTACAAGATTAAATATTTATTTCTTTATTTTCAGGGTTTACTGGTCATTATACAATTCACGGGTCAATGAAAATGTTGACCTTTTTATACATCATGGATAAGTTGATTCTAGTATCAACATGTCACAATTTGCATTTCAATATGCTACCAATATAGTGCAATTTACTATTTTTACAAGTTGGCATTCATTGCCAAATTACTTCAAGCATCATTGTATGTAAATGTCAAATTCTCAATTTTTGTGTGCTAGATTAGTCTGGCTTAAAGTCCTATTTCTCTTAGTTTTTAGCTTCTGGTCAAAGAAGAAAAATTGTAGCTCTATTTCTTATTACACTTTGGGCAAAATTTCAGGTCATTCTGAGTTGTATAGACCACGATATGATCAATTTACTAAAGCTGGATAGATTGCACCTTTAGTGCAAAATTTGGTCAATTTTAGGTCACATTTAGTTATGGCAATTTTGGTACCCGAACTTGTGCAAGCTATTTGACTTGGTTTTGGCCATTTCTCTGCTTTGGTGTCTTCATAAGAATTGTAGCTCTATGTCTAAGCTATCCATGGTAAAAATTTTAGGTCAATTGGATCTGTTTTGAGTGAGTTATAGTCATCCTAATGACTACTGTTCATATGGTCAAAAATCTGGGTTGCAAGGTTGCCATTCTGGATTTGGTCATTTTTAATGTTAGTTTCTAGGCAGAATTTTAGCAATATTTCTACATGAAAGTTGGCCTATTTGGTGTCTAGTTTCACCCCTCATTGGCCTCATACCAATTGGGTTCACAGTTTTGCACTTATGACCTAATTTACGTGCTGCCAACATACACAACCTGCATTTGAACATCACACTTCCAATTTTGACAATCCTCCTCCTCCCAATACTTCAATATTCAATCAATGGCACTTCTATATATATTGTACACAATTCCAGTAAAAATTTTAGGCAGAACACTCAAGTACTCAATACACATACTACTACCTTAATTCTCAAAATTAAATTCAACACAATATATACATGTATTCACTTAATTTTTTTACTACATACAATTCCACCACTACTTCACATATACTGCCCTTAAACCATAATTACCATTATTCATCAATTTAATTCATGATATCAAGCCTCAATTCATGCACTTCAAAGCTACCAAAAATGGCAGTTTGCTAAGGTCTGTAAATTTCTTTCCAAAACCCCTAAATTCAATACTTACTTACACATACATGGGAATTAATTGGCTAGCACTTCAATTTAACTCCATCAACACTAATTCCCATCAATTTAACATAAGAAAAACTCAAAGAACATGAGCTCCCATGGCTACCAAAAATTGTATACATCAATAACTCATCAAAAGCTTCAAATTTCTTCACTATTCAACTCATCTCAACCTTAAAACAAACTTTAATGAAGCAAGGAATGAAAAACTAGCACTAACATTTTTTGAGCTTCACCAAAACTTCATCAAATCCTCTTATTTTTGCTTCCAACATGCTGCCCAAGGGGTGTGTGCATGCTTTAATGAAAAAACCAAGTGGAAAGGAGGCTTGAATCATGAGTGTATGGTGGTGGAGTGAGGTTTGGCCATGGAGGATTTCCATGGTGTTTCTCTCGGCTAGTTTGTTTCCAAGGTTGAAGATGAACATTTCTGCCCCAAATTGGCTTATATGTGTGTCCCAAAATCTGAGTTAGTGGAGCACTAACATTAAATTAATGATTTAATTACTTAAAGTTCCATAATTTGCACATTTGCCTTATTTCTTCCACTATTTCTATAATGTACCTTATTCTTATTTTTCATGACATTTTCAAAGTGTAACACCACTTATTTTTAATGACATTGAGGTTAAAAGTCAACTCTAGGTGTCAATTGATCAAAATGCCCCTCTTCGGGTCAAATTCGAACTTTTTCGGTGTTACCAATTTACTCATTGTACCGCCGATTCGTTAAATTTTTGTTTTTGTTTATATTGACTTACTCAATTTTCTTTGACATTTCCAATGTCAATTACACCTCAGTAGACCTTTAATTATGTGCCGAAAATACTTCCCCAAGTTTCCCGAGGTCCAGGGCTAGTCAATGGTCCTCGCCGTAACTTCCTAGTGCAGTCACCCATCTTTACGGGTTTGGCTCATTTAACTTAGTCACGTTTTATCTCTTTTATTTTTCCTTAATGTTTCTGATTACATATTTCTTTATTTTATCCTTCCTCACTGTTATTTAAGTGTAGTTCCAGACATTCTGACTTTCCGGGGCAGGCATTAGTCGTCGGAATAGTGGAACATACAGACTACGTAAAGTGAGGATGTTACAGAGAATGTGTTGTCAAAAGTGGTTACAATGTGGCTTTAAAGTTGTTACATCAAGTTATTAGTAAAAATACTCCTTCATTGAATTCTTATAGGCTATGGAAATTATTATGGAAGCTTAATGCTCCATTAAAAGTTCTTAATTTTCTATGGCGGGTTGCATTGAATATTTTATCAACTAGAAGTGCTTTGCATATTCAGCTAGAGTCTATTGCACCTGTTTGTTGCTTTTGTGCTGGGTATGGCTCTATTATCCATCTATGTAGGGGCTGTTTGATGATTTGTAATGTTTAGAGTTCATGTTGTTTACCAATGTTTAGTGTTATTAAGGGTACTTCATTTAAAATCTGGTTACTAATCCTTTTTGATGTTCTTACTCAATCAGACATGGTTTATGTAGGGTTAGTATGATATAATATATGGTTTTTGTGAAATAAATTTATTTTGGATAAATTTTAATAATCGTCCCTGAACTTACGCGTTTGTAACAATATACTCTCTTAACTTAAAAATATAATATAAAAACCCCTAAACCTTTAATTTTTATATTGTAAAGTCCATTTACCTTTAAGCACCGGTTTCTCCAGTTGAATGTTGATGTGTATAATCTTATGTGGCTTTTCTCTCTCCTCTTTCTTGCCACATGTATGAATGATTCTCTCTCATCTCTCCTCACTCACCAAACAAAATTTAGCATCTTCCCTTATCTCACTAAACAATGAAAAATGAGTCTTTCCCATTCCCCACACTAAAAAATCAATCCCTTCCCAAATCGAAAAAGCAATCTATCCACTACTCTCCATGATATTGATTAGGACTTTCTGCTCTCTAAGAACAGCGATGTCAATTGGGACTTGAGAGTCCATTGAAACATCAATTGGGGAAGTGACGCCATCGATTGGAGTTGGAAGTCCATTGTATCATCATTTGGGACTCCATTGTGATAGTGACATGGATTGAAGCACTCCATTACTCTCTTCTCATATTTTGTAGTCGGTAATTTGGGACTTTCTCACAATTATTGATTTTGAATCAATTAGGACTCGACGTTTGGGTTTAGAGTAAAAAAGAAATATTGAAAGGAAAGAGGAAAATAGTGACAAGTGAAGGTTTCAAATCTTGTGCTTCACAAGATAGTGACAAATTTGAGTTGAAGGAAGGGGACCACAGATGAGTGTCGAGTGAAGAGACATAATGTCCCACAGGTAAGGCATAAAAATTAGACTTTTGTTGTTTTCCTTTTCTTTAACACTATTATAGTATGTTAGTAATGCAAAAAAAGGTGGGGTTTTCTTAGGGTTTGGTGGAATTATAGTTAATTTTTCTCAAGTCTGAAAAGATACTACGAAAATAATTGCTACCCATGCTACTATTCATATATGAAAATGCTACTTGAATACAGAAGTTGAATTTTATCAGTAGCCTATAAAAGTAAAGTTGGTGTTATTGCTTTTCTTGAAGATCAAAGGCTATTTTTATTTATTTTATATTGCCCTTTAGATTCCTATCCAAGAATATGGTACCAGTCAATAAAGTATTACTTTAGCTATATTTTTATTGCTTAGGTTCAAGTAATCACTTAGTTATTGTTACTGTTACCACTAATAATGCTTATTGCTTATGTTTATTTTACTTACATATAACACATTAGGCATATTTGAAGTCTTACTTAATATTCTACACCTAACCTATCAATTTTATAATTTTAATTTTTTTTAGTTAAATAATGCAATAAATTTATAATTTTATTGTAATGTTTTATACTATATGTTTATTATATACAGGTACATATGATGGGAAATGATTTAGTATTGCCTTGCATCACAATGGAACATTGGGCGAGTGGGGCTATTATGATGGAATAGTTTGGAATGTGCATGACTTGCAAACTAAAACAATGTCATTGATTCGGATAGATAAGATGTGTCTTGGATTGAAATTGAAGGGGAATGTGAGATATTTTTGAAGATAGCTTGATAAGGAATATCATGAGGGTTTAAAACCCTTAGAAGATGACACACTTGTATTGCAAATGTGAAGAGAAGCTGAGGTTGCAGGGATGGTTGAGGTGTATGTGCATCATCTCACTTTTAATGAAATTAAAAAAATTATCACTACCAGTTGAGGTATTTGGACATCATGCTACACTTGAATTGATTGAAGATGAGCAACCTATTTCAAAGAGAGGGGATGAAAGGGAAAAAAGAAAGAGTAAAGCACATCAAGCTAGAAAAGGTCAGGGAAGTATAAGAAATGTTAGCTAGCTACTGTTAGAGTGGAAAACTAGTGATGGGGGTAGTAATTTAGTTAATAAGCCTAATTTTAATATTGGACAGGGTGAAAATGAGGATAATCTTAGTGATGGCTTAGTTAATGAGCCTCATGTTGATGTTGGGCATCATGAAAATGAGCAACCTATTTTAGGTACATTTGATGGATTAGGTTCATTAAATGTTGAGACTAGGAATCAAAATCACTGTAACTATGATTTTGATTCTTATGTTAGGGAAAATGTTAGTGAAAGTGATGTTGGATATTTGAATGGTGTTGGGTTTGATGTTGGTGTTTCAGATAATTTGGGGAGGGAAAATGAGGATGTTGAGAATGTTGTTGATGATAATGGAGGGTTGGAGAGGGTTGGGGCAGGAGGAAACTATAGGAGTTCATAATGATGGAGGATTAGAGTAAGAAAAAACTGTAAGAGTATATAGGGCTTAAAAAGGAGGGTTAAAGTAAGCAAGATCAAGAAGATAATTTGGTTAATGAAGAGCATAACATGGAGATAGATGATAAAAATGTCCAAACTGTCTTTCAAGAGATCAAAGAAGGCCTAGTTGGGGGTAGGCCAAGGGGCAGTGGAAAGAGTGTTCATAGTCAGGGTATAAATGGTGATGTGAATGTGCAAATGAGTAATGAGGAATCAGATTATGCACCTCCTAATGATCTATGGATAGATTCAGATTCTGACAAGGATGGTAGGATTAGGTACCCTGATTTTAATGATAATTAGAATATGCAAGATCTTACTTTCAAAGTTACAATACTTTTTAAAAATAAGGATGAATTTAAGGAAACTTATAAAAGCTATGGTATTAAGCAAAGGTTTCAAATTCACTTTCCTAAGAATCATCACTAGCGGGTGCTTGCAAAATGTTACAAATCATGTGAATGGAGGGTCTATGCTAGCAAAAAGAATCCTAAAGACATAAATGATCCTACTATGCGGATTAAGAGTGCCAACTTGACAGATTCTTGTGGAAAAAGACTTCAATAGCTTTCATGTCACTTTGTAATCATTAGCTCAAACTTATTTGGAGACTTTCAGGATGGATGCAGATTAGAACTTGGCAAAGTTGGTACAAATGGTAAGAGAAGATTGAAGTTTAAACATAAATAGGATGAAGGTATGGAGGGTAAGAGAATGGGCACTGAAAGTAATAAATGGAGATGAGCAAGATCAATAAGGCAGACTTTATGACTATAAAGCAGAGATACTTAGAACCAACCCAAACACTACATTTGATTTTGTCACCAATAGAGGAGTTTTTTTAGGGAATATACATCTATTAAGGGCCACTAAAGAAGGTATTTAATGCTAGTTGTAGAAATTTGATGTGCTTAGATTAATGCTGGCCAACTGTTATCTGCTGTTGCCATTGACCCTAATGATTGCATATTTCTAATTGCATATGCAACTGTTAAAATAGAAAATAGTCAAAACTAGAAGTGGTTCCTTGAGCATCTTAAGGAGGACATGCAAGTGCACAATAGTCACAGCTGGACCTTTATGTCAGACAGACAAAAGGTATGTAAATGAGTTTAATCACATGAGCACATGTTTTATTTGAAGCAATTTCATTTTTATTCCTCTTTTTTTTTTTTGTGTTTTGTATTTCTTTTTTCATTTTTCTAGATTGATGTTGATGTGTTGTGTTATGTTGGATTGACTATATGGTTGCTTCTTATTTTTGGCTTATCACTTGTCGATGGGTATTCCTCAACTTCTTAGCAGTGGCAAGCTTGGGTGGTGGCGGTAGTAGTTTGGTTTGGAGGGTGTTCTCTTTGTTTCTCTAGGGTTTCAGGGGAAGGGTGGTGATGGCTGTCGAATCCACCAGAAATTAAATTAATTGAAATTACTAGTTATGAAATATTTTCTATAGTAAGTGGTAAATCCAGGTTGAACCCTAGAGACTAAATTATTAAATTTTGTGCACTTGTGTAATGGAAAAAAGTAACAAAGGTTGAGGGGGGGGGGTAATTCGCAATCCAAAGAAGAAATCAAAAATCAAAAATTAAGAATTAAAATTAATTATGAAACTCTCAAATTAAACAAACTTCAGTCCAAGTTAATTCGCATTCCAATGCATTGATTCGATCATAGACAAAAGAAATACAATTATATCTTATTCAATATTTAACGTAGATTTACCAAACAACGAGGTAAAATCCCTAACTTCTCTATATTCATCAATTCGAGCCCAGCACTCTTGTTGACTCTAATTATTAACTAAATTGGTATTAAGCAATCCTGATCAAATTAATAACTGCTTTAAGAATAGGAAGTAGTTAAGCTGAACAACAATTTATAAAGCATAAATCATTTAATTCACCTTATTGTTTCCTTAGGTTATTATCGAAAACTGGGATCATAATCAATAAAACCTAATTGCTACTCATGTTCAATCTTACACAACAATTACAGATTATGAAGATGAACTAGCAATTGATTACATCAAACAATTAACTAAAAGGCCTTTTTAGCAAATCATTCAATAGATCAAAGACAATAAAATCAGAAAACAATAGATGTTCAAAAGACATAAATTAAATTAAGAACCTTGTCTCACAAATCATGCAAAAGAACTTGAATCTCTTGAATTGAATTATGAACTTAGCCACTCATGTTCATGGCTTACAAAAAATTAAAGAAGAAAATTGAAGAAATCTAGAATGTGAATAGAGAACGAAAGTCTAATTTTTTTCGAGAGGCTGCTGAATCTTCTATTTATAATAAATGGCCTAGGGTTAGGTTTAAAAGTCTTTCTCTCTGTTAAAAACTGCAACAGGAGTAAAATCAAGAAACTGATTATCGACGGATACACGGCCTGTGTATCACTACATAGCCCAGGGTTGTGCAACTTACTGAAGCTGAATGGGTATGTCTTACATTGGCACAAAAGGTTACACGGGTCTCAAGGATTTACACGAGTCAAGTTACACAGCCTGTGTACTTTGTTTCTTCCTCAGTTCTCTGGATTTCTTCTGGCAGAATGTTACACGGGTCCGTGGTTGTGCTTACACGACCCGTGTACTTTGTATCAACAACACTTCTCAATCCTTCGACCACTTCTATGCTCTGGAACTTCACCAAAACCTTGAAAAATACAGCAAGAGTCAAATTAATGCAAATGCTGAAAATTTTTCCATTTAACACAATTATTTCAATAACTCTCTAAACATATGCCTAATAGATAATTATATTTTAATCAACTGAATTAGGCATAAAAATACCCTAGAAACACTAAATGTGATGGAAGTAAAATTAACAAATTATGCACTTATCAAATTCCCCCACACTTATTCTATACTTATCCTCAATCATGACTTAAATTCTCAATCAACTCCACTTAGAAGTTCACTTAACTTCACCCTATCACAACATTTTCTAACAAAAGATTAAAAGTTTGAAAGAAGAGATAAGTAAGGTAATAACCATAACAACAAATTCCATCAATACCATACCACTATATCAACAATTCTCCAACACAAAACAAAAGGCTTGAAATCAATTAAGCTCACACAATTAAAGTTCCATAAAATTTTAAATCAATACATACCAAAACACAAGGTTAATTTATCAAGGCACAATAATTATAGCTCTTTGCAAATCTTAGAAGAGATAGAAATGGGCTTTTTTTTTTAATATTTGAAATTGGTACTTCTCTCTTGTCACAGTTACTTTTTTTTTCCATCACCTTCAGAAAAGTACCTTGCTCATATCCTAGCTAGCTTTTGGCCTGAGAATCGACATGGGGTTCATAAAGACCCCTGGTTAGTTTGCTTAACTAAAATAGCGGAGTAATTTTCAAGTTCAACATTTTATTTCCCCTAATTTATGCATCTACATATTATAAAGTGCCCTGATAGATTAAACAAAGTTCTGAAATATGCATGACACTAGTTTAAAGCACACATAACTAATCATTTCACCATTAAATGAAGCCTAATTGATTTATGCAGGAAAAAAATTGCTTTATGATATGGAGAAAAGGAAAAATCCATCATCAAAGTTACTATTACCTTACCTAAAATCTCAAAAATTTAATCTAAAATAGAAAAGTAATTTCAAGGATAAAGCACTTCTCTCCGAGAGTTAATATAGAATCATGAATCAAGCTTATGAGAATGATTTATTTATTTATTTATTATTATTATTAATATATATATATATATATTATTCAAAAATTACATTAACAAATTTCTCCTCCCCCACACTTAAAACTTACATTGTCCCCAATGTAAAGCCCAAATGCAAAAGAAAAGGAAAAAAAATGCTAAAAAATAAAATAAGATAATGGAAGGAAAACAAATCTAATTGTGGGTAACAAGCCACTCATGGGTTGCCTCCCAAGAAGCGCTTTTGTTTATCGTCGTTAGCTCGACATGGCAAAGCTCCTTAATCCACATAAATCCGGTTATTCAATTTGAGCTCCTCCACTGTATGCTCCTGAAATCCCTCATAAAATGGCTTGAGTCTATGACCGTTGACGTTGAACACCTTATTAGTTCTTAAACTTTGAATTTCAACTGAACCATAAGGAAGCACATTAGTAACAACAAAGGGTCCAATCCAACGAGAATGCAACTTACCAGGCATCAGCTTCAATATGGAATTATACAATAACACTTTTTGCCCAATCACAAACTGCTTCCTTAGAATTAGTTTGTCATGGAATGCCTTGGTCTTTTCTTTATAGATCTTAGAATTCTCATAAGCCTCAAGTCGAATTTCCTCTAATTCCTGCAATTGTAATTTTCTTTTCACACCAGCAGTATCCAAATCCAAATTATAATGTCTAACAGCCCAATAAGCCTTATGTTCTAATTTAACAGGTAGGTGACACAATTTACCAAATACCAATCTGTATGGGGACATAGCCATTGGTGTCTTATAAGTAGTCTTGTAAACTCACAAAGCATCATCAAGTCTAAGGCTCCAATCTTTTCTATTTGGCTTCACTATTTTTTCCAAAATAGACTTGATTTCTCTGTTAGACACCTTTGCTTGCCCACTTGTTTGAGGATGATAAGCTGTAGATACTCTATGGAAAATACCATATCTCCTCAATAATGCCTCAACAGTTCTATTACAAAAATGTGTGCCCCGGTCACTGATCAAAGCTCTAGGAACTCCAAACCTACTAAAAATGTTTGACTTGATAAAACCTACAACAGCTTTAGAATCATCAGTCCTGGTGGCTTTGGCTTCCACCCATTTCGAAACATAATCAACAGCAAGTAATATACAAACAAAACTAAAAGAAGAAGGAAATGGACGCATAAAATCAATACCCCACACATAAAAAATCTCACAAACAAATATTGAATTCTGAATCATCTCATTCCTACGGATTAAACTTCTTCTTTGACATTGTTCACAATTTTTGCAAATCAAATATGAATCACGAAATATAGTTGGCCAGTAAAAATCACAGTATAATATTTTTCTACCTGTTCTCTTAGGTCCAAAATGACCTCCACATGCATAGGCATGATAAAATGCAAAAATATATTGAATCTCATTATCAGGAAAACATCTCCTAATAATTTGATCTGAACAAAATTTCCACAAATACGAGTCATTCCACACATAATACTTAGCATCACTTTTCAATTTCTCTTTCTTAGCTCTACTCAAATCAAAAGGCACAACCTTAGTAACCAAATAATTCACCAAATCAGCATACCAAGGGATCATACCTTGCAATTTAATAACTGCGCATCAGAAAAAAATTTCTATAAAGGAACTAGATCTTCTTGTGTCACTAACCTGCTCAAATGATCTGCTACTAGGTTCTCAGCTGCTTTCTTATCCTTGATTTGAAGATCAAATTCTTGCAGCAGAAGGATCCATCTAATCAACCTTGGTTTTGCATCCTCCTTTGCCAAGAGATACTTCAATGCTGCATGATCAGAGAAGATAATTATTTTAGAACCAAGCAAATATGATCGAAATTTATCTAAAGCAAAAACTATAGCCAAAAACTCTTTTTCGGTTGTAGAATAATTGTGCTGAGCTGAATTGAGTGTTTTGGATGCATAATAAATCACATGAAAGAGCTTCCCAACACGCTACCCTAAAACTGTTCCCACTGCATAATTACTTGCGTCACACATAATTTCAAATGGTATTATCCAATCAGGAGCCTGGATAATAGGGGGTGATGTCAATGCAGATTTCAATTTGTCAAAAGCCTCCTTGCACTCTTCACTAAACTCAAAAGAAACATCTTTTTGCAAGAGTCTAGATAAAGGCAATGCTATCTTAGAGAAATCCTTAATGAACCTGTAATAGAAACTTGCATTGTCACACCCTACCCCTAAGTAAGATGTAACATGATCCCGTAGTAAATCTAATGAATTACCGTACTTTGCCAACAGGTAACCCATTAAATATAATATAAGAGATTTTAAAATAATTTTCTTACTTTTCGAAGGTGGCGAGCACTTTTGGCAGGAATTAAAAACTTTTACTTGAAGTTTAAAGACTAGTTAAATTTTTTGTACATTTTTATTTTTACGCAAATTTTTAAAAAATTTCGGCAGAGTACTAGCTGTATTTGGGAAAAACAGTTCTTTAAACACCTGTAAAAACACTTCCACTATTTTCAAAATAACCACAACTCCAATACACTTATTTTCATATCCTCATTCATCACAATCAAATCAATTCACTTATCAAGCCAACTCATCATAAAAGAAACCATCCATAATTTTCAATTTCCAGAAGAAAGTAAATAATACATTCATTACAAATTCAAAAATAAGTTTGAACATTACAATAATTTGCATTTCATTACATATCAAAATAATATTACAAAAGTTTTATACATCTGCTCAAATAATTTACATACATATATTTACATGCATAATCAAAATCTAATATACAAGGGTATACCTATAATATACCTGAGGCTAGTCACATGCAGTCTTCAAGGTGCAGCTGTAGGAATCTCACTCAACTGCTCTATCTCTACTCTCACCTGCGATAGCATACAAAGCTATAGCTGAGTGGTGAACTCAATGGTGCACAAATATAATTTAAAATGTAATACAATATACATTTACAATAATTATACCATAATTTTGAAATCTCGAAACTTAACCAATTTCCAAATATCAAAATTTTCATTGCCAATAATAATAGTCATTTGTTAAAATAACCTTGATCAAAATTTCAATTTGTCAAATCACAACTGAATAATAAAAATAATTCTTGCAATTATGAAAATAATCAAATTATTTTAACAAAATCATTTATGCACAATCTCATTTAAAATCACAATTTCTTATCAATCAAAACCCATTCTTTATCTCACTAACTATGCAAGACTAATCCGAAAGGGCCATCTTCGGGGTGATTCTAACTCTCTATGGTCGGGGAGGTCAAATCATCATGCACAGTACACAACATAATAATGAAACTTCCAACGGGTCCATAACAAAAACTTAGATCTAACCTCTAATAAGAGGAGAATCTAAGCCTGTGCACATACCATGGTATTCAAAACAAAACGAAGCTAACTCCATTGTCTCATCAACAAATGATATAGAGACGGATAATAACTTAGTCAAGTATCTATAGTGAGATATAAAATAATATCATGCATTTCTTTGTCCTTTTTGTGAGCATAAATCACAACACAATATTAATTCAAGATCAAATCCAATATTCCATAATTTTTTTATGCTCATCACAATTCAAAATAAAATTTTGTATTTTATTCATGCAAATTACCCGTCACAATTCAAAACATAATTTATCCAGTCCAAAATAATATTCAATAATTGTTAAAATAATATTTCACAAAACTAAACTCATGCTTGCTATACCTGTAACATCCTCACTTTAGCTAGTCCGTACAGTCTACTGTTCCGGTGATCGGTGTCGGTCCGGACAGCTAGAATGCATGGAAAAATATTTAAACTAAAGTGAGGGACTATAATTAACTCAAATATTAATAAGAAAAATTTAGCAAAAATTTTAGAAATAAAATACAACCAAGTTAAATGAGCCGGTGCCCTAGCGATGGGTAACCTAGTGAGAAGTTGCGGTTCTCGCAACTAGGAGCCCTAGACCCGGGAGAAAAATTATAAAATAATTTTTGGGACTCCAGAGAAGGGTTATTGAGGTTCTTATGGCATTAGAATGCCAAGAAAATACTTAGAAAAATTTTTCAATCGGTACAGATAATTTTGGCCCGTTAAGCCAAACGAAGGGCATTTTGGTCATTTCGCCTTCAGAGGTGATTTTTGGCCGACTTGTCCAGTTAAGTAAATAATTATTATGACATAAAATGTGAATAAATATTACTAAAAGTTGAATTGAAAATGAGTAGAAAAGAAAAGAAAAAAAATGAATTAAATGGGAATTTATGACATCACATGATGTCATTAGTGTGCCTTCACCCACTCAAGTGTTGACACATGGCATAAATATTTTTAAAAAGACAAAATGGGCTGAAAAATGAGAGAAAGAAATCAGATTTCCATTTCCTCTTCTTCCTTGCCGTAAACCAATTTTCCCTAACCTCCATGGACAAGCTTTTTCAAGCTTGATTTTCCCTAGCTTCCACACCATAAAAGCCCTAGTTGTCTTCACAAAAAATTCACCCCACACCTTGAGGAAGCTTTGGGCAGCAAAATCTTGAAGAAAAAAATTAAAGTTTTGGTTGGCTTGGATTTGAGCTAAAAGAGGTTAGTGACCAAAACCTTAAATTTAAATTCAATTCCATGTTTAAGCATTATATTGGTGATTAAATGACAAAGAAACTTGATGAAAGACATTGGTATGCCATCCCTTATTTTTGGCAGCCATGGTTAGGGTTTGATGGTGTTGAGTTTAATGAAGTTAAAAGGGTATTGGGGCTGCCCACAATGTGTATTTGCTAAGTAGATTGAAGAAATAAAGTGAAAATGCAAGTTTGATAATGTTGAGTTAGGGTTTGGAGGGGGGAAAATGAGACTTTGATCTTGTGATGATAGAAGTAGGTTTTAATGGTCAATTAGTGACCATTTGGTTTGGTTTGAATCAGAAATGAAGTGAATTGGGTTGTGGGATTTGAGGTTGGAGTGGCTGCCTTGGGTGACCTGCAGGTGTGGCTGTGAGTCCAGCCTGTTTGGACAGCCATAACTTGAATTGTAGAGGTTCAATTGGTGTTTGGCCAATTGGACATAAAACTAGACACATAATGGCACAACTTTGATGAAGAAACCATGCCCAGAAAACCAAACCAACTTGACCAAAAGCTTGCCCTAATTCGGGTGGCCTGCACTCTGCCTGGGCAAAATGACCAAATGAACAGTGTTTGGTCATTTGGCCATAACTCATTGTAGAAAGGTCTAATTGACCTGAAATTTTACCAGCAACAAGGTGACATATAGAACAACAACTTTCATGAAGAAACCTGACCCAAATTATGATCATAACCTAGTCAAATTGCCAACCAAACTTGAGACACCAAATCTGGCAGAATCAGTTTTGCCCAGAATTTTGGAATCTGCCCAATCCGGCCAGTTATGGTGTTTAGGCCATAACTTGAGCTACAAAACTCCAAATGGAGTGATTCAAAAAAATAAATTCATCTAGATAAAATAAGGAACAACTTTCATGTTGATCACTTTTCCAAAATACCACTGCAAAGGTGACTAATGGAACAGTAAAGTTAAAGCATGAAAACTGAAAATTTTGTCTAATTATCATTAAGCTTAGAGATGGTGTTGGCAACCAATACCAACAAGTTTAAAATGTAAAATGTGGTATGTTGATGATATTTAACCTAATTTACCTATTGCCAATGCAAAAGTCAACATTTTGGTTGACTAATGAAATGAATAGTAATCATTAAAATTTCAATTTCAAAGAATTACACAAATTAAAAGTGTTAAATGCCCTAGTAGTCCTAATGTGATTGGTTTGGATAGGTTGGCATGCCAATAGGGTTCTGTTAGCAGTACTGCATATGGCTTCATGCCGTTCTGTATTTCATGGCATCCCATGCCATTCTCAGAACATAATAGCCTTTGGCTATGATAGTGAGTTGTTATACTTGGGTTTAACCCCGATAATTATTACGACTTATTAGTACATTGCACACCGGGAGACACAATGTGACCGATGGTGTGATGGTCTGAGGTACTTAGTACCCTGTGCCAGTTTACCTGTTTATCCAGTCCAGTCAACTAGTATAGGTTACTCGGGCAGTGTTAATAAATCTTACTCAACTTTAATCGAATAATATTGCAATAAATATTTGAAATTTAGTCCACCCAAAAATGTAAACCTACATTCTGCATATTTTATTATATTTTATTTTATTCTATTTTATATTGTCACCACTAAGCAGAATTGCTTAGCGCGTCGCTTTTGCCACGCGCAGGTACTGGAGATTTAGCTGGGAAGTCTAGCAGACCGCATACTGGGTGAGCCATCATATCTGCACTCAGAGTTCAGAGTCACCTCACATTGCAGTGCATTTGGTAGGACATTAGGCCATCTGGGATATTTTGATATTTTGTTATTTTGTATTTTGTAAACTTTTGTTATGTACATTATAAACTCATGTACTTATATTTTTGCTGTAATTATCTATGAACTGTGTTCAGAATTAAATATGAGTATTTCTCATTGAACTTGGTGAATATGAGTTGAATGTAAATTTTGGAATACTGAATTGATTTGAGAAATGATTGAGATTGAGATTGTAATTATATTGGGAGTGTTTTTAAACAGGTGCAGAAGAACTGTTTTCCAAAATATAGCCGGCACTCTGCCGGATTTTCTATAAAATTTGCGGTAAATATAGATTTTTTTCAAAAATTGTAAATAAATAAATAGAAAGGGATAAATTGAAAATAAAACATGAATTGATGTTCCGACACACTGAGTGGCATAACTTGCTCGGCTACACTGTAGACGGGTAAGGGGTGTCACAATACCAATTTCAATAATCATTGAAATAAATCCCATAATTGATAAATATAGTGCATAAAGAAAAACAAAATCATTTAATTACATAAAATATTCAAAACAAATTCAATAAAAAATTAGTTGTGTACAAACCTCTTTTGTCAACTCAATTTACTCAAACTTTCGTTTCTCCTTCAAAGATCCCTTTTCAACTGAAACACATAAATTTAAAGTGCTTTAGTATATATTTCTGATACTTAAATTCCAAAAATTAATTCATATATACTTAATTCTAGCTCCAATATGCTTAAACTAACGTTCTTAGAAATTCTCATTTCGGGGGTTACTATTTAAGTCAATTTGTTGACTTTTTTATGATTAATAAGTTTATTAGTTCTAATTTCACTCATATACCACATTTTGGGTATCAATTTTGTTGGCATTGATTACCAATTCAATTTTTAAGTCTCCTAAGAGAAATTATAATTTTTTAGTTTTGGTCCCCTATATTCTACTGTTCCATTGGTCTGGTTACTGCGAGAATTTAGCTAAGTGTCCTTCATCAAAGTTGTTCCTTATTGTCTTAGCTTTAATTCCCTTTTTGAATCACTCCATTTCGAGTTTTGAAGCCTAAGTTATGCCTATTTTCCTAAGACTTGCCGAATTTGGTCCAAACCCAGAATTCTGGACATTTTCTGGATATTGGCAGTTTTTGTACACTGATTGCAGGTGAGCTTTTGGACAGGTTGTGCTCAAAATTTGAGTTTGTTTTCTTCATGAAAGTTATAGAGATATGTCTCAGCTTTCTATCAGTATAAAATTCAGGTCATTTGGACCTTCCTAGACCAAGTTATGGTCATTTACGTAACTATTGTTCATTTGGTCATTTTTGTACAGGTTAGTGTGCCCTAATCCGGATTTGGCCTAATTGTTTACTAAGTTATGGTCATTTTCTAGGCATAATTCCTAAATGAAAAATGGTCCATTTTGTGTCTAGTTTCATTCTCAATTGGCTTCAAACCAATTAGGTTGGTAAATTTTCAGTTTTGGTCCCTGAAAGAGACCTAGGTCAAGCTACCTGCATATTGACCCTAACCAATCCGAATTGAAACTTATTTCTAACAATTCACACACACCCCAAATGGTCACAATTGACCATTTCTCAACTCAAGTAAGGTCATTTGCATCAATTGACCATTTTCTACAATTTTTCTCCCAAACCCTAAGTGCTAAGAACCCTAATTTCCCATTTCATCATAATTCCATGAAATTTGAGTTCACTTAACATTCTAACCACACATACCACATTATTTAAGCTCTAATTCATGTTTAGTTTAACTAAACACCATTAAATCCAACACCCTTATGAGTTGGCCAAATTTTCTTGTTTGGTCCCTCAACAATTATTTTCTTTTAATTTTAAGTTAAAATCTAAGTTATCTACACTAAAAACATAAATATTAAACATAAATCTTCAATTCAAACCACTAACCTTAACTTTGAAGTTCAATCTTCACTTTCTTCCTTTTCTTCTTTTCTTTCCTTCTTCTAAAGCTTTCTCAAGTGAGGTTATCAAGTTTTTGTGGACTAGTTTGGGGTCAAGGTAGGGTTAGGTAATTGTTTTAAAGCTTGAACTCAAGCTTCATGGTGCAACAATGGTGGCTAGTGAGAGAGGTGGGGCGGCAATGAAGAAGAAGAAGACTAAAAATAGTTTTTCTTTTCTTTTTTTTGAGGTATTTTATGTCTTTAGAAATGCTTTTGACTTGGTTAATTATGGTAGGGAAATTAAAATGAATTTTGACATCATGATGATGTTATCCAATGAGGCAAGCATGATGTAAATAAACTTTTTCAATTTTCTTTTTCTTTTGCATTTATTTTTCCATTAGTTATTTAATTTAATTCTTGATCCCGAAATTTCCTTTTCTCCAATTTTATTTAACAGTTAGGTCAGGAGTCAGCTCTAGGGGTAAATTGACCAAATCGCCCCTTGCCAGTTCAATCCGGTTTGCAAGTAATTTGATATTTCTTCTAGATCCCTAACCGAATTATTTGACCTGCTTAACAACTCTTTTTTGTGATTTTCTCTTTTCCACTGTGTTTGCAATAGTCCTAAGGACAGCGGCGTTGCATTTTCCAGTTCGAAATTTGAGTTTAGACTGACCTTGCAGTCATTTCCCGAGAAGGTCACCCATCGCTGTGACTCTCGACTCATTTAACTTTTTATGCTTTGTTTTTCTTCTTTATACTTAACTATTTGATAATTACTAATTATTTGCATTCAAGGCTTATCTAGGTGTCTTAGACGTGGTTCTAATCCCCTTAATTGTCCAGACCGATACCGGTCACCGGAACTGTAACATATACCTGGCTATGCAAATAAGGGTGTTACAATTCTCTCCCCCTTAAAATAAAATTCGTCTCCAAATTTTTATCTGGTATCAGTATCTGAACAGTTGTGGGCGTTGTCTCCTCATATCCTCTTCACGCTCCCAAGTAGCTTCGTGGCCCGAATGATGTTTTCACAGCACTTTAACCAATACTATTTACTCATCGATTGCTCACCTCGTGTGCCAAGTTTCTTATGAGCTTCTGTCATAAGTTAGATTCAAATTCATTTCAATTTTAGAGGTAAGCAATTCTGTGTGCTAGTGGATCCACTTTTTCTAGGACCTCGTATGATCCTATGGGTGAGAACTTAGTTTTACTCTTTTCTTATCAAATCTCTTAATCATTTGATGCAACCTTCAGTTTAGTTTAGAATATTTTAGTCTTTTCTTACTGTTGTTTTAATAATTATTTTCCTTTATACTCTCTTTTTTTTTTTTAAATGACCTTGTTGGTCATATATGAACTGCTTATTTCTTTATTGGCCATAGGTCCATAACCATTATCTTACCATCTCCATTTATGACCAAGGCCTATGTGCCATTTTGCACTATCTTGTTTGCTTTTGTTTAATTTATTTCTTTCTTGATAGAATAATTTGGGGTATTGTTACACGTCTTAAGTAGGTTGTTTGCCCTGGTGGCAATTCCTCATCTAGTGTTTTTCTCATTTCTTACTGTTCTATTTGTTTCTTTTTTTTTTTTTCATTCTACAACTTAACTTTAATTATTTTATTCCTCAATCTTATCTTCTTCCTTAACTTGATTGTCGAGTCATGATTTAGCACCTCTTATCATCCCTAATAAATCTGTTATACTTCAATATTACTTTGATTTGGTCCTCTGACCATTCTAATCAACACTTTAACTAATATTCATAATGTTTCTTTATTACATTTGCACTAACTATTCTAATTTTTACTTCTATATATTCTTTTATCTACCGATATCCTATAGCTTATTTTCCGCTGGTTTGCGATCATTACCCCTTTTTTTTTATTGAACCACAAATAATTTTTTAACCTTAAGAAGGAAGTCTACTGGACTCTCCTTTTTCCCATGCTATTCAAAAGTTTCGCATTAATCCTAATATAATCCTTATGATCTGCACAATAAAATTGCGCTCTTCCTAAAGAATACCTGACCAACTAGTTCCTATCGAATTACTATTATCAGTAGAACATCATTTCTTAACTGTTTTACAAGTTATAATTATCATCCATAGCATCTTATCTCTTCCAGGGGAACAAAATCATATTTTTTGTCTTACTGCTACATAAATAGAATATTGTTCCTTACTAAACTTTGAGCAAAAGATCCATTGCAATACCAGAACAACTATAAACCCCATATCAGAGACTGGATGACTTAGCCCTATAGGTGTTATTTTAAAATTTTGACTATACTAAAATCTCTAGTCCCATAACAATTCCTGATGTACTACTTCGTGCTAGGGTAACGGAGTCATTAACTTGCACTGCCTTGTAACCATGATCTTTTGATATTCTAATTATAGAGTTTTAAATCCCGAATTAGGATTTTCAAACTCAGTTCTAGTAATAAAACTCTATTCTGGTATATTTGTACCAGAGCGAAAACTATTTGTAACTATTCTTATCCTTGTGTACTATTGGGTAGTATGTAGCTCTACACAGTAATCTCAAGTCATTACTGTAATCTACAACTTGCAATACAAACATCAAGAACATTGCATAGTTACTACGATACATTCCAATAGATAAAACTTTCCTACATTTTATTCTTGTCGAATTCACTAATATCCAAAACTTATTCTAATTATCATGTCTATTGAAAATTACTAGCAGTAACATCTTTGCCCTCATTTAGAGCAATTATATTACTATCACTTACTTTTAGGTCCTCTTGCTTTACATTAAATAGGCTAACTAATTAGCTTTATAAATTATTATATGCTAGCAAATACTTTTTGCTGATAACTCTTCCAAAACGAATTTTAATCACACTTATTATCGTAGTTTTTATCATAAAGGACTAGTCACTAATATATCAAAATTTATTCCCATACAAAGGAATAACAGCAAAACATATAATTCTAACACGAACATATAAGCAAGTAGTGCTGGGATCAAATAATAACCAATTGTTTCTTCCAAAAATTTAAGAACTCACCAGCAGCTACATCCGAAGTTTCTGCTCTTTTCCCTTAGCACATAGTGGACGCTCTAGCTGATGCGCTATTAGGTTCGGGTTGATTTACTGTGCTTGGATTGTGAGGAGTACCAATTCTCTTTCTAGCTTGGCCCTGACCAACAGTCTGTGAACTTCGGAAAGCAGATCGAGGTGCTCTAGTATAATCTCTAGCAAAGTGTCCAATGTCACACCCTACCCCTCTATAAGGCATAATATGATCCCATGGAATACCTAATGAACTACAGAACTTCACTTACCGATAACTCATTAAGTACCCTACAAGGGATTTTAAAACAATTTTCTTACTTTTATAAGTGGTGAGCATTTTCTAATAGGTATTAAAATATTTAATTAAAGTTGAAAACTAGTTAAAATTTTTGTCCCATTTTATTTTTTCGCAAATTTTATAGAAATTTCGGCAGAGTGCCATCTGTATTTTGAGAAAACAGTTCTTTAAATATCTGAAAAAAAAACACTTCCAATAATTTGTCTCAACAACTTCTTCAAATTCACAACCATCCCAATCAATTTCAACATCATTTACCAATTTCTAAAAATTCAAATCCACAATTTCCAATATTCAACAATCATCAAAATACCATTAATCAATTTCATTCAATTTTAAGCAAAATAATTCCATTCATATTTCATTAAAGATAAAACAATTTATATACATCATTACAAAAATTTACACTAAGAGAAATTTAAACTAAAATTTATTACAAACTTTATACAAACTGCTCAAGACCAGTTTTACATATCCATACCTTTACATACATTACATACATCAAAATAAATTTTTACGGTCAGGGTATAAATTATACCCGATAGCTTCAAAGCAGGTAGCTCCTCAATCCTCAGCAGCTCAATCTGCTGCTCCTCTAGTCTCTATATCAGCGATAGCAATAACAGCTATCGCTGAGTACAAGGACTCAGTGGTGCACAACATACTAAAATAATCTTTATGCAGAATTTAAATCATATTTATTCAAAAATTGGACTGAACATGAGAATTAAATACAAAACATGAATTATGAGATTTTAATCCAACCAATTTCATTTCAAAGTGTCAAAACCAACTTCATAAAACCCACAGTTATATCATGCCATTCGAAACAAATATAATCTCAATAGCCAGAGGCTAAGGAGAAGTCACATCACAAGGCTAGCTAGCTCAAATATATGGATATCCATTCAATTTCTTATTCTACTGGCACACACCTTAATACTTCAGCCAGAGAAGGAATCAAAATTCAAAACTGATTACCCCCACTAGTCATGCTAGTGATGTGTTTAAATATATGGTCATGACACTGTGGTTTTAAAATTTATTTTAACAATTCACTAAACATTGCCAATTCAAATATACACAAATAACTTTCAACAATTTAAATCAAAAGCATCATAAATACTTCATCATAATGATGTCACAATTCAATATTTCAAATTATTCAAAACAATATGCAGAAGAAAATTTATAGAAATTCAACGTTGTGCACAAACCTTATATGAGTCACCTTTTGGCCTTGATCCGACACCTTGGGTTCCTTCCCGGTGTTCTTTTCCACTGAAACACATAGTTTCACAGTGTTTCAGTATCATAACTTAGCATGAGTCCAAAAATAAATTTAAATTCACTTATACCTAGCTTTAATATGCTAAACTTGACGTTCTTTAAAATTTGTGTTTCGGGATTACTATTCACTACACTATTCAAGTCAATTTGTTGACTTTCTAAGGCTTAATAGGTATGGGAATTCCAACTTCGCCCATATACTACATTTTGGTTGCTAAATTTTTTGGTTTTAGTTGTTTACTCAAAATCTAAGTCTTTTAGGCAAATTTGCAAATTTTCAGTTTTGGTGTCTTATGTTGCACTATTCTAGTGGTCATTTTTCTGTTAGAATTTGGCAAAAATTTCTTCATAGAAAATGTTACTTATTGTCTTAACTTTATTCTCCCTTTTGAATCACTCCATTTGGAGTTTTGTAGCTCAAGTTATAGCCATTTGAATCATGGCTGCCGGATTGGACTTAACCCAGATTTTCTGGGCAAATTCTGGTTCTGGCAATTTTAGGTCACCGAATTTGGGTAGCCAAATGACTTGGTTAAGGGTATAATTTGGATTTGTGTTCTTAATGAAAGTTTTAGGTCTATATCTCAACTGTCCACTGGTAAAATTTCAGGTCATTTAGACTTATCTAGCCCAAGTTATGGCCAAATGAACAAATACTATTCATTTGGTCATTTTTAGAGAGGTCAAGATTTGGTCAATTTGTTCACTAGGTTTTGGTCACTTTTTGGGCATGATTCCTAAATGAAAAATGTTCCATTTTGTGTCTATTTTCATTCTCAATTGGTCTCATACTAATTGGACTTGTAAATTTTCAGTTTTGGTCCCTCAAAGGGACCTTGGTCCTGCTACCTGCAGGCTACCCACAATCAATTTGAATTCAAGCCTAATTCTAACACTTCTAACATACCTCAACTGGTCATAAATGGCCATTTTTCATCTCAAACAATGTTAAACACACCATTTGACCATTTCTCAAAATTTTTGTCTCCAAACCCTAGGTGCTATAAACCTTAATTATACAATTAATCATAATTCATACAATTAAAATGTTCTAATCATCTTTACATGCTTAATCAAGCATACATACATAATTAATTGAACTAAAACACTTCAACATCTCCTAATTCCATGGCTGCCAAATTTTCACTCCTATTATTCAAGCATAGTTTTCTTTATTTCTAATGAAATTTTATCACATTTAAACTTAAATTCATGCATTTGATAAAAATCTAAGCTTAAAGTTACACTTACCTCAATTTGTGAATTTCCTAATTCTTCAATTCTCTACTTTCCTCTTCCTTTTTGTTCACAAGATACTTATCAAGGTCCAAGAATAAGATTTACTTAAAAGAGTTAGGGAGTTTATAAAATAAAATCAAGCTTTTGAAAGCTTGAGATGGGTCTTAATGGTGGAAAGGAAATGAGAGAAATGAGAGAGAAAGGGGTGACGGAAAATGGAAGGAGAAGTAATTAAATTTTTTTTTTTGTCTTTTTGTTATTTTATGCTCTTTTAATAGATAGTTATCCCACAATTTTCAATTTCTTAAATTAGTAAGTTTATTGCATCATGCATGATGTCATGCATGATGTAATCAACCTTTTTCAACTTTTTCTTTTTCCTCTTTTTTTTATTTATTTTTTTATTAGTTCTTTAATTTAATTCTTGATTTTGAATTTTTCTTTTCTCCGATTTTATTTGACAGTTAGGTCAGGAGTCAGCTCCTGGGGTCAATTGACCAAATTGCCTCTCGCCGGTTCAACCCGGTTTGCAAATAATTCAATATTTCTTTCGGATCCCTGACCTAATTATTTGACTGGTTTAACAATTCTTTTTCGTGATTTTTCACTTTTCCACTGGGTTCGCAATAATCCTAAGGACCGCAGCGTCACATTTTACGGTTTGAAATTTGAGTTTAAATCGACTTTGCAGTCCTTCCCGAGAAGGTCACCCATCGCTGTCACTCTCGGCTCGTTTAACTTCTTATGTTCTATTTTTCTTATTTATACTTAACTAATTGATAATTACTAATTATTTGTATTTATGGCTTATCTAGTTGTCTTAAGTATGGTTCTAATCTCCTTAATTGTCCGAACCGACACCGGTTACCGGAATAGTGAAATATACCAGGCTATGCAATTAGGGGTGTTACAATTCTCCTCCTCTTAAAATAAATTTCGTCTCAAAATTTTACCTGGTATCAATCTCTGAACAGCTGTGGGTGTTGTCTCCTCATGTCCTCCTCTCATTCCTAAGTAGCTTCTTGGCCCGAATGATGGTTCCACAACACTTTCACTAACGGTGTTTGCTTGTTCCGTAGCTGCTTCACCTCATAAGCCAGAATCTCTATGGGTTCTTCCTCATATATGAGGTCTGGATTCACTTCAATTTCTTCTACCGATAGTACGGGTCTGATCTATACCTCCTTAACATAGACACATGGAAGACATTATGTATCTTCTCCAACTCTGGAGGTAGTGCCAATCGATATGCCAAAGGACCTACTTTTTCCAGAACCTCATATGGCCCGATGAAACGAGGACTCAGTTTTCCCTTTCTGCCAAATCTCATAATTTTCTTTCAAGGAAAAACCTTGAGGAATACTTTCTCACCCACTGCATACTCAATATCCCTTCTCTTTAAATCAATTTAGGACTTCTGATGGTCTGATGTAGTCTTAAGTCGATCTCTGATCAATCTGATTTTCTCTTCAGTTTGCTGAATAATTTCTGGCCCAATCATCTTCCTTTCACCCATGTCATCCCAACATAACGAGGTTCTACATTTTCTACCATACAAAGCTTCATATGGAGGCATCCCAATGCTTGATTGGTAGCTATTGTTGTAAGCAAACTCAATCAAAGGCAAGTTGTGTATCCCAACTGCCCTCAAATTCAATCACACAAGCCCGTAGCATGTCCTCCAATATCTGAATTACTCTCTCAGACTGGCCATTGGTCTGTGGGTGGAATGCAGTACTAAAGTTCAATCTAGTTCCTAGGGCTCTCTGAAGACTACCTCAGAATCTAGAACTGAACCTAGGATCTCTGTCAGATACGATGGATACTAGCACTCCATGCAGTCTTACTATCTCATCAATGTACAACTTGGCTAATCTTTCTAAACTGTAGTCCATCCGAACTGGCAGAAAATAAGCAGACTTAGTTAGTCTGTTAACAATGACCCATACTGCATCATGACGCTTTTGTGTCCTTGGAAGTCCCATCACAAAATCCATAGTTATTCTCTCCCATTTCCATTCTAGTACTGGTAGTGGATGTAACAACCCAGCGGGTACTTGATGCTCTGCCTTCACTTGCTGACAAGTTAGGCATTTAGAAACAAACTCTGCCACATCTCTTTTCATACCCATCCACTAGTAATACTCCTTTAGCCCTCTATACATTTTTATACCACCAGGGTGCATGGAAAAAGGAGACTCATGTGCTTCCTTCAAAATGATCTGCCTCAAATCAACATCATTAGGAACACACATTCTGCCCTGGTGTAGCAGTAGACCATCATTTCTAATTGAGAATTCTAGTTTCTTGCCCTGCTTGACTTCTTCCAACAGCTTCTGATACCTTTCATCACTCTGAGCAGCTATTCTGATCTGATCAATCAACACTGGCTATACATGCCATGCAACAGTAGTCTGCCTCTCATCATTAATCTCTAAGCTGGCATGTAATGATCTCAACTCATGTACCATAGACAAAGGAGTAACTCGTAGACTTGCCATAGTCTTGCGACTTAAGGCGTCAGCCACAACATTAGCTTTCCCTGGCTGATAGTCAATCAGACAATCATAGTCTTTTATCAACTCTAACCATCTCCTCTGTCTCAAATTCAACTCCTTCTGAGTGCCCAATACTTCAAACTCTTATGATCTGTGTAGATGTAACATTTCTCCCTATACAAATAGTGCCTCCAGATCTTAAGAGCAAATACAATAGCTGCAAGCTCCAAGTCGTGTGTTGGATAATTCCTCTCATGTGGTTTTAGCTGACGTGATGCATAGGCAATGATATTTCGATCTTGCATCAACACACAGCCTAACCCATTGTGAGAAGCATCACTATAAACTGTGTATTCTTTACTCGGAGTAGGTAAAGTCAAGACTGGAGCTTCAGTCAAACATTTCTTCAATTCATCAAAACTCTGTTGGCATTTACTCGTCTACTGAAATTTCATATCTTTTCGAAGTAGCTTAGTCAATGGAGATGCCAACATAGAAAATCTCTTCACAAATCGATGGTAGTATCTAGCTAAACCCAAAAAACTGCGAATCTCTGTGATATTTCTGGGTGGCCTCCAATTAAGGACAACTTCAATCTTACTTAGATCTACCTTAATACTTTCTGCTGATACTATATGCCCCAAGAAAAATATTTCTTTCAGCCAAAATTCACATTTCGACAATTTGGCGTATAGCTGTTTCTCCCTCAAACTTTGCAGTACAATCCGTAGATGTCTATCATACTCTTCTGCACTCCTCGAATATACCAATATATCATCTATGAATACCACAACAAACTGGTCGAGGTATGGTCTGAAGGTAGTGTTCATCAGATCCATAAAAGCAGCCGGAGCATTAGTTAACCCGAATGGCATGACCAAGAACTCATAATGGCCATAGCGGGTTCTGAAGGCAGTTTTTGGAATACTCTGCTCTTGTACTTTCAGCTGATAATAACCTGATCTCAGGTCAATTTTGGAGAACATAGCTGCACCCCTCAACTTATCAAACAAGTCATCAATGCGAGGCAATGGATATCTATTCTTTATTGTCACCTTATTCATCTGCCGATAGTCAATGCATAAGCAGAGAGTGCCATCTTTCTTCTTTACAAACAACACTGGCGCTCCCCAAGGTGACACACTAGGGCAGATAAAACCCTTGTCAAGCAGCTCTTGCAACTGTACTTTCAATTCTTTCAATTCTGCAGGTGCCATTCTATATGGCGTTATGGAGATTGGGTCCACACCAGGCATAACATCAATCTCAAACTGCACCTCTCTTTCTGGAGGTAATCCTGGCAATTCATCAGGAAACACATCCGAAAAGTCACATACAGGAGGGATGTCCCTCAGTGCTGGACTCTCCACTTGGGTGTCTATCACATGTGCTAAATATGCTTCACACCCCTTTTTGATCATCCTTTTGGCTAGTGCAGCCGAAATGATGTTTAATGGCAGTAAATGCCTCTCCCCATTATTACCACATCACCATACAGAGGGAGACCAAAAGTGGCTATCTTCAGTCTACAGTCAATCATGGCGTGATGCCTGGCTAACCAATCCATGTCCAAGATGATATCATAATCTCTGAAGGCATTTCAATCAAATCTGACAGAAAAACATGTCCTTGGATCACCAAAGGATAGTCTCTATAGATTCTGTTGACCCGAACCTCTTGTCCTAACGGACTAGTTACTAGCACTTCAAAATCCATTTTAGCACACGGAACAGTAAGTGAACTGACTATGCTAGCACTAACATATGAGTGGGTTGAACCCGGATCAAACAACACAAATACATCTTGATCAGAGATAGAGAATGTACCGGCTACCACATCAGAAGTCTCATCCTCATCTCGCTGTCTCATCGTGTAAACTCTGGCTAAAGCACTTCCTTGTGCTGACTGACCAACAGTACCCTGACTGCCAGAAGCAGTGTCTCTACCTCTGCCTCTTCCTCTGCTAACTGATTGTGAACCTCTGGGAGCAGGACTCTAAATAGATCCTTTTGCAGTCGTAGGAGCTGGACTTAATCTAGGACCACTAGTGCAGTCTTTAGCTAAATGGCCTTTGCCTCCATAGTTAAAATAGGCTCTTATTGCCCAATAGCATTCTCCCCCATGAATTTTGCCATAAGTCTCACAGGAGCAAGCTGGATATGAACCCCTGCTCGACTGCTGACCAGACTTAGGGGGTTTCTGTCTAAAAAATCAGCCCCTTCCAAACCTTCCACCTCGACCTCTGCTAGGTCCGCTAAATTTCTTTCTCTTTCCAGAAGTACCACCAGAACTTTGTTCAACTGACTTTTCCCCCTTATCTTTTTCTGATTTCTCAGCTTTCTCTGATTTTTCTTTTACAGGTGTCGCTTCTGATTCAATCCTTTCTAGCTCAAGTGCTTGAGAGATGAGTTCTGAAAAATTATTATGTCTGAATCCCACTACTTGCATCCTCAAACTGGGCTTCAAACCCATCTCAAATCTTTTGCACCTTGCCTTGTTGGTGGAAAGGAGACTCCCAGCATAGTGGCTTAAGCGGGAGAACTCCCTCTCATATTTTGCCACTGTTCTATTGCCTTGCTTCAGACTTAAAAATTCTTGCAATTTCTGATCAACATATGCATCTGGGATGTATTTGCATGCGAACTCTCGATGAAGTCATCCTGTGTCGATCGTAGTTCAGCCAAGCTATGGGGGATGGTCTTCCACCAATCATATGCATCCCCTTGCAATAGTGACACAGAATATTCAAACTTCAACTAATATGGCCAGTGCAGCTTCTTAAACACTCTATCCATCCTTTCAAGCCATTGCTCTGCCTCTAAAGGGTCCACTGTACCCTTAAACTCTATAGCCCCATACTTTAATAACTTGTCATACTGTCTGGCTGGAGGCAGTGGTTGTACCACAGGTGTTTAGGGTGGAGCTTGAGCAGGCATACCCCCAGCCATTTATTGAAACATCGCAGTCATTTGCTTTGCGAATTGTGTAAGAAACTGCGGCATTTGTGGGGCTGGTACTACTGATCCACTGACATTTTGTAGAGCTAGGGCTTCCCCTTGTGCCTTAGCTTCAACAGATTGCTCAACTGAGCGATCCCCTTCTTCCATTTGAAGTTAAGGTATCTCCTGAACAATTAACACATGGAGATTTCCCTACGTTAGTTCATATTTATGATATAATGCACTGTATGTAATAAATAAGGACATTGAGCAATTGTACTTAGCAAAGAAAAGACACAAATTCATAAGTTAAAACATACTTCAAAAAAATTTGCTCTGATACCACTAAAATATGTCACACCTACCCCTCTGTAAGGCATAACATGATCCCGTAGAATACCTAATGAACTATCGAACTTCACCTACCGATAACTCATTAAGTACCCTATAAGGGATTTTAAAACAATTTTCTTACTTTTATAAGTGGTGAGCATTTATTAAAATATTTAATTAAAGTTGAAAACTAGTTAAAATTTTTGGCCCATTTTATTTTTCTGCAAATTTTATAGAAATTTTGGCAGAGTGCCGTCTGTATTTTGAGAAAACAGTTCTTCAAATACCTGAAAAAAAAAAAAACTTTCAATAATTTGTCTCAACAACTTCTTCAAATTCACAACCATCCCAATCAATTTCAACATCATTTACCAATTTCCAAAAATTCAAATCCACAATTTCCAATATTCAACAATCATCAAAATACCATTAATCAATTTCATTCAATTTTAAGCAAAATACTTCCATTCATATTTCATTAAAGATAAAATAATTTATATACATCATTACAAAAATTTACACTAAGAGAAATTCAAACTAAAATTTATTACAAATTTTATACAAACTGCTCAAGACCAGTTTTACATGTTCATACCTTTACATACATTACATACATCAAAATAAATTTTTACAGTCAGGGTATAAATTATACCCGATAGCTTCAAAGCAGATAGCTCCTCAATCCTCAGCAGCTCAATCTGCTGCTCCTCTAGTCTCTATATCTACGACAGCAATAACAGCTATCGTTGAGTACAAGGACTCAGTGGTGCACAACATAATAAAATAATCTTTATACAGAATTTAAATCATATTTATTCAAAAATTAGACTAAACATGAGAATTAAATACAAAACATGAATTATGAGATTTTAATCCAACCAATTTCATTTCGAAGTGTCAAAACCAACTTCATAAAACCCACAGTTATATAATGTCATTCGAAACAAATATAATCTCAATAGCCAAAGGCTAAGGAGAAGTCACATCACAAGGCTAGCTAGCTCAAATATATGGATATCCATTCAATTTCTTATTCTACTGGCACACACCTCAACACTTCAGCCAGAGAAGGAATCAAAATTCGAAACTGATTACCCCTACTAGTCATGCTAATGAGGTGTTCAAATATATGGTCATGACACTGTGGTTTCAAAACTTATCTTAACAATTTACTAAACATTGCCAATTCAAATATACACAAATAACTTTCAACAATTTAAATCAAAAGCATCATAAATACTTCATCATAATGATGTCACAATTCAATATTACAAATTATTCAAAACAATATGCAGAAGAAAATTTACAGAAATTCAACGTTGCGCACAAACTTTATATGAGTCGCCTTTTGGCCTTGACTCGACACCTCAGGTTCCTTCACGGTGTTCTTTTCAGCTGAAACACACAGTTTCACAGTGTTTCAGTATCATAACTTAGCATAAGTCCAAAAATAAATTTAAACTCACTTATACCTAGGTTTAATATGCTAAACTTGACGTTCTTTAAAATTTGTGTTTCGAGGTTACTATTCACTATACTGTTCAAGTCAATTTGTTGACTTTCTAAGGCTTAATAGGTATGGAAATTCCAACTTCACCCGCATACCACATTTTGGTTACTAAATTTGTTGGTTTTGGTTGTTTACTCAAAATTTAAGTCTTTTAGGCAAATTTGCAATTTTTTAATTTTGGTGTCTTATGTTGCACTGTTCCATTGGTCATTTTTCTCTTAGAATTTGGCAAACCTTTCTTCATAGAAAATGTTCTTTATTGTCTTAAATTTATTCTCATTTTTGAATCACTCCATTTGGATTTTTGTAGCTTAAGTTATAGCCATTTGAATCAAAGCTGCCGGATTGGACTTAACCCAGATTTTCTGGGCAAATTCTGGTTCTGGCAGTTTTAGGTCACCAATTTTGGGTGGCAAAATGACTTGGTTAAGGGCATAATTTGGGTTTGTGTTCTTCATGAAAGTTTTAGGTCTATATCTCAGCTGTCCACTGGTAAAATTTCAGGTCATTTAGACCTACCTAGCCCAAGTTATGGCCAAATGAACAAATTGGTCATTTTTGTAGAGGTTAGACTGCATAAATCCGGATTTGGTCAATTTGTTCACTAGGTTTTGGTCACTTTTTGGGAATGATTCCTAAATGAAAAATGTTCCATTTTGTATCTATTTTCATTCCCAATTGGTCTCGTACCAATTGGACTTGTAAATTTTCATTTTTGGTCCCTCAAATGGACCTTAGTCCTGCTACCTGCAGGCTGCCCACAACCAATCCGAATTCAAGCCTAATTCTAACACTTCTAACATACCTCAACTGGTCACAAATGACCATTTTTCATCTCAAACAATGTTAAACACACCATTTGACCATTTCTCAAAATTTTTATCTCCAAACCCTAGGTGCTATGAACCCTAATTATACAATTCATCATAATTCATACAATTAAAATGTTCTAATCATCTTTACATGCTTAATCAAGCTTACATACATAATTAATTGAACTAAAACACTTCAACATCTCCTAATTCCATGGCTACCAAATTCTCACTTCCATTATTCAAGCATAGTTTTCTTTATTTCTAATGAAATTTCATCACATTTAAACTTAAATTCATGCATTTGATAAAAATCTAAGCTTAAAGTTACATTTACCTCAATTTGTGAATTCCTTAATTCTTCAATTCTCCACTTTCCTCTTCTTTTTTGTTCACAAGATACTTGTCAAGGTCCAAGAACAAGATTTACTTAAAGGAGTTAGGGAGTTTATAAAATAAAATCAAGCTTTTGAAAGCTTGAGATGGGTGTTAATGGTCGAAAGGAAATGAGAGAAATGAGAGAGAAAGGGGTGACGGAAAATGGAAGAAGAAGTAATTTTTTTTCTTTTTGTTATTTTATGCTTTTTTAATAGATAGTTATCCCACAATTTTCAATTTCTTAAATTAGTAAGTTTATTGCATCATGCATGATGTCATGCATGATGTAATCAACCTTTTTCAACTTTTTCTTTTCCCTCTTTTTTTTTATTTATTTTTCTATTAGTTCTTTAATTTAATTCTTGATTCTGAATTTTTTTTCTCTAATTTTATTTGAAAGTTAGGTCAGGAGTCAGCTCTCGGGGTTAATTGACCAAATTGCCCCTCGCCGGTTCTACCCGGTTTACAAATAATTCAATATTTCTTTCGGATCCCTGACCTAATTATTTGACTGGCTTAACAATTCTTTTTTGTGATTTTCTCTTTTCCACTGGGTTCGCAATAATCTTAAGGACCGCAGCGTCACATTTTACAGTTTGAAGTTTGAGTTTAAATCGAATTCGCTGTCCTTCCCGAGAAGGTCAGCCATCGCTGTGACTCTTGGCTCGTCTAACTTCTTATGTTCTATTTTTCTTATTTATACTTAACTAATTGACAATTACTAATTATTTGTATTTATGACTTATCTAGTTGTCTTAAGTATGGTTCTAATCCCCTTAATTGTCTGAACCGACACCGGTCACCGGAATAGTGAAATATACCAGGCTATGCAATTAGGGGTGTTACATCCAAGCTTTCCACAATTATAGCAGGCTCCAGTGGCTTTACGGCAAATGCCCCTATGCAATTTGCCACAAAAGCTGCAGATGCGAGGAGGATATGAACTTCTAGTTGTTTGACTGCTGGACCTTGGTGGCCTCTGCTCTGATGATCCACCTCTGTCATATCTCTCAGTTCGGGGTTCCTCAATTTCTTTTCTTTTCCCCAATTGACTATTCGAGCTCTAACCACTAGGTTTCTCACTCTTCTCTATTTCATGCTACCCTTATGGTGGTTGGGTCTGTACTCGGGCTTGAGCTTGAGTTTGAGCTTAGACCGACAAACTATTAGCCATTTGTTGGAAGAAGGTGGCCATTTGCTATGCCACTTGTGCGGTGATTTGTACAGATGGAATTGGTACAGTCGAGCCTTTGACACTCCGAGGAGCTGAGACCTCCTCTTGTGCCTCAACCGTATCTGATTATTCTACTAGTTTATTCCTCTCTTCCATTTCTATTCAGAAAATTTTCTTTTCTCGGGACAACCTATACAAGGAGATTTCTCTCCATTAATTCATATTTATGATGCAATTATACTATATGTATCAAATATTTGAGCAGTTGTATGTACCGACAAAATATTTCAAATTCAGAGTTCAAAATTTACTTTAAAACCATTACTCTAATACCACTAAACATGTCGCACCCTAACCCTAAGTAAGATGTAACATACTCCCGTAGCACATCTAATGAATTACTGTACTTCGCCCACCGGTAACCCATTAACTATACTACAAGGGATTTTAAAACAATTTTCATACTTTTCGAAGGTGGCAAGCACTTTTGGTAGGAATTAAAAAATTTTACTTGAAGTTTAAAGACTAGTTAAAATTTTTATACATTTTTATTTTTAAGCAAATTTTCGAAAAATTCTGACAGAGTACTGGCTGTATTTGGAAAAAATAGTTCTTCAAACATCTGTAAAAACACTTCCAATACTTTCAAAACAACCACAACTCCAATACACTCATTTTCATATCCTCATTCATCACAATCAAATCAATTCACTTATCAAGCCAACTCATCATAAAAGAAACCGTCCATAATTTTCAATTTCCAGAAGAAAGTAAATAATACATTCATTACAAAACTCAAAAATAAGTTTGAACATTACAATAATTTGTATTTCATTACATACCAAAATAATATTACAAAAGTTTTATACATCTGCTCAAATAATTTACACACATATATTTACATGCATAATCAAAATCTAATATACAAGGGTATACCTATAATATACCTGAGGCTAGTCACACGCAGTCTTCAAGGTGCAGCTACAGGAATCTCACTCAACTACTCTATCTCTACTCTCACCTGCGACAGCATACAAAGCTATCGCTGAGTGGTGAAATCAGAAGTGCATAACTATAATTTAAAATGTAATATAATATACATTGACAATAATTATACCATAATTTTGAAATCTCAAAACTTAATCAATTTCCAAATGTCAAAATTTTTATTGGCAATAATAATAGTCATTTATTAAAATAACCTTGATCAAAATTTCATTTTGTCAAATCACAACTGAACAATAAAAATAATTCATGCAATTATGGAACTAATCAAATTATTTTAACAAAATCATTTGTTCACAATCTCATTTAAAATCACAATTTCTTATCAATCAAAACTCATTCTTTATCTCACTAACTATGCAAGACTAATCCGAAAGGGCCATCTTCGGGGTGATTCTAACTCTCTATGGTCGGGGAGGTTGAATCGAGATTCTAACTCCCTATGGTCGGGGAGGTCGAATCATCGTGCACAGTACACAACACAATAATGAAACTTATGACGGGTCCATAACAAAAACTTAGATCTAACCTCTAATAAGAGGAGAATCTAAGCCTGTGTACATACCATGGTATTCAAAACAAAACAAAGCTAACTCCATTGTCTCATCAACAAATGATATAGAGACAGGTAATAACCTAGTCAAGCATCTATAGTGAGATATAAAACCATATCATGCATTTCTTTGTCCTTTTTGTGAGCATAAATCACAACACAATATTAATTCAAGATCAATTCCAATATTCCATAATTTTTTTATGCTCATCACAATCCAAAACAAAATTTTGTATTTTATTCATGCAAATTTCCCGCCACAATTTAAAACATAATTTATCTAGTCCAAAATAATATTCAATAATTGTTGAAATAATATTTCACAAAACTAAACTCATGCTTACTATACCAATTTCAATAATCATTGAAATAAATCCCATAATTGATAAACATAGTGCATAAAGAAAAATAAAATCATTTAATTACGTAAAATATTCAAAACAAATTCAATAAAAAACTAGTTGTGTACAAACCTCTTTTGTCGACTCAATTTACTCAAACTTTTATTTCTCCTTTAAAGATCCCTTTCCAACTAAAACACATAAATTTAGAGTGCTTCAGTATCCATTTCTGATACTTAAATTCCAATGATTAATTCATATATACTTAATTCTAGCTCCAATATGCTTAAATTAACATTCTTAGAAATTCACATTTTGGGGTTACTATTCACGATACTATTCAAGTCAATTTATTGACTTTCTTATGCTTAATAAGTTGATTAGTTCTAATTTCACCCATATACCACATTTTGGGTATCAATTTTGTTGGCATTGATTGCCAATTCAATTCTAAGTCTCCTAAGAGAAATTACGATTTTTAGTTTTGGTCTCCTATATTCTACTGTTTCATTGGTCTGGTTACTGTGAGAATTTGGCTAAGTTTCCTTCATCAAAGTTGTTCCTTATTGTCTTAGCTTTAATTCCCTTTTTGAATCACTCCATTTTGAGTTTTGTAGCCCAAGTTATGTCTATTTTCCTAAGGCTGGCCAAATTTGGTCCAAACCCAGAATTCTGGGCATTTTCTGGATATTTGTAGTTTTTGTACACTAACTGTAGGTGAGTTTTTGGATAGGTTGTGTTCAAAATTTGAGTTTATTTTCTTCATGAAAGTTATAGGGACATGTCTCAGCTTTCTATCGGTATAAAATTCATGTCATCTAGACCTTCCTAGACCAAGTTATGGTTATTTACGTAACTACTGTTCATTTGGTCATTTTTGTAGAGGTCGGTGTGCCCTAATCCGGATTTGGCCTAATTTTTCACTAAGTTATGGTCATTTTCTAGGCATGATTCCTAAATGAAAAATGGTCCATTTTGTGTCTAGTTTCATTCCCAATTGGCTTCACACCAATTGGGTTGGTAAATTTTCAGTTTTGGTCCCTGAAAGGGACCTAGGTCAAGCTACCTGCATATTGACCCTAACCAATCCGAATTGAAACTTATTTCTAACAATGCACAAATACCACAAATGGTCACAATTGACCATTTCTCAACTCAAGTAAGGTCATTTGCATCAATTGACCATTTTATAATTTTTCTCCCAAACCCTAAGTGCTAAGAACCCTAAGTGCTAAGAACCCTAATTTTCCATTTCATCATAATTTCATGAAATTTGAGTTCACTTAACATTCTAACCACACATACCACATTATTTAAGCTCTAATTCATGTTTATTTTAACTAAACACCATCAAATCCAACACCCTTGCAAGATGGCAGAATTTTTTTGTTTGGTCCCTCAACAATTGTTTTCTTTTAATTTTAAGTTAAGATCTAAGTTATTTACACTAAAAACATAAATATTAAATATAAATCTTCAATTCAAACCACTAACCTTAACTTTGAAGTTCAATCTTCACTTTCTTCCTTTTCTTCTTTTCTTTCCATCTTCTAAAGCTTTCTCAAGTGAGGTTATCAAGTTTTTGTGGACTAGTTTGGGGTCAATGTAGGGTTAGGTAATTGTTTTAAAGCTTGAACTCAAGCTTCGTGGTGCAACAATGGTGGCTAGTGAGAGAGGTGGGGCGGCAATGAAGAAGAAAAAGACGAAAAATAGTTTTTATTTTCTTTTTTTTTGAGGTATTTTATGTCTTTAAAAATGCTTTTGACTTGGTCAATTATGTTAGGGAAAGTAAAATGAATTTTGACATCATGATGATGTCATCCAATGAGGTAAGCATGATGTAAATAAACTTTTTTTATTTTCTTTTTCTTTTGCATTTATTTTTCTATTAGTTCTTTAATTTAATTCTTGATCCTGAAATTTTCTTTTCTCCGATTTTATTTGACAGTTAGTTCAGGAGTCAGCTCTAGGGGTGAATTTACCAAATCACCCCTCGCCAGTTCAATCTGGTTTGCAAGTTATTTGATATTTCTTCCAGATCCCTGAACTAATTATTTGACCTGCTTAACAACTCTTTTTTCGTGATTTTCTCTTTTCCACTGTGTTCGTAATAGTCCTAAGGACCGCGGTGTCACATTTTTCGATTCGAAATTTGAGTTTAGATTGACCTCGCAGTCATTTCCCGAAAAGGTCACCCATCGCTGTGACTCCTGGCTCATTTAACTTTTTATGCTTTGTTTTTCTTCTTTATACTTAACTCTTTGGTAATTACTAATTATTTGCGTTCAAGGCTTATCTAGGTGTCTTAGACGTGGTTTTAATCCCCTTAATTGTCCGGGTCAATACTGGTCACCGGAACGGTAACATATACCAGACTATGCAAATAAGGGTGTTACATGCATGACGAAGAAAAGAGCATACTTCCCTCACAATTGTGGGGTAGGGTAAGTTCACAATTAAATCAATTTTAGATTTATCCACCTCAATACCACTATTAGAGACAACATGACCCAAAATAATCCCCTGTTCCACCATAAAATGACACTTCTCATAATTCAAAATAAGATTTTTCTCAATGCATCTCTTAAAAACAGAAGTCAAATGATGTAAACATGCATCAAATGAATCACCATACACAGTAAAATCTTCCATGAACACCTCAATGCAATTATCAATGTAATATGAAAATATGCTCATCATGCATCTCTGAAATATGGCAGGTGCATTACAAAGCCCAAAGCGCATCCTTCTAAAAGCAAAAGTTCCAAAAGGGAAAGTCAAGGTAGTCTTCTCTTGATCCTCCGGTGCAATCACAATTTGATTATATCCAGAAAAGCCATCAAGAAAGCAAAAATAAGACTTACCTGCTAACCGCTTAAGCATCTGATCAATGAATGGCAGTGGGAAGTGGTCCTTCCTTGTTGTTGAATTCAGCTTGCGATAGTCTATGCACATTCGCCATCCATTCTAAATCCTTGTTGGAACAAGTTCATTATCTTGATTTGCTACCACAGTGACTCCTAATTTTTTTGGCACTACTTGGACTAGACTTACCCATTTGCTGTCTGAAATTAGGTAAATAACTCCTACATCTAGTAGCTTTAAAATCTCCTTCTTCACAACCTCCATCATTTGTGGGTTCAACCTCCTTTAAGCTTCTCTACTTAGTTTAGCCTCATCCTCCAGTAAAATCTTGTGCATGCACACTGATGGACTTATACCTTTGATGTCAACTATTGTCCATCCAATTACTTTCTTGTGTACCCTCAGAACTCTAATCAATCTGTCTTCTTGAATCTTTGTTAAATTACTTGAGATGATAACTGGAAGTGTCTCATTGTCTCCCAATTAAACATACTTCAAATGCTTAGGTAAAGGCTTGAGTTTAAGAACTGGAGCGTGCACTACAGAAAGTAATAATTTTGTGTGAGATACAGGTAAGTCAATCTTTGATACTCCATCCCTTTTTTGAATAGAAGGTAATGACTACAATGCCATTACTGCATCTTGAACCTCTACACTTAATGGCTGATTGGTACTGATTTCTTGAATTCCTTGACTAATCACCACTTCTTACTCATCCTCTATGCTGAACTCAAAAACATCCTACACAAATGTATCAACAACATCAATAGAAAAAACAGAATGGTCATCAGCAGGATACTTCATGGCATCAAAGATAATAAATTTGACAGTCTCTCCATCAAACTCCATAGTTAAGGTACCATCATCCATATTAATTTTTGTCTTGGCAGTTTTTAGGAAAGGTCTTCCAAACAAAATCAAAGTTGACTTTGATGTGGAAACACTATCCTTCATATCCAGAATGTAAAAATCTGCAGGAAAAATCAACTCTCTAACCTGCACCAACACATCTTCAACTACTCCCAATGGTTAAGCATTAGAACGATCAGCTAACTGAATAATGACATTGATTTCTTTCAAAGGACCCAAATTCAAAGTTTGGAAAACTGAATTTGACATAACATTAATAGATGCTCCTAAATCTGCCATTACACGTTCAAATTTAGAATCACCTATTCTGTAGGGAATAGAAAACGAACCTGGATCCTTACACTTAGGGGGTAATTTTTGCTGAATTAATGCCGACACATTTTCTCGCACACTGATCTTCTCATTATTCCTCAACTTGTGCTTTTAGTGCATAGTTCCTTAAGGAATTTAGCATACTTGGAACTTATTTGATCGCATCAAGTAAAGGTATATTCACCTCTACCTTCCTGAAAGTCTCCAAAATTTCTTTCTCTTGTTCTTCTTTCTTAGTCTTAGCCAACCTGTATGGGAATGGAGGAAGAACGGAATTATTAACCTTATTTAGTTTAGGTTCAGTACTTACCTCAACTTTAGGAACTTCAGATTCTTTTGCTCCTTGCTTCTTCTTTTTCATTGACTCATGTGGAGTCTGATTATCAACTTTTTTCCCACTTCGCAACGCTATAGCACTTGCATTTTCTCTGGGATTCATGATTGTTTGTGATTGAAGCTTTCCAAAACCTTGAGCTTCCAACTTACTCACAGATGAGGTTAAATGACCAATCTGCCTCTCTATATTTTGAATGCTATTTTTGGTCTCCTGTTGAAACTTTTGTGTATTGCTAGCCAAAGCCTTAACAATTTTATCAAGTGACATACCTTGATTTGAGGGAGGTGGAGGTGGCGGTGGTTGATTCACTTGTGGTCTCTGCTAATGGTATTGGTTTTGCACCGGTTGATTCCCATAACTCAAATTGGGATGATCTCACCATCCTAGATTATAAGCACTAGAAAAGGGATCATACCTGCATTGTGGCTGTCCATAATGTCCTACTGCATTAGCATGTTGCATTGATTCATCCTCTTGTAATGCTGGACACATGTCAGTAGCATGACCCAAACCCGAACAAATTCCACATACCTTAACAGTTTGCATATTCCCTATAGCCAACTACCGCACCAAAGAAGTTAAATCAGAAATTTGTTTCTTAAGGTTAGATGTGCTTACCTCATTAACCTTCATAGGTGTGTGATCCATTCTCATTCCAAACTGCTGAGAATTTGCTGCCATGTTAGTAATTAGCCTCCTTGCTTCTTCTGGTGTCTTATCAATCAAAGCTCCTCCACTAGCAGCATCTATCATACTGCAGTCCATTGGTAGAAGTCCCTCATAGAAATACTGAATCAAAAGCTGCTCACTTATTTGATGATGGGGATAGCTTGTACATAGTTTCTTAAATCTCTCCCAATACTCATACAAGCTCTCTCCATTGTACTTCCGGATGCCACAAATTTCTTTTCTTATGTTGGCAGCATGGGAAGCAGGAAAATACTTCTCCAAAAATATATGCTTCATCCCATTTCATGAGTTGAAGATCCAGAAGGAAGGTAATACAACCAATCCTTAGTTGTTCCTTCCGGTAAGAAAGGGAAAGCTCGAAGCTTGATTTGATCCTCTAAAACTCCTTGAGGTTTCATGCTGGAACACACAACATGAAATTCTTTTAAATGCTTATGTGGATCCTCACCTGCAAGACCATCAAACTTAGGCAACAAAAGAATTTGTCCAGATTTTAACTCAAAAGCAACATTTAAAGTAGGTTATTAAATACACAAAGGCTGTTGGTTTAGATTAGAAGCAGCCAACTCTTTCAAGGTTCTAGCAACCATGGTTTCATTTTCGAAATTTGAATCTAAATCCGAATCCGAACTTAACTCCCTTGGAGATTGGACTCCTTCAGATGTACTTGGAATCTGCTTAGCCTGCTTAGCCAATTTTCTCAACTATTTAGCTGTTTTTTCTACTTTTGGATCAAAGATCAACTCATCAGATTGAGAAATTCTTGTCATATACAAAAAGAAATCAAAGTAAAAACAAAAAAATGCCTCAAAACCCTAGAAAATGATGGAATTTGGCCTCAAAAGGGTGGGGCCAAAGAATCCAATGGATTGATTGGCCTTGATCAGAACGTCATTTCCTTCAAAATAGGTATGAGCTGCCCTTCAAATTCAACCAAAATTCTTGATGAATAGTAACACCGTAATTTTTTTTCTTTTTCGAAAACATGAAAACAGTAACAACTCACAAACAAAATTAATAACAAAATATCCTAACACCAAAAACATAAAATCCAATAAATTTTAGTCTCCGACAAAGGCGCCAAAATTCTTGATGGCTGTCGAATCCACTGGAAATTAAATTAACTGAAATTACTAGTTATAAAATATTTTTTGTAGTAAGTGGTAAATCCAGGTCGAACCCTAGAGACTGAATTATTAAATTTCGTGCACTTGTGTAATGGAAAAAGAAACAAAGGTTTTGGGGGGGGGGGGGATGATTCATAATCCAAAGAAGAAATTAAAAATCAAAAATTAAGAACTAAAATTAATTATGAAACTCTCAAATTAAACAAACTTTAGTCCAAGGTAATTCGCATTCCAATACATTAATTCGATCATAAGCAAAAGAAATACAATTACATCTTATTGAATACTTAACGTAGATTTACCAAACAACGAGGTAAAATCTCTAACTTCCTTATACTCATCAATTCGAGCCCAGAACTCTTGTTGACTCTAATTATTAACTGAATTGGTATTAAGCAATCCATATCAAATTAATAACTGCTTTAAGAATAGGAAGTAGTTAAGCTGAACAACAATTCATGAAGCATAAATCATTTAATTTACCCTATTGTTCCCTTAGGTTATTATCGAAAACTGGGATTATAATCAATGAAACCTAATTGCTACTCATGTTCAATCTTATACAACAATTACGGATTATGAAGATGAACTAGCAATTGATCACTTCAAACAATTAACTAATAGGCCTTTTTAGCAAATCATTCAATAGATCAAAGACAATGAAATTAGAAAACAATAGATATTCAAAAGACATAAATTAAATTAAGAACTTAGTCTCACAAATCATGCAAAAGAACTTGAATCCCTTGAACTGAATTAAGAACTTAGCCACTCATGTTCATGGCTTACAGAAAATTAAAGAAGAAAATTGAAGAAATCTAGAATGTGAATGGAGAATGAAAGTCTAATTTTTTTCAAGAGGCTGCTGAATCTTCTATTTATAATAAATGGCCTAGGGTTAGGTTTAAGAGTCTTTCTCTCTGTAAAAAACTGCAACTGGAGCAAAATTAGAAAACTGATTATCGACGGATACATGGCCCGTGTATCACTACATGGCCCGTGTATCACTACATGGCCCAGGACCGTGTAACTTACTAGAGCTGAATAGGTATGTCTTGCATTGGCACAGAAGGTTACACAGGTCTCTAGGATTTACACGGGTCAAGTTACACTGCATGTGTACTTTATTTCTTCCTCGGTTCTCTGGATTTCTTCTGGCAGAATGTTACACGGGTCCATGGTTGTGCTTACACGACCCGTGTACTTTGTATCAACAACGCTTCTCAATCCTTCGACCTTTCCAAGCTTCCTTCCACACTTCTATGCTCTGAAACTTCACCAAAACCCTAAAAAATACAGCAAGAGTCAAATTAATGCAAATGCTAAAAATTTCTCCATTTAACACAATTATTTCAATAACTCTCTAAATATATGCCTAATAGATAATTATACTTTAATCAACTGAATTAGGCATAAAGATACCCTAGAAACACTAAATGTGATGGAAGTAAAATTAATAAATTATGCACTTATCAGGTGGTCTGGTCAGGATGAGCTTAGGTTGGTTGGCTTGGTTACTGGTTTGTGTTAGTTTGTTTGGTAAGGATTATTGCTATCCTTATATTATGTGCCTATTGTTTTTTCTTCAGTTTTTGTAGACCAAGACGTACTCTTGGCCTTTCTAGGCTTTTAATGCATGTTAGCATCTTTAAAAAATAAATAAATAAATAAATAATAACTCAGTAGCAAGTATCATCACATAAACAACAATTAACACAAAGTAAAGTGTTTGAAAGTAACACTGCAAAAGAAATATTTGTGAATGAAAATTTTCATTTCTAAGTTGAAGATTTTAGAAACAGAAACCTTCTATTTCTAATTACTTTGTTGCTAATGACAATAGAAATGGAAATTTTTGTCCGTTTATAAATTAGAAACGGAGTTAGAAACATATTATAGTCCATTTCTAATCAAAGAAAGAGATTAATCTATATATAAAAAATGTTATTAAAAATAAATTACTAACAAAAAAATTAAATTAACGAAAAAATGCCATAAATATATTATAATAAAATTACTAAAAATAAATTACTAATAAAATTAAAATGAGAGAAGGAGTTCTAAATAAGAAAGAAAAAGTTGAAAGAAAAATGAAATGAAAGAAAGAATGAAATGCGAAAAAATATTAATGAAAAAAATAAGAAAAAAATTGAAATGAAAGATAAAAAGAAAAAAATGAAAGAAAATGGAAGAAATAGTGAAAGAAAAAATCAAATAAAAAAATATTAACAAAAAATAAGAAAAACAATAAGAGAAAAATGAAATGAAAGATAAAAGAAAGAAACGGAAAGGAAATAGAAGAAAGAGTGAAATGAGAGAAAAGGAAATGAAAAAATGTGTGATATAAGGAAAGGGAAGTTTTTTATATGCGAATTAGAAATGAATTGTAAAAATCCATTTTCTAATTCAAATAAAAGAAGGAATTTTTCCATCCGCAAATTAGAAACGGATTTTTGAATCTGTTTTTAAATTTGAAATGCAACAAAAATAGATTTTCATATCTGTTTTTAAAATTTAGAAAAAGGTGAAATATTTCTCTTCATAGCTTGGTGGAGTTGGCCAGGTTTTGGGGACATTATTAAGGGCATGTGGGCGGAAATTTCTACTACTAATAATTATTCTTTCTCAGCCTTCAAGCTTAAATTGCTAAGACTAAGTTCAAAGAGTGGAATACTCAAGTCTTCAAGCATGCTGGAAATAGGCTTAAAAGAGTTAAATGAAAGCCTTGACCATAGAGAGAATGTAGCCAAATATTATGCACTAAATCCTTTTAAAAGGCTACTATTTGGCAATTAAAGGATGATAAGCACCTTTATCCTTTGCATAATGAAAGCATGTGGAGGCAAAATCTCAACAATTATAGTGCAAACTAGGTGGGAAGAATACCTTTTTTTCATGTCTATTGTTCTACCAAATGGAGGTTGAATAGGATAACCACTATGTTATTTGGAGATTTGATAATTAACCATGAAGAATTTATTCTTAGCCATGACGATTTGATTAGCTGGAAATTTGTCTTGAAAAAGAATAAATAAAATATATTAAAAGAGTTACAACTTGTGCAACTTGTTGCAACTTTGTTTCTAAGAAATAAAGTTGTCAACTTTGGCTTTAAAAGGTGAGCCAATTTTTTTGGCTATAAATAGGAGGTGATGCTCCATTTTGTGAAAGCCCGCAAAATGAAAAGTAGCCTAATTTGGCCAGATAAGTGATGGAGAGAATATTAGAGAGAATTTTCTCTGAACTTTTGTGAGATTTTGGGTGAAATTAGGTTTGAGGGTTTTGAGTAATTTGTGAGAGAAAAATATTTAATACTTGTAATTATTTTTCTCATAATATAATATTTATTTGTGGAGTAGGCTTATGCCTAACCAATTTAAATTTTGTGTTCTTTGTATTTTGAGTTATATTTTCTTAATAATTTGGTATCAAAACCAAGGTTCATGATGTCAAAGATGGAAAGCACAAAATTTGAAGTGTAGCCATTTGGTAGGAAAAGTAATTTTAGTTTGCAATAAAACAATGTGAAGGATGTCTTTGTGCAATAAGGATTAATCAAGGCCTTGAATCAATAAGGATTAATCAAGGCCTTGAATAAGAAGCAACTGGTGATCATCAAAGATGATGATTGGGAGGAAATTCAATAAAGGGCAACAAGTATTATTAGATTAACACTAGCCTCTTATGTGAAGTACAATGTTTTAAAGGAGACTTCGCTGGTTATTTTAAGGAAGAAGTTAGAGGGCCTGAACATGTCCAAGTCACTTACAAATCACTTATACTTAAAGAGGGAGTTGTACTAACTCAGAATAGAGGAAGGTACTAATGTAAGGGATCACCTAAATGCATTCAATAAATTAATCACCTAATTGGGTAGTCTTGGTGTGAAGATTGATGAAAAAGATAAAGCCCTTTTACTTTTAACCTCTCTCCCACAATTTTACAAAAGCTTAGTGATGACCTTAATAATTGAGAAGAAGACTTTGAAGGTGGAGGAGGCTACTACAGTTACTTGGACAAAGAGAAGTTCAAGAAGACAAGTAGTAACAATGATGGTGGAGCTTTTATTTTGAGTTCCAGTCATGGTAGAAGCAATACACATGGAAGCAATTCGAGAAGAAATAATAAATCAGGCTTGAGACCATGAATAGATTATGCAGATAAAGAATGCTATTCCTAGCATCATAAGGGTAATATTTAGTACACTTGTAAGAATATAAAGAAAGATCTTGCAGAGTTCTAATAATTTAAGAAGAGTCATGGAAAAGAAGGGGTTGCTATAATTACAACTCATGAAGATATTGAATGTGATGTTTTAAGTGTGGAAGATGGTAAGGAAAAGGCAATAGGTCCATTGTAAGATGAGTGATTAATATATTCTACTTGCCCTTTCCACATTTGTTTAAAAAGGGAATGGTTTGATACAATTGAAGAGAAGAAAGAAGAGTGAGTAAAGCTAGCAAATGGAAACAAGATGGAATTAGAAGGTGTCAGAAGAGTAAAGATCAAGCTGTATGGTGATTTGTGAAGTTATTTGAGGAAGTGAGATATGTTCCTATGTCTAAAAGGAACCTGATTCCTTTGGAAAATTTGGATTCCTTGGGTTATGGGTGTTCCATTTAACGTGGAGTCATGAGAGTTAATTGAGGTGCTCTTGTAACCATAAAGGGCAAGAAACTTGGCATGAGAAATTTCTATAAATTAGAAGATAGCACACTAGTTGAAAAAATGCAAGTTGAGGCAAGGGGTAATATAAAAAACAAGGAGTGGAAAGAATTACCCAAGTGAAAATTGACTTTTATAGAAATTGTGAAGGTCCATTAATTGGTGCAAGAGACTTCAAGTCAAGGTGGAGATTTGTTATTCGGTGACTTGATTCTTAACCATGAAGAATTTATTTCCTAGCCATGAAGATTTGATTAGTTGGAAATTTATATTAGAAAGAATAAATAAAATATATTAAAAGAGTTGCAACATGTGCAAGTTGCGGTAACTTTGTTTTTAAGAAATAGAGTTACTGACTTTGACTTTAAAAGGTGAGCAAATTGTTTTTGCATTAAATAGGAAGCGATTCTCCATTTAGTGAGAGCCCAAAAAATGACAAATAGCTCAACTTTGTGAGATAACTGATAGAGAGAATGTAAGAGAGAATTTTCTCTAAAATTTTATGAGATTTTGGATGTAATTGAGTTTGAGAGTTTTGAGTAATGAGAGTTTTTAGTAATTTGTGAGTGAGAAAAATATTTAGCACTTATAATTAATGTTCTCATAATATAAGATTAATTAGTGGAGTAAACTTATGCCGAACCACTTTAAATTTTGTGTTTTTTGTATTTTGAGTTATATTTTCTTAACACACTATGAAAAGCAATGATCTGTGCCTTGTGGATAAGGTCTCAATCAGGAAAGTAATTATTGATCACTTCAAACAGTGGTTTTGCTTGCACTATCCACTACCCTTTCATGGACCTGTTCTTATGTACTCTCACTTGTTAGCAATAGAGGTCGAGAATATAGGGCTACTATTTTTCATAAATGAAATTAGAAGTGCAGTTTGGTTTTGTGATTCAACAAAGGCTCTAAGGCTTAATGATGCAGATCTTATTTTCTATAAGAAGGCATGGAACTTGATTAAAGATTTTATATTCCAAATGGTTAGTGATTTCTATAATACGGTAGTATCTAACGTAGTAGCTACCTCGCAAGTTTATGATTTCAGACCTATAAGTTTGATTCATGATTTGTATAAAGTCATAGCCAAGATTTTAGAAAACTAGCCCAAAGTTGTGCTTCCCTCCATCGTTAGTTGAAATTTGTCACGACCCAACCTATGGGCCGGACCGACACTAGGACTTGGGCCAGCCTAAAGCCCTCGAGGCCCGTAGTAAGCCTAACTATTCCTTAACCCAACTCTAAGGGCCATTTGGGCCTAATTTCAAGAATTCAACCGGACAAAGTCCGGCCATAAAATGGACCTTTCAACGGGGAGTTTTTGACTTACCCGACCTGTAAACACAATATATAATTAATTGGGGAGCTCAGTTCACCCTCCACATACTCAGCTGTCATAAAAATAAATGGGAGCTCAGCTTTCTCATCCAGTCCAACAAACATGCATATAATAATAATATTACAGGCCCAATATGACAATTATATTACAGTCCCCAAAATAAATAAATATTTCTAACACATGCAGAAATTTTAGGAGTTAATAAAATTTCACAAACATTAATAAATAACCTGCAAAGGAGAAAAGCAAGTTAACCACAACAAAAATCCTCCTATAGCCTGAAAAATAATGAATAGGAGTGAGCGTTCGACTTAGAGAGTAAAATATCAATTTTAACCATAATCTCTATAACTATCTAAAGCTAATGCACCCTGTAGAGTGAAATGCAACATCAGCAATATTTTCACATCATAACAGCAAAAAGGTAATTTGGAGCACTCACACACCCGATAATATCAAACAATACATATATGGGAGCTGATCCCCTATACAGCTCTCTTAATCCAACCTGTGCCAGCAAAGAACTCAGCTCGGACTTCCACTTAATAAACCAAATCGGGGTCCCAGCGAAGAACTCAAGCTGTGTCTGCCCCGAAGGACCAGGTCCCAGCGAAGATCTCAAACCGTGTTTACCGGTCCTATCCATAGCCAACACCACATCACACGCACGCCAACGCACGCACACTGCTCCAAATTACCACAACAACATCCATGGCACTTTAACAGTTGTGAATGCAACATAAAACGTGCCTAGAGTTTAACTACATAGATATATACATATAAGTGATGCATGGGCATGCTTGAACATATAATAATATCGAAATTACAATTAAAATTAATATTTTACTCACTGACTTGACAGTAGTCACTATGGCGGCTGGGAGGAGGAAGAAGGCTGTACCGGCTCACCTGACAATTTTATTACAATCATTTAATAAATTTGACTCAATACAAACTAAGAAAAAGACCAAAGACGTCCTAAGTCGTGCCGAAAATCCGGCAGAGTCTCCCCTATACCTAGGACCTACCCAACCTGCAAATGGGTTTAAAACACACTTCTATATCCACCAACCATACACCCACAACTCAATCATATCACACAGCCCCTCCTGGGCCCATCCAAACAGTCATCAATCACAATATGTAAAATTATAATTTAGTCCTTATAATTGACCCTTTTGCAAAAATTACCCAAATAAACTCTATCAATTCTAAAACTTTGCCCCGCGGTCCTTAGCAATATTACTAGGCTAATGCAAAAAGAATCATAATTTTCTGAGCTACCACGAATATTTTATAGATTTTTAATCCCATTTAAGCACTAGAAAATTACAAAAAAGTAAGGTTCGGGTTTACCTATGTTGATTCCGATCTTGGGAACGGGCTCGGGGCGTCTGACAACGGTGGGGTAGCTAAAATCCTGATCCAATTTCAAGACTATTAGTAGCCGGTCTGTCTAGCCGGAAATTCACATACCCGAACAACTGTCGAATTTCTGTGAATTGAAAGTACCTACACGAAGCCCACAACACGGCGGTTAGTATAAAATTTTTACGAAATTCTCTAAGCTCATTTAATGCTCGGAAAAACACTGCAAAGTTTCATGGGACCCACCGAAAAACGATGTCGGAAAATTTCAAAATTTATATTGCCGCGAAGCTCTCGACGAGTGGAGCGCTCTGGTACTCTCAGTTTCCTTGTGGGGTTCACGGTTTGAGAGAAATCTAGCCCAAAAGTCGAAATGGGCTAAAACTTTCCGGACAAAAATTGGACAAACCGCTCAATGGATTTTGGTGTTCTTGGTGTCTATGGAAAGCTCTCGAGGTGTAGATGGTGTTTGATACAAGACCCGGCCCATTTGGTGGCCGGATCGGCCGAATTTCGGCCGGGAAGCCAAAACGGCGCGCGTACGCAGAGGGAGCTTTGCGTGTCGTTTTCGGCCGCTTGGAAGGTCGGTCGGCGGTGGTGAGGCATCGGGGCAATGCGCAGGCGAGGCGGCGCGGCTGGGGAGGAGGCGGTGCGACCTGGAGGTGAGGGAGGAGAGAGAAAATGGGAGGGGAAGGAGGAGAGGTCGGGCGCGCGAGGGAGAAGGAAGAGCAAAAAGAAAAGGGCCGGTCCTATCTGGTCCGGTTTGATTCGGCCAGTCCGATTCAAGATACAAAATTTTAAATTTTTACTCTACCTTGGGATCGAAAACGAGGCCCAAAAATTTCGAAAAAATTCTAGAAAACTCAGAAAAATTCGTAGACTCCAAATATATTTTTAGTTTTGCCACGTGGTCTTTAAATTAATTTTTAAAAATCATCAAAGTTTTATATTTTCGGGAAATCAAACCCGATTTCTAAAATCCAAAAAATTTCAAATAATTTCTTAAAATTTAAATAAGATTAAAATATTAATATTTATCCAAAAATAATAAATTTAAAAATTAGGGGTATTACAAAATTAGTGTGCCTTCTTAAGTGGAAGACAAATTTTGGACAGTTTTGTGATTGCTAGTGAAGTTATTAACTTCCACAGGAAAGCACATAAAAGTCGTTTCTTATTTAAAATTGATTTCGGAAAGGCTTTTGATTCTCTAAGATGGGATCATCTGGACAAAACCATGGAACTTATGGGTTTTGGTATTACATGGAAGGTGTTGAATTACAACCTGCATCACTAGGGTTCATGACTCTATCTTAATCAATAGCTGCCCTTTTGAAGAATTTAGCATGAGGAATGGTTTGAGACAAGGAGATCCATTATCCCATTCTTGTTTGTAATTGCATCTGAAACCATTTTTGATGGTTGATAAGCACATGCTCAAGGCTGGTTGCAATGTGTATCCATTGACTCTAGTAGTGTTAATTTCACATTAGCAATTTGCTTATGATACTTTGTTCTTCTGTCTAACCTTATTGGATTATTTGGTTGCCATTTGTTAGCATATATAGTGAGAAGTGTTGAAACAAAAATTTAATGCGAAAGAATAAAAAATATTTTTATTGAATAGAAAAAAACTCTCCGTACAACTCCATTTACAATCTTAATTGATGTGCTGTATATATAGCACTTAGATCTAACAAAATAAAATAAATATCTCATCTAAATCTCAACCATTAGTTAAGATTAGATCACTACTTAAAATTTGAAATGTAACAATTTTAAAAATGAAGACTAAATCAAACATGTTTGAATTTGATTCTAACATTCTCTCCCTTAATTCAAACATGGACTCAAAATAATTTATTTTTTTTATTAGAGCACTTCTCTCTATTTGGCAATTTGGATGTTGGAGCACTTTTCTTCAGCTGACAAATTTGTGTGTTAGAGCACTCTCTGACAAATTTGGTGCATTTCTCATCATTTTTTGATGCACTTCTCACCAACATTTGCTTCTGATTTTCTTAGAGCACTTCTCTTCAAACTTAAAAAAAGATATTCTTTCTCCTGTGCTATATTTACTTCTTCATTTTTAAACCTGCAATCTTTTAACAAATGCCCAAATTTTTTACAATTAAAACATTGTGGTTTGCCTTTATGCCAACAATTCTTTTCTTCATGATTAAAACTTTTGCAAATATCACATTGTGGAAATTTTTTCTTTTGTGAATGACTTTGTTGCTAGAAAGACTCCCTCAATTATTTCTTCTTGTCTAATTGCTCTTCTTTGCTCCACAGCCTGCAATGCATCGACTAATTCTGTAACAGTTATTTGTGAAAAATTTGCATGAACCTTAAGTGAGGAAATTTTTGGCTCAAATTTTTCAGCTAGGCTAACAAATATTCTTTTTCTACAATTCTTTTGTCAAAAAATTCTTCACCAAATAGTCTAATTTTATTGGCGATGGACACGAGCTTAGTGCAATAATCTTTGATATTTTCAGACTCTTTCATTTTTTGAATTTCAAATTCTCTTTTGAGATTCAAAATTTGCATGAATCTTGTTTAATCATTACCTTCATACTCCTCCTTGAGTAAATCCCAAGTTTCTTTTGCATTTTTATAAGCCATAATTTTTATGAAAATTGTTTTAGAAATTGAAGGTTCTATACAAGTTTTTGCCTTATATTTCTTAGCTCTCTCCTCACTGTAGATTTTTATTTGAGCAAGAATTGGATTTTCAAGTAGTGGAGTAGGATCAGAATTATTTTCTACTGAATAAATAGGATTTTATTTTGATAGTTCATATTTAATAATTTTCTCCTTAACAAATAGGATTTAAAGGTTTGCTCATAAGATAGCTGAGACTTTGATACTACTGTTGAAACAAAAAATTAATGTGAAAACTAAAAAATATTTTTATTGAATAGAAATAAACTCTTTGTACAATTCAATTTATAATCTTAATTGATGCGCTGTTCATATAGCACTTAAATTTAATAAAATAAAATAAAAATTTAAATCTCAATCATTAATTAAGATTATATCACTATTTAAAATTTAAAATGCAGTAATTTTAAAATTAAAAACTAAATCAAACGTATTTAAATTAGGTTCTAACAAGAAGAATATTGTAATTTAATTAGTAGTTAGCTGTATTTTGTTGACGTTGTATCTAGCTTCTACTATGCACATTAGAGTAGTATAAATACTCATGTATTAGTCATTCAGCTTTCAATGAAAAACATGAGAGCATTTTCTCACTTTCTTGTTTCTGGTATCTATAAGTTTATATAGCATCAGAGCGGGTTTGAGAGAAAAATAACCGTTCCTAGTAAGAAAATTGAGAGAAAGAAATTGTTCTGGCCATTGAAGAAATGGAAAAGAGTAGCAAAGCTAGGGTTTGCAGCACTATGAATCCATCTAAAGAGATTGTGAAAAATCAAGAAGCACCAAATGATTTTCTGGCTTTGCAAGGGTCTGATAATCCCGGTATGATCCTCGCTTCTGCTCAGTTGACTGGAAAAATTACAGAGCATGGAGTAGGGCGATGAAATTTGCTCTAGGAGCGAAGAATAAATTGGCCTTTGTTGATGAAAAAGTGGAAGCGCCGGAAGAGGGATCTAAGGATTTCGAAAAGTGGAAGAGATGTGATTACATGGTCACATCTTGGTTGCTGAATTCAATCTCGAAGGATTTGGTTAAAGGCTTCATTTACACAATTTCAGCTCTTGCGCTATGGGAGGAATTGGCTGAGAGGTGTGGGGAGAGCAATGACCCTATGATTTATCAGATCAAACGGAAAATTGTTTCAATATCATAAGAGAATCTTTCTATAGCTAGTTATTACACAAAGTTGAAGCAGTTTTGGGATGAATTGGCTAACATTGAAGTAATTCCTTCTTGTACATGTGGATCTATGAAAACAGCAACAGATATCTATGATAAAGATAAGCTTATGCAATTCTTTATGGCATTAAGTGATGTGTATGATCAGGTATGGCGCCAAATTCTTCAAACTGATCCTTTGCCAAGTGTAAACAAGGCATATTCCATGGTGTTAAGGGTTGAGACTCAAAGGGAAGTACAGTTAAATATCACTGAGCATATTGATGCAGTAGTATACAAGGCTTGTGCAAAGATTTTAAGAAATACGACCTTAAGAAAGGGCATTGTGACTATTGTAACATGGATGGTCTCACTGTGACCGGTTGTTTTAAATTGACTAGATTTCCAGATTGGTTCAAGAATAGGAATAGGAATACCAATCAGAATAGCTTTCAAGCCAGATATGCTGCTTAAGTGGATTGTAGAAATGTAGCTACTAAAGAATTTATCTCAGATTCACCTCTAGATAAAAGTGCCTCTATTGATCTCTTTAAGTATGAGGAACTGAATAAGTAAGCTAGAGTTATTGCAGATGGAAAAAGAGCAAGTTGGTTAAAGGCAAAGGAATTGCAGCTATAAACACGGTAAGTACAAGTCATGCGTACTCAGCTTTTAGCTCTTATAATTTTGCTGGTAAATTCATTCGTAAATTGGTTTGTTAAGCTAGAATGATAAGCACAAGTTCATGGATCATAGATGCTGGGGCTTCAGACCACGTCTTAACTAATAGCCACCTAATGTCCAATGCTAACTCTTTTTTGTTCCCCATTATTGTTTGCTTACCTAATGGCACCACTAAAGTTACTAAAACGGGTATAGTACAATTACATCATAATATAGTTTTGTTTAAAGTGTTGTTGGTACCAGGATTCAAACTTAAACTGTTGTCAATGATCATACTTCTCAAATATACCAATTTACCAGTCTTATTTTGTCCTTTTTGTTGTCTTTTCCAGGACCTGAAGACTAAGGCAGCTGTGGCAGTTGGTAAAGAGGTGGATGGTCTTTACATTTTTTATGATTCTAGTTTTCATATGTCAACCATTTAGTCTTGTCTTGCTTAAATCAGTAAGCTAACTAATTCTAGTTCGGCGTCCCTTGTAAACACCAATCTCTCTATTAATACTTCCAACGAAGAGAGCTTATATTCTTCAAATTCAGTTCATGTTTCATAGTTTCCTATTTTGCATGCTAGATTAGGTTACACTTCCTTTCAAAAAATGTCTCATATAGATGTTTACAAAGATCAAATTGATCATACTTACCTTTGTGATCTATGTCCTTTGGCTAAGCAAAGCAGGTTACCTTTCCCTTTGAGTGATTTTGTTGCCAGTCAACTTCTGGAAATGTTACATATTGATGTTTGGGGCCCATATGCCACTCTTTCTGTTACTAGAGCTTAGTTTTTTCTTACAATTGTAGATGATATGTCACGGGCTACTTGGACTCATATGTTTAGATACAAAGATCAGTGTTTTTCAGTCATTAGTGCTTTTCTTAGTTATGTAGAGACACATTTTCACACCAAGGTCAAATTCATTAGATCGGACAATGGTTCTGAATTTGTTGATCACAAGTGTGCCACATTGTTTCAATCTAAAGGCATTGTCCATCACACTACCTGTCCCTATACACCCCAGTTAAATGGTGTAGTGGAGAGAAAGCACAGACACTTGTTAGATGTTGCAAGGGCCATTAGATTTCAAGCTAACCTTCCCAAAAGTTATTGGTCTGAATGTAGACTTGTCGCCACCTACATCAATAATAGGTTGCCTATTAAAAGGTTGAACTAGAAAACTCTATTTGAGTTGTTTCATAAACCACCTACTTATGATCATTTGAGGGTTGTTGGTTGACTATGTTTTGTTGTTAATCATTCCCCCCGCAGAGATAAATTTGATGAGAGGGCATATGGGTGTTTATTTTTAGGCTACTCTAGTGCTCAGAAAGGCTATAAGCTGCAAAACTTAGTCACCAAAAAGATTTTCATCAGTAGGGATGTCATTTTTTATAAGTCCATCTTTCCTTTTGCACAACCTGTTTCTTCTGAAAATCATTCTTCTTCTAATTTTGATGTTCCTTTGCCTGTTCATTTCATTTCTACTGATTCTACTTCTTTTGATCCTTCTATCCATTCTAATTCTTTTCCTAATTTATCTCTTCAGTCTAGATTTACAACAGTTCACACAATTTGTTCTTTCTAGTGCAGTTTTGCACCATTCTCCACCACTTAGGAAAAGCACTAGAGTTCATTCTAGGCCCACAGGGATGAAAGACTTTGTTTTAACCTCTTTAACTCAATCTGTTCCATTTGCGGCAGTCTCAGGTAATACAGTTTTTTCTTTTACACCAGCTTATCATTCTTACCTTAACTTAGTATCTCAGATTTATGAGCCTGGTACTTATCTTCAAGCTTCAACTGGTCCAAAATGGATTGAGTAATGAACCAGGAATTACTTGCTTTAGAAAAAAATGGTACTTGGATTTTAACTAATTTACCCAAAGGCAAGAAGGCTATAGGTTCTAAATGGGTTTACAAGGTGAAAGTCAAGCCTAATGGAGAGGTGGATAGATTTAAAGCACGTTTGGTTGCTAAAGATTACAACCAAATTGAAGGCTTAGATTTTAAAGAGAGGTTCTCTCCAGTGGCAAAGGTTGTGACAGAATTTTTATAGCTTTGGCCACAACCTATAAATGGCCTATATTTCAACTTGACATAATTAAATAATGCCTTCTTGCATGGTTTTCTGGAACAAGAAGTTTACATGCAGCCTCCTGATGGTTATGCCAAGGCTCTCCCTGGTCAAGTTTGTTTACTCAAGAGATCCCTCTATGGCTTGAAGCAAGCCTCTAGGCAATGGAACCTTGAAGCAAGCCTATATTTCAACTTGACATAATTAAATAATGCCTTCTTGCATGGTTTTCTGGAACAAGAAGTTTACATGCAGCCTCCTGATGGTTATGCCAAGGCTCTCCCTGGTCAAGTTTGTTTACTCAAGAGATCCCTCTATGGCTTGAAGCAAGCCTCTAGGCAATGGAACCTTGAATTCACTTCCTTCTTGCAGTCTTTGGGATTTCCTCAGTTAGCTCATGTTCACTGCTTGTTTACCTAGGATTCCAATGATGGTTTTATTACCTTATTGATCTATGCTGATGATGTCATTCTTACACGTGCTGATGTCATAACTATTGAGCAGCTTAAGCAAGCTTTGCATGATAAATTCACCATCAAGGATCTTGGCTTTCTCAAGTATTTTTTAGGTGTGGAAGTTGCTAGATCAGATTCTGGCACTGTCATTAGCCAAAGAAAATTTGTTTTAGATGTCCAAAAAGATGCTGGTATGGTGTCTGCAAAACCAGTAGCTATTCCTCTTCCTAAAAGGCTGCATCTCACTCAAGATGGAGAACTTTTGCGAGATCCTGATAAGTTTAGAAGAGTCATAGGCAGGTTGTTATATATTAATATTACCAGACCCGACATCAGCTATTTATTGCAGCATTTAAGTCAGTTTATGGCTTCTCCTCACAAGCCTCATTGGGATGCTGCTTGTCATTTGTTGAGATATCTTAAGAGTTGTCCTGGTAGAGGCCTTATTTCCCTGCTGCATCTAATTTTCAGTTAAGAGCTTATTATGATGCAGATTGGGGGTCTTCTTCCTTTTCTAGTGCCTCTAAATCCTCTGCTGAAGCAGAGTATTGCAGCATGGGTGCTACTGTGTGTGAACTCTTGTGGATTTCTTATTTGCGTAGAGATTTTAGAGCTTCACTTCAGCTGTCCATTCCTATCAAATGTGACAATCAGGCTGCCATTCACATAGCCAATAATCCTGTTTTTCATGAGTGTACAAAGCATCTTGATATTGATTGTCATTTGGTTAGAGAGCAGTTACGAAAAGTATTTATTCAACCTTCTCACGTGCCTTCTGTCCATCAGCTGGCAGATGTGTTTACTAAACTTTGTATGTCGCTTCTCACAATACCTTTATTTCCAAGCCGAATCTTGTGGACTTACCACCAGATCCACCTTGAGGGGGAGATATTAGCATATATAGTGAGGAGAATATTGTAATTTGATTAGTAGTATAGATGTATTTTGTTGACCTTGTATCTAGCTTCTTCTATACACATTAGAGTAGTATAAATACTCATATATTAGTCATCCAGTTTTCAATGAAAAACGAGAGAGCATTTTCTCATTTCTTGTTTCTGGTATACCTTTTCGAATTTTGAGATGCTTCCACTCTGTCTGGTTTGAAGGTGAATTTCCGTAAGTCAACTCTCTTTGGCGTTAACGTTGATGACTCGCTTATTTTGCAGGGCTGCAAATATTGCTTGTTGTGCTATTGGTGTTCTTGCAGAGTACGTCATGTTTTGCTACTTGGCTACCTGTGATACATAAGATTGAAAACCGGCTTGGTTGTTGGAAAGGCAAGATCATGGCAGGCTAGCTTTAATCAAATCAATGGTGTCCAATTTGCCAATCTATTACCTCTTTAAGCAAGTAGGGAAGAAGAATGAGAATTAATTAGAAACTTCTTTTGGTCCAGCCGTTGTAATGTCAAGAAATCACAGCTAATCAACTGGCAATCACTGATGCAGCCCAAAAACAGAGAACTCCGAATTGTAAACATCACTTTGCATAATCAGGCGCTTCTTTTCAAATGGCTATGGAGGCTCCAAGATCAGCATAATGCGAGGTGGTCATTAGTGCTTAAAAACCAAGTAAAATTTTAGGTCTTATTGTGAATATATTAAAAAAAAAAAAGTTGTATTCTATGGTTACTTAAATTTAAAATATAGTAAAATTACTTTATTACAAAAAATGAAGTAATTTAACTAAATTTTAAAATTTATTTTATTAAATTTTTATAAAATAATACTATTTTTTGTAAAGAAGTCAATTACGAAAAATTTAATTAACTTAACAAAAAAAAAATAAAATTTTTTCAATATCTTAAATTACCCTACAATCCATCTCATTTAGTTTTTGTAAAATGATACTTTTTTTTATAAAGCAGTCAAAATATTTATTAACTTAATAAAAACTCAACTCAATTAAGTTTTTATCTCAAAAATTTGGGATCGGTTATATGGATTCTCTTTCTCTACTCTAAATGATTTTTGATTAAATTATCAGAAATGTTTAATTCTTCTAGATCATAATATACTATTCTCCTCTAATTTAATAGAAAAAATAAAATTTTTTTCATATAAAAGAACATATATAATATTTTTAATAATCTTAAAAAATATTCTAAATAAAATTAAATAAGATGTATTTATTTAGCATTTCACATTTAACATATATTATTTTAATTAAAATTTAAGATGTGAAAAATATTGAAGATATATTTTTTTTCATTAAATTAATAAAATTTTTCTTAATTGACTATTTTAGGAAAAAAAAAATATCATTTTACAAAAGTTAAATGAGATAAATTGTAAAATTTCATTAAATCACATTATTTTTTATAACAAAGTAATACTTACTTTATTTTAAACCAAATAATCATAAAATAAAAAAAAATTACATGGAAAAAGATCTATTCCCTCCCATCAAGGAATATTTTCACTAAGTATTGGTGCGGTGGTGGGAATTTTAGTGTATCCCACATTTTCTTGCAATTCAACCTGATCTTCTCCATGGATCTTCTTGCATTGGTAGTAGAAGATGGAATATGCCACCAACCAAACCAGCCTAACCAAGCTGATAAAACTAATGACAACAAACCCAATAATTACCTTAGTTGCCAAAGGCTGTTCATAAGAAATCAACCTTAAACCTTGTACCAGTACACAAGATAATGTAATGAATACAAGATTTAGAAGAAACCCATGTATCTTCATGCCCTTAACAATCTGTGCTGCCTTCCCAAGCGCTTCAATTCCATACATTTCTTCAAGAACTGAAATAACAAGTGCTAATGTCCAGATAACAGTCATATAGACATATAAAATTGAGGCCACGACGAAAAGCACGGTATGCAAGGCAGAAAATAATGGACCTGGACGTTGGATTATTAGTGACAGAGGAAATAGAATAGCTAGCAGAAGGCAAATATAACCTGTGCACAAGAGAGTTGTATAAAACCAAGTAACACATGGCCTTTTCCATGATCTTGCTGCTCTCAACAGCAAGGTCTTGAATGTCATGTCTTTTGATCCTCTAAACGCCATAGCTGATGCAGAGATTGTAACAGTGGCTAAGAATAAGGAGATGATGGAGTTGACAAGTAGGTAAATCCATTCAACTCCAACGAAAATTCCCAAGTCTCTTTTCATATTGATGAAAATATTGGCGAATTCAGGGCTACCAGGAGTTGCAGCAATAACAAGATTTTGCTCAGTGAGAAAGTCTCTGATCAACGGTTTGATGGAGAAGATGTTGAAAATATAGAAGAGGGAGTTGATGAGAAGGGTGAGTAAGGTGATGTAGGTCATTAGCTTCCCATTTTTGAAGAAGATGATGTTCTGGGTTTCTCCTAATGTTCCCACAAACTCTAAAAGAATGTGAAACTCCATTGAAATGGATTGATCTTTGAATTTGCTTTGAGATGAAAGGAGTTGTTGCATATATAAGCTAATAACGAATTATTGGGTATTTATAAATATGCTGATTATTTACAAATTTTTAAGAATTGACCTATTCTTGATCCTTTTTCTTTTGGCTACAAATTTTGACTAACAAGGATGTAAGATGAAGAAAAGTCTTTGTGCTATTTAAATAAGACGAGTATTATTTGGTCTTGCTATATGTTTTACTAGTCTTATTATGAAGTTTTTTTTTTTTTTGGTACATCTATCAATCAGAAAATTCCATTATGAATAGTGGGTTATAAATTATATATATTTTTTTAATAATAAATGCATTTTATTCAAACTACACTTATATAATTTGAGGAAGAAATATGAATTAAGTTTTCCGTGCTAGAAAAGTCCATTACAAAATATTAACAAATTTTCTTTTTTGTTGAATTTTCTAACCTGGGGATTATTATATATCAAATATGTTAAGATTAAAATTAGACGAAGTCAACTATATTTATAAGCTGAGAGAAGCCAAAATTTTAATTAAATGAAAAATGTCTACGTATTGATAGAAATATATACAAACAGATTGAGTTAGTTTTATTTATTTTACATGTGATGAAGCCAAATTTTGATTTTGATGGGAAAATTAAAAAAAAAAATCATTGATTTTGACCCATGGACATGCATAAACTCATTAAATCATGTTTGAATCAGTAATAGAGAAATCGCATGAAAACGAATAAATCAATAGAGATAGATATGGCTATCAGTAGACTGCTAGAACACCAAAGATTCACAGAAAATTGCTTTCTTGCTATCTAATCCTTGATGTTCTTGAGTTCACACAGAGAAGATGGAGAAAAAAAAAAAGAGTTCTTTCTTCTTAGCAGTATTTTTCTGATATTGATTTCTCTCTCCCATTATCTAATAATGTTTTATTTTTTTGACAATAAAGTTTAAGTGAAGGGAGGTTTTCCAATCCAAGACCAGGACATATCACTAACCTTTTTTAGAGATTACAGTGGAGTTTACAGGTTGTCTATCAAAAGACTGTGTGTCTTACCAACTGAACCAATCTTCATTACCTAATAATGTTTTATTTAATTAAGGTTTCTAAACTCTTTAGGGTTCTTATCAGATAATTACACTGCATTTATAATTACTGTGCGCTAAATTCATAACCACTTATGTTGACTAAAACCGTGTTGACCCATCATGGGAGGATGATTTCTCTGATCAATGTATACTATATATAAATGTGGGAAGGTGAAATATTGGTTTTATAAAAAATGCTCTTCATTTTTTAAATTAGTTATAATTATATTTTTATTATTTAAATTAATTTTAATGTTTGTATAAATTTAAAATTCTTAGTCTTACTTATATTTAACTTTAATTAAATATAAAATTTTATAATAAGTAATTAACTAAAATAAAAAAAATTAATAAATAAAAAATAAAAAATATAATTGATCTATAATTTATATCTATCTATAATCTATAATATATATAAATACTAGCGGGGGTACTAACTTTGCCAAATATACCCATAGTGACTTGTTAATATGACAACTAAAAAAAAAATTAATTGGCTATTAAAAATTATTTATTTTAATTTTTTATTATTTAAATTAATTTTAGAATTTATATAAATATAAAATCCTTAATTCTATTTATACTTAAATTCTATTTAATTAAGTTTTTTAATTATAATTCAAAATAAAATTTTATAAAAAAATAACTAAAATCAAAATTTTATTTTTTAAAAATCGTTACTTTCATTTTTTTTTTCTAAAATTTTAGTTCGTTTTGTATAAAAATTAAATAAAAAAAAATCAGAAATTCATATTAAAAAAAATTGATAGATTGTAATAAAAATTTTAATAAAAGAAATCAAAATTTTACTTTTTAGTAATTTTTTATGTTTTGATAATATCAAATTGAAATTTAAAACAATTTTAATTTTATTTTCATGGCTTTTTCTTTTATACTCGATTTTTATGACTATTATATAGGAAATTCCTAAAACATTATGAATTAAATAAGTATCATCGATTATGATCCTAAAAAAAAGTAAGACATGTAATATGTTGGGTAAGTGCAAAAATTTCGATAAAGGGCGAGATGTACTATTTAAAATAGCTCTTGAGCCATTTAAAAAGATTAAAATCATTTGACGAACTACTAATAATTGAATGTATCCAGTGGTTAACATTTAAAAAGATTTTGAGAGAAATGTAATTCAAGCGAAAATAATAGTAGGACAACAAGTTGAGAAGCAAATATTTTTATCCACGATATCACTATTGCACACAGAAAATGAAGAATACACATTTCATTTAAGAAAGAAAGCAATTTCCAATTCATTTATGCTTTACAATGACAATAAACAAAGTTTAAGGATAAATAACATTAAATGTTAGTGCATATTTATCGTATGATATTTTCTCCCAACGAATGCTATATATAACCGTAGCACTATCAAGGGAGTATCGATTTCAACTACAAAAGTCCTTATTAAGTCCAATAAGATAATAAAATTAAAAATTAAAAAAAAAGAATATATATAAAAAACATCATCTACTGATGCATGTGTCCGCAAATATACGGGTCGTATCAAGTAATAGAGTGATAAGTCAAGTATCGTTCCCATGAGGATTTGCTGTTTGAGTACCAAACTATGAATGAAGCGATTATTTGGGCTAATGATTGATGAATAAATGGTAAATATAAATGAGCAAAGTAAATTGATAAATCTAATTGGAATGGGTAAAGAGCAAGCAAATAAATTCTAAATTTAGATGCAATTGAACTAAATTAATAATGGGTAATTTAAATCAAAGTCTAATTATGATAAAGATGATTCCAGAGTTGGGGGTTTATGCATAAATTAATTGAGATTTGTCTTAGGTATTCCAATTTTAAGGGAAAATAGAGTTTGAAGGTGATTGATTCTAAATTTCTTTGATATCTTTTTCAAGTAAATCAAAGTGTGTTCTAAAATAACCAAACTTACTTTCGTATGATATTTAATTACTATAAAACCCATTAAGTTTAGTAACCAATCATTAATTCCTCTTAAAACCCTAGTTTATTTCTAAATCTAGGTAATATTAAGTTCCAATCCTTGATTATCTATCAATGATCTTCACCTTTCGGTCATTCAATAAAAAATTAACACAATACCCAATGGGTACCAACATTAGGCAAGTAAATCAAGCACATAAGGAAAGAATCAAAACTCATATTTATATAAAATAATCAGTCCAAATCCACAAATTAATCTAAAACATATTTCCTAACTCTGAAATCCAAAGAGTTTACTCACTCATGTTGGTATTTACAAGAGAAATTGATGGAAAAGTAAACAAAAACATGAGTTTACTCACTCATGTTGGTATTTATAAGAGAAATTGATGGAAAAGTAAACAAAAACATGCTAAGGGGACTAAAAATAGAAAGACCCAGGTAGAGGGGCCAAAAACTCTGAGTCTTGGAGGTTTCAGAAATGGCTGCAGCAGCTCCTCTTCTGCAGAATTGATGGCACCCTTTTCCCTTCTATCCTCGTAATTTTTCTTTACTTTTTCTTTCTTATTGTTTCCTCTCCTTCCTTATTGTGGCAAAAACTAGAAAATGATGCTTTTATATGGTCCCTAAAGTTGCCCTAAAAATAAATAAGAGCTAAGGAGTGGATGGAAAATGAGGTGTAAAAATATCCATGTCAGCAGAGTTATCCACATTCTGGGCATTCTACTTAGGGTACTACTTACTCTAAGTAGGATCTTCAGCAATTTTCGACCTCTGCATGCACTGCCTGCTTAAGGTTAAGCAGACCTTCAGCAAGTCTTGGTAGGTTTAGGATAAAAGGAGTTTTTCTGCTCATGCTTGACTTTTAGCTTGACCTAAGTTGCACCTTAAGCACTGCCGCTTACCCTAAGCAGGATCTCAAGTAGGATCCTAAGTAAATCTCGACAGGTTTTGGGATGAAAGCTTGAATGTGTAGGATTTAAGCTGTGCTTGACTTGTGGCTTGCCCAGGTTGAAGGTTAAGGAATAGGACATACCCTGAGCAACATCACAAGCAAAGTCTCAAGCAAATTTCGACCAACTAAATCTTCCAAGGCTTGATTTCTTCAACTTTCTTCCATGCTTAAAGAACTCTAAATTTCTTCAAATAAATTCCTAATGCACTCATTGGCCCTCAATTTGCCACAAAAATCTATAAAAAAAAACAAAATTATAAAAATCAAATACAAAGTAACTAAAGTTAGCAAATAAGCTAAAATAAAGCTAAAAACATAAAATATACTAAAATATAAGGGCAAAATGGATGCAAAACTATCCTAAAATGTCTATATGAAATGAGTGTAACAAATTCCCCCAAACTCAAACCTTTGCTTGTCCTCAAGCAAATTAAAAATAATTAATGCAATTGGTGTGACACCCTTACCCGTCTACAATGTAGGCGAGCGAGGCATGTCACACTCGGTGTCGGAGATCCCTATCTTATCTTACTTTATTCCTAAATAGATTTTTTCTTCTCGCCCTTTTAATTAATCATTCAATTTATTTATGAGGGAGAAACTGACGGAGTTTCCCCTATTGTATTGCCACTTGGCGCGTTTCACAATTCACCTGCTTGAAATTTTTCAATAACATTCTACAATAAAAATTTTATCAATTTTTCTCATAATCATCTCATATTTCAAATATCATCTATATATTTCAATTTCATATTCATTTCCATGCATTTTCATTCATGCACAATTTATATATAGAAATTCTCAAGTTTCATTAATTTACATGATTTATAGACTGATTACATAAATTCATAATTTACATGATTTACAAATTAATTACAATTTAATAATCTATATTTCAATATACAATTCATAATTTACATTACAAAAAATAACTAATTATAATATACAAAATACATAATATGACCTATATGGGCCCTATCTATATGCATTGCTGAGAATGTAACAACATTGAACACTTTACAGATCCGAACTCCAAAATCCCAGTCTAATATTCACTGAGCTTTGTCTTCAGTACCTGCACGAGGGAAACAAATCCATCGTGCTAAGCATTTCTGCTTAGTGGTGCAATAATATAACAAGAAAATAATATATACAAATAAAGAAAGAATGGATCATAATTTAGATACTCTAGAAGTTAATCTAATTTAATATAATACTTCTAGTATCAACTATCTTTTTTTCTAATTAATTCTTCTTCAGAAGCACTTAATTCCTAAATTCACAGTAATAATATACAATCCACAAAAATTTTAAGAATATTATTCTTAACTTTATATTATTATGAAAAGGTGCATTTATAATATTTATTTAAGTTATATTTCTATTGCTAATCTTTTTATCATTTCATTCAATACTTGTTAGGTTATCTTAGATTATTTTATAATAATTAGCGTTCTCAGAGTCATTTCATAATAGATAAATTTTAACATCAGTCCAGTTCATTTCAGTTCTTTCTATTAAATAGATTCTTAGAGCTAATCTAATTTATTTTAGGTCTTCTCACTCATTTAGTTAATCTCTAATATTTTTAATTGCTAATATTTTTAACTTATTTCAATAAATTACACTGCCCAAGTAACCTATGACAGATTGACTAAACTGGATAAGCGGGTCACTGGGCACTGGACACCGTGGTGTCTCGGGCCGTTATACCATGGGACGTAAAATACGGAACGTCAACCACGTATGCAATCAGTATAGTTAAAAGCCATGATAACATATTAGTATGGCTAAAAGCCATGATAACAGATAATCGGACATATAAGCCATAAATACAGGCATAAAGCCTTACGCAGTACTGCTAAAACAATACCCTATTGGCATGTCAATCTATCCAATCTGACACACGTGTCTAGGCAATACATGAGCACAAAAGTACCATTAAGTATTATTATATTTTATTATTTCATTACTTCATTATAAGCTCCAATAATAATTTACAATATTTCAATTATATTCCTAGCAGAAGTATAAATTTCTAAAATACAATTCTACATAATTTATGCATTCATTATAATTTATACATTCATTTAATCATTCATATGATCGCAATTAACATCAATTATCCTTCTATACCATTGTACTCAAAGTATTTTTACTTTCTATAATAATGAGAACTAATGTCTCATTCATACATTAATATGATTCATTTATTCATTACACAATTTATATAACGTATCATTTGCAATTCAAGAAATATTTTTGCTTACTAAGTATTTATGATTCCTCTTATTTCCACTCATGTACCATTAAGTGTCAATAGGTTTTATTTTATTTCCTAGTGGAAATAAAATGTCCAAATTCATTTTTATCTAATGCATATGTTCATAAATTTCATTTATATAGTTCATTTACAATTTCTTATCTAATCTATCACACCAATTCACATGTACCTAGGTTAAAACAAATTTTCATTTTTATTCAATAAAAGGGAAAGTCCCCAAATATTATTTACACATCATTTATACATTTAATATTTCATTTATAGTAATTTACAATTTATGTTTCAAATAATATTAACTATGTCTCCTAAGTTTTATTTGTGATGAGAATACAAATCCCATCTACCTAATCACATGATTTAAATATACCATAAATCATTTAAGTGAAGTATCATTAGCAATTTAAGTTTTGGTCCTTTGAATTAATATTATTGAGGTTACTATTTACTTTACTATTCACTCAAAAAGTGGACTTTTTCATACTTAGTAAATATGTTAATCCTAATTACACTAAGATCCCACATTTTGTTTTACACATGTTGGCGTTAATTGCCAATCTCAATTTAAAGCTTATTTCAAGATATTTCAAATTTTCAAATTTCATGGCTAATGTTTACTGTTCCATTGGACCATTCTAAAGTAAAAATTTGATAAAACTTTCTTCATGAAAGTTGTTCCTTTATGTGTCTAGTTTAATTCCCTTTTTGAATCACTCCATTTGGAGTTTTGCAGCTTTAGTTATGGCCTACATACCATAACTGGCCAGATTGCATATTTCTCCAGAAATTCTAGGCAGAAATCCATTCTAGTAGTTTTGGTGTCCTGACTTTGGTGGACAATTTCATTAAGTTCTGGTAAAAATATGGAGTTATGTCCCTCATGAAAGTTGTTCTAAATTGTCTAAGCTTTCCATTGATATAAAATTCAGGTGAATCGGACATTCCTACTCTGAGTTATGACCAAATGAATAAATACTATTCATTTGGTCAATTTTTCCAGGTACAGAATTAGTTACCCGGATTTTGGTCAATTTTTAGGTCATCCTAGATTGGTTTTCTACACCAGGTTTCTTCATCAAAGTTTTGGTATTATGTATCTAATTTCATCTTCAATTAGCCTTACACCAATTGGAGCAACATAGTTCAAGTTATGACCACACAAACACATTGGACTCAGGGGGTCCAGAATTCTAGCAACAAATCTACTCATGCAATCCTCAATTCAATTCAACAATTCACTTCAAATTACCACCAATTATCATCAAATGGTCAGTACGTGACCTTAAACACTTCAATTTTTGCATCATACCACAAAACCCCCAATTTTCTCCAAACCCTAATTTGTTATTTCCTCCAATTCATGCAAACCATTCAATCCTCCATTCTAATTCATTTATATACAATCATCATCATGCATAAACATAATTAAACTCATCAAACTCGTCAAACTAACCACACACCAAGGCTGGCTAAAATTTAGATTTCTAAATTCATACATAAATTTCAACCTTTTTCCTTGTAATTTATTCATGCTCAACCTTAATTTCAACTTTAGAAAGGAAGAAGAGAGTGAAACTAGCACTAACCTTGTGAGCATAATTTTCTCTTGGCTAATCTTAAATTTTCCTTCACTTTCTAACTCTTTCTTGGCTGCTGTAGAAAGAGATGATTCTCTTTAATTTCAATTAATTTGTACATGGGTATATATATACAATTGATTCCTATAATTGTGTTCTACTAATTAGGAAGAAATCCTAAATAAGAAATCCTAAATAGGAATACATAATATAGAATATACAGAGAAATAATATAGTGATTGACTTTCCATAAAACTCCCCCTCAAGTTGGAGCATAGATGTTAATCATGCCCAACTTGTTACAAATGTAGTCAATCCTAGCTCCATTCAGAGCTTTTGTGAAAATATCTCCTAACTGCTCTCCAGTTTTAATGTGTCCTGTTGAGATGATCTATTGTTGAATATTTTCACGAATAAAGTGACAATCAATCTCAATATGTTTGGTCTGCTCATGAAACACCGGATTAGAAGCAATATGGAGAGTAGCTTAATTATCACACCACAATTTCACAGGCAGGGAGATCTTAAAAATTGTCTCATCTAGTACTTGAAGTATCCACATTACCTCACATACTAATTGTGCCATGGCTTTGTATTCAGATTTAGCACTAGATCGAGAAACTATACTCTACGTCTTGCTTTTCCAAGACACCAAATTTCCTCTAACAAAAATGCAATATCCAGTAGTTGACCTCCTGTCAACCTTAGATCCAGCCCAGTCAGCATCTGAAAAATATTCAACATTCAAATGCCCATGATTACCATATAGCAAACCTCTTCCTGGAGCGCCTTTCAGATAACACAAGATTTGTCCCAAGGCTTCCCAATGAGCAACAGTTGGGGAAGACATAAACTGACTTACCACACTAATGGCATAAGCAATGTTAGGACGAATGACTGTAAGGTAGTTTAATTTTCCTAACAATCTCCTGTATCTCTCTGGATCTTCAAACAACTCACTATCTCCTGCTAACAGTTGTAAAGTTGGAGTCATTGGTGCGCTACAAGGCTTAGCACCTAATTTTCCTGTCTCTGTCAATAGATTGAGGACATATTTTCTTTGAGACAAGAAAATACCCTTCTTACTTCTCATAACTTCGATATAAGAAATACTTTAACAATCCCAAGTCTTTGGTCTAAAACTAGGTTTGGAGGAAGGTTTTAAGAGATGAAATACCTGCAAAGTCACTCCCAGTGATGACAATGTCATCCACATAGACTACCAGGAGAATTAGACCAGCCTCAGATTGCCTATAAAAGACTGAGTGATCACACTTACTCATTTGCATACCAAATTCCTGTACTGCTTCACTGAATCTCCCAAACCATGCTTTAGGACTTTGTTTCAAGCCATAAAGAGACTTTCGAAGCCTACAAACTTTACCCAACTCCCCCTGAGCAACAAACACAGGTGGTTGCTCCATATACACCTCCTCCTGAAGATCACCATGAAGGAAAGCATTCTTGATATCCAATTGATGCAGGGGCCAATCATATGTAGCTGCTAAAGAGATAAACAAGCGAATAGAAGTAAGTTTAGCTACAGGAGAAAAAGTGTTAGAGTAATCAACCCCATATGTCGGAGCATATCCTTTTGCTACAAGGCGTGCTTTTAACCTAGCCACAGAACCATCAGGATTTACCTTTACTGTAAATACCCATTTGCAAACAATAGCTTTCTTACCAGTGGGCAAAGGCAACAGTTCCCATGTACCATTAACATCTAAAGCCTCCATTTCCTCTTTCATAGCAGCACACCAGCCAGGATGAGACAGTACCTCACCAACAGTATTAGGGATAGGAACAGAGTCTAAAGAAGTAACAAAACACTGAGAATAAATAGACAATTGATTATAAGAAACAAAAGAAGAGATAGGGTAAGTACATGAATGTTTACCTTTACGAAGAGCAATGGGTAAGTCTAGATCAGAATCATGATCAGTATGAGGTATAGGATCTCCCAACGAAGTAGCGTGTGGAGGATCTGAGTCAGGAATCTCCAATCTCCTAGAATAAACATGAACAACGGGAGGTCAAGTAGGTCTAGAGACAGAAGAAACAGGCTGTGGGAGAGGATTAGACATTGGTTGGACAGTATATATTAAGAGATCATCCTCCTCCCCCTAACTCTCATACACAGATGATTGAGGAAAAAATGGAGTGGACTAAAAAAATGTGACATCTGCAGAAAAAAGATAACGATTAAGAGGAGGAGAGAAATAGCGGTACCCTTTTTGGAGCCGGGAGTATCTAAGGAATACACATTTGAGAGATTTTGGATCCAATTTAGTAACCTGTGGACGAACATCACGCACAAAATAGGTACAACAAAAAATACGGGATTCAATAGGGAATAAAGATTTTATAGGAAACAAAGTAGTATAAGGAATATCCCCATTAAGGACAGAAGACAGCATACGATTGATCAAAAAATATGCCGTAGAAACTGCATCAGCCCAAAAGTGTTTAGGAACTTTCATCTGAAAAAGAAGAGCACGAGTTACCTCAAGAAGATGCCGATTTTTTCTTTTAGCCATGCCATTTTGGGATGGAGTATCCACACAGGAAGATTGATGAAAAATGCCATTTTATGTCATATAAGATTGAAATTATGCTGAAAAGTATTCTTTGGCATTGTCACTTCTTAATATGCACACAGAAATATTAAATTGAGTTTTGATTTCATTATAAAAGGCACAAAAGATAGAAAATAACTCAGAACGATTCTTCATTAAATATAACCAGGCAACATGAGAGTAATCATCAATAAAAGTAACAAAATAATGAAATCCAGTTTTAGAAGTAACAGAACAAGGACCCTAAACATCAGAATGAACTAACTCAAAAGGGGATAAAGCCCGTTTATTGACTCTAGACACAGAAGGCAAATGATGATGTTTTGCAAACTGTCACGACTCACATTCTAGTACTAATAAAGACTGAAACTGAAAACACAGCTTTTTCATGGTAAACAAAGAAGGATGGCCCAATCTATAATGAGCTTCAAGAGGTGTTAAGGTACTGGAGCAAACAAGCGACCGTGGTACATGATTTTCCAGAGTGTAGAGACCACCTGACTTGCATCCTCTACCAATAATCTGCTTCGTCGTAAGATCCTGAAACAGACACTGGTCAGGAAAAAAGGAAACAGAACAATTTAAGGTACGAGTAAGTTTACTAATCGATAGTAGATTAAAAAAGAATTTTGGTAGACACAAAATAGAAGATAAAGAAATTGATGAAGTCGGGTTCACAGTTCCAGAACCCATGACACAAGAAGTAGAACCATCAGCTAAAGTAACAGTAGAGGAAGTGAGAATAGACTGAAAAGCAGATAGAAGACTAGAATTACCTATCAAGTGATTTGTCGCACCAGAATCAATAACCCATTTGGATGAGGAAGACATAAGGCATGTAGTGGATTTACCTGACTCAGCGATTGCAGTGACAGGGGAACTGTTAGGCTTTAGAGATGCCTGATACTGGGAAAATTGTGCAAAATCCTTTGCAGATACCAAAATAGTTTTCTTAGAGGAAGATACTGTAGAATCCTCTGCTGCCATATTTGCCATCTGTGATCGCTGATTTTTCCTCTGAAGTTGCAGACAATTATATTTTGTATGACTAGACTCATGGCAATAATAACAAATGACTCCTCTTGAGTCTTGATTAGAACTAGCCTCTCCATTATGCTAATTACTTCTGTTGCCTGTAATTCCTCATCTACTTCCTCTTTTATTACCCTGTTGTCCATTTGGATTACGGCTAATAAGAGCACTACTGGCAGGCTGTGAAGATTGGGTACTCTCTGTACGAAGGACCCGTGTGAACGTTTCATGCAAAGAGGAAATCTCAGAACTGGAGAGAATCTGAGATTTAGCAGTCTCATACTCTGAAGGAAGGCCTGCAAGAAAACTCATAACAGCCAGTTGCTCCCGTTGGGCCTGCTGAACTTTCACATCAGGACTAAAAGGCAATAATACATTAAGTTCCTCATATACCCGTTTAAAATTCATAAAATAAGCCGTGAGAGACTTATCCTCTTTCTCAGCACGGTAGAATGCCTTACAAACATCATAAATACGGGAGATATTCCCTTTATCAGAATATAGAAAATCTAAGTAATCCATCAATTCCTTAACAAATTCACAGTGATTAATTAAACTAATTACTTCACTGTGAATCGAGTTCTGAAGCTGCAAAAATAACTGAGCATCCTCCCTTAGCCAAGTTTGTCGTGTATCATTAGTGGGTGGATCTTTAGTAAGGTGATCATCCTTATCAATGCTATGCAAATAGACCCTAATAGTCTTACTCCACTCCAGGTAATTTGAACCATTAAGTTTGTGTTCCGTGATCTTAGTCATCACCGGAATTGTAACACCCCTATTTGTATAGCTTAGTATATTTTACTGTTCCGGTGATTAGAGTCGGTCCGGATAATTAAGGGAATTAGGACCACACTTAAGACAACTAGAGAAGCCATAAACACAAATAATTAGTAATTGTCAATTAGTTAAGTATAAATAAGAAAAATAGAACATAAGAAGTTAAACGAGTCGAGAGTCACAGCGATGGGTGACCTTCTCGAGAATGACTGTGAAGTCGATTTAAACTCAAATTTCGAACCGTAAAATGTGACGCCGCGGTCCTTAGGACCATTACGAACACAGTGGAAAAGAGAAAATCATGGAAAAAGGTTGTTAAGCCAGTCAAATAATTAGGTTAGGGAGCCGGAAGAAATATTAAATTATTTACAAACCGGGTTGAACCGGCGAGGGGCAATTTGGTTAATTGACCCCGAGAGCTGACTCCTGACCTAACTGTCAAATAAAATTGGAGAAAAGAAAATTTTGGAGTCAGGAATTAAATTAAAGAACTATAAAAAAAATAAATGAAAAAAAAAAAGAAAATAAAAAAGTGAAGGAAGATGACATCATGCATGACATCATACATGATGCCATAGATAGTATAATTAATAAATTCAATTAATTAGATATTTTAGTCTTCCTAAGACATAAAAAAGAAAGGAAAAGAAAACAAAAGTCTTCATCTTCCTCATATGTGCCGCCCTCACTCTCTCTCTCCCTTTCCATGGTTGTCCTCCATTGAAGCTTGCACTTAAGCTTAAATTTCCTCACTAAACCTTAATAGTTTCCATAAACACTTCATTAGAGCTTGTTATCTCAATCTAAGAAGAAGATTGAAAGAGGAAAGAAGAACAAAAGATAGAGATTTGAAGGATTTGAAGTTCTAAGAAAGGTTAGTAAGCAAACTTGACGATTTTAGTTTGATTTCTACATTTTTAACTTATTGAACTTGAAAATAAACTTTAAATAAAAAGAAAATTTTTGTTGAGGGACCACAAGTGAATTTCGGCCAGCATGTGTATGGGAGTATATTTGCATAATTTGATTGGATTAGGATGGGAATAGGAACCTCAAGTAGTTACATGATTCTGGTTAAAGGCTTTGAATTAGCTAAATGCAGCAATTTAGTGTGGTTAGGGTTTGGACACTTAGGGTTAGAGAAAAAAATGTGAAAAATTGGTAAAAGATGTCTTGGACCTAGTTTGAAGTGAGAAATGGCCAATTGTGACCAAATGGAATGTGTTAGAAGTGTTTGAACCAAAAGCAAATTTGGATTCAATGTGGTCATGCTGCCAAGGTCCCTTGAGGGACCAAAACTGAAAATTTACAAGTCCAATTGGTATGAGACCAATTGGGAATGAAAATAGACACTAAATGACACAATTTTCATTTAGGAAGCATGCCTAAAAAGTGACCAAAACCTAGTGAATAAATTGACCAAATCCGAAAAATCTCAGTCTGCGCTGTACAAACTGACCAAATGAACAATGTTTGTTCATTTGGCCATAACTTGAGCTAGGCAGGTCTAAATGACCTGAAATTTTACCAGTGGATAGATGAGATATAAACCTAAAACTTTCATGATGAACACAAATGCAAATTATGCCATTAACCAAGTCATTTAGCCACCCAAATTTGGTGACCTAAAACTGTTAGAACCAAAATTTGCCCAGAAATCTGGGTTGAGTCCAATCCGGTAGCCATGGTTCAAATGGCTATAACTTGAGCTAAAAAACTCCAATTGGAGTGATTCAAAAAGGAGAATAAACTTAAGACAATAGGGAACATTTTCTATGAAGGAAGTTTTGCCAAATTCTAACAGAAAAATGACCAATGGAACAGTATAACTTTAGACACCAAAACTGAAAATTTGCCAAATTGCCTAAAAGACTTAGAATTTGAGTAAACAACCAAAACCAACAAATTTAGTGACCAAAATGTGGTATGTGGTTGAAGTTGGAATTCCCATACCTATTAAGCCTTAGAAAGTCAACAATTTGACTTGAATAGTATAGTGAATAGTAACCCCAAAACACAAAATTTAAAGAACGTCGAGTTTAGCACATTAGAGCTAGGTAAAAGTGAAGTTAAATTTATTTTTGGATTTATGCTAAGTTATGGTACTGAAACACTGTAAAATTGTGTGTTTCAGTTGAAAAGAACACCGGAAAAGAACCCAAGGAATCGAGTCAAGGCCAAGAGTTGACTCGCTTGAGGTTTGTGTATAACATATAATTTTTGTAAATTATCTTCTGCATATTGTTCTGAATAATTTGAAATAGTGAATTGTGACATTATTTATGATGCTTTGATTTAAATTGTTGAAAGTTAATTGTGTATATTTGAAATGGCAATGTTTAGCAAATTGTTAAGATAAGTTTTGAAACCACAGTGTCATGACCATATATTTGAACACCTCACTAGCATGACTAGTGGGGGTAATCAGTTTCAAATTTTGATTCCTTCTCTGGATGAAGTGTTGAGGTGTGTGCCAGTAGAAGAGGAAATTGAATGGATATCCATATATTTGAGCTAGCTAGCCTTGCGATGTGATTTCTCCATAGCCTCTGGCTATTGAGATTATATTTGTTTCAAATGGCATGATATAACTATGGGTTTTATGAAATGTGTTTTGATACTTCGAAATAAACTTGTTTGGATTAAAATCTCATAATTCATGTTTTGTATTTAATCCTCATATTCAGACCAAATTTTGAATAAATGTGATTTTAATTCTGCATAAAGATTATTTTAGTATGTTGTACACCACTGAGTCCCAGTACTCAACAATAGCTATTATTGCTGTCGCAGATTTAGAGACTAGAGGAGCAGCAGAGTGAGCTGCTGAGGATTGTGGAGCGACTCATCCTGAAGTTATATCGGGTATAATTTATACCCCGACTGTAAATATTTATTTTGATGTTTGTGATGCACATAAATGTATGGACATGTAAAAATTGGTCTTGAGCAGCTTGTACAAAGTTTTTATAAAGTTTGTAATAAAATTTAGTTGAATTTCTTTTGATGTAAATTTTTTTGCAATGGTGCATATAAATTACTGTCATTAATGAAATATGAAGGGTAGCATCTATTTTGAATTGAATGAAATTCATTAATGATATTTGATGATTGTGGATATTGGAAATGGTGGGTTTGAATTTTGGAAGTTGATAAATGTGTTGAAATTGATTGAAATAATTGTGAATTTGAAGAAGTTGTTGAGGAAAATTATTGGAAGTGCTTTTTTTCAGGTATTTGAAGAACTGTTTTCTCAAAATACAGACGGAACTCTGTCAAAATTTTTATAAAATTTGCGAAAAAATAAAATAGGCCAAAAATTTCAACTAGCTTTCAACTTTAATTAAATGTTTTGATACCAATTAGAAAATGTTCACCACTTATAAAAAGTAAGAAAATTATTTTAAAATCCCTTGTAGGGTACTTAATGAGTTATCGGTAGGTGAAGTTCGGTAGTTCATTAGATATTCTACGGGATCATGTTATATTTTACAGAGGGGTAAGGTATGACATGTTTTAGTGGTACCAGAGCCAGGTTTTTAAAGTATGTTTTAACTTGAGAATTTGTGTCTTTCTTTGTTAAGTACAACTGCTCAATGTCCTTATTTGTTACATACAGTGCATTACATCATAAATATGAACTAACGAAGGGAAATCTCCTTGTGTTTTTTGTTCAGGAGACACCCTAACTTCAGACTGAAATGGAAGAAGGGGATCGCTCAGTCGAGCAATCTGTTGAAGCTGAGGCACAAGGGGAAGCCCCAGCTCTACAAAACGTCAGTGGATCAGTAGCACCAGCCCCACAAATACCGCAGCTTCTGCACGCTTGCATGAGATGGCTGCGATGTTTCAACAAATGGCTGGGGGTATGCCTGCTCAAGCTCCACCCTAGACACCTGTGGCACAACCACTGCCTCCAGCCAGACAGTATGATAAATTGTTAAAGTATGGGGCCACAGAATTTAAGGGTACAGTGGGCCCTTTAGAGGCAAAGCAATGGCTTGAAAGAATGGACAAAGTGTTCAAGAAGTTGCACTGCCAAGATGAATTGAAGTTTGAATACTCCGTGTCACTACTACTAGGGGATGCGTATGATTGGTGGAATACCATGCCCCAACGCTTAACTGAACTACCAGTACTGACCTGGGATGACTTTATCAGAGAATTCAGATAGAAATACATCCCAGACGCATATGTTGATCAGAAATTGCAAGAATTTTTGAGTTTGAAACAAGGGAACCGATCAGTGGCAGAGTATGAGAGGGAGTTCTCCCGCTTAAGTCACTATGCTGGGAGTCTCCTTTCTACCAGCAAGGCAAGATGCAAGAGATTTGAGACTGGTTTGAAGCCCAGTTTGAGAATGCAAGTAGTGGGATTCAGGCACAGCAATTTTTCAGAACTTATGTCTCAAGCACTCGAGTTAGAAAGGATTGAATCAGAAGCAACCCCAACAAAAGAAAAATCAGAGAAAGTTGAGAAATTAGAAAAAGATAAGGGGGAAAAGTCAGTAGAACCAAGTTCTGGTGGTACCTCTGGAAAGAAAAAGAAATTTAGTGAACCCAGCAGGGATCGAGGTGGAAGATTTGGTAGGGGCAAATTTTCTGGACAGAGACCCCTTAGGTCTGGTCAGCAGTCGAGCAGGGGTTCATATTCTGCCCGCCCCTGTGAGACTTGTGGCAAGATTCATGGGGGGGAATGCTATTGGGCCACTGGAGCCTATTTTAACTGTGGAGGCAAGGGCTATTTAGCAAAAGACTGCACTAGTGCTCCTAAATATGGCCCAGCTCCTACGACTGCAGAAGGATCTATTCAGAGTCTTGCTTCCAAAAGTTCACAATCAGTTGGCAGAGGAAGAAGCAGAGGTAGAGGCACTGCTTCTGGCAGTTAGGGCACTGTTGGTCAGTCAGCACAAGGAAGTGCTTCAGCCAGAGTTTATACGATGAGACAGCGAGATAAGGCTGAGACTTCTTATGTGGTAGTCGGTACATTCTCTATCTCTGATCAAGAAGTATTTGTGTTGTTTGATGTGGGTTCAACCCATTCATATGTTAGTGCTAGCATAGTCAGTTCACTTGCTGTTCCATGTGTCCAAATCGGTTTTGAAGTGCTAGTAACTAGTCTGTTAGGACAAGAGGTTCCAGTCAACAGAATCTATAGAGACTATCCTTTGGTGATCCAAGGACATGTTTTCCTATCAGATTTGATTAAAATGCCCTTCAGAGAGTATGATATCATCTTAGGCATGGATTGGTTAGCCATGCATCATGCCATGATTGACTGTAGACTGAAGACAGTCACTTTTGGTTTCCCTTTGTACGGTGATGTGGTAATACATGGGGAGAGGCATTTACTGCCATCAAACATCATTTTGGCTGCACTAGCCAGAAGAATGATCAGAAAGGGGTGTGAAGCATACTTGGCACATGTGATAGACACCCAAGTGGGGAGTCCAGCACTGAGGGACATCCCTACGGTATGTGACTTTTCGGATGTATTTCCTGATGAACTGCCAGGATTACCTCCAGAAAGAGAGGTGCAGTTTGAGATGCCTGGTGTGGACCCAATCTCCATAACACCATATAGAATGGCACCTGCAGAATTGAAAGAGTTGAAAGTGCAGTTGCAAGAATTGCTTGACAAGGGCTTTATTCGCCCTAGTGTGTCACCTTGGGGAGTGCCAGTGTTGTTTGTTAAGAAGAAGGATGGCACTCTCCGCTTATGTATTGATTATCGGTAGTTGAATAAGGTGACAATAAAGAATAGATATCCATTACCCCGCATTGATGACTTGTTTGATCAGTTGAGGGGTGCAGCTGTGTTCTCCAAAATTGATTTGAGATCAGGTTATTATCAGCTGAAAGTACAAGAATAGAGTATTTCTAAAACTGCCTTCAGAACCCGCTATGGCCATTATGAGTTCTTAGTTATGCCATTCGAGTTAACTAATGCTCCGGCTGCTTTTATGGATCTGATAAACACTATCTTTAGACCATACCTCGACCAGTTTGTTGTGATATTCATTGATGATATATTGGTCTATTCGAGGAATGCAGAAGAGCATGATAGACATCTGCAGATTGTAGTGCAGACTTTGAGGGAGAAACAGCTATATGCCAAATTGTCGAAGTGTGAATTTTGGCTGAAGGAAATATCTTTCTTGGGGCAGACAGCAGTTGCATGGCATATATAGCCAGTGTTGATTGATTAGATCAGAATGGCTGCTCATAATGATGAAAGGTATCAGAAGCTGTTGGAAGAAGTCAGGCAGGGCAAGAAACCAAAATTCTCAATAAGAGATGATGGTCTATTGCTACACCAGGGCAGAATGTGTGTTCCTAATGATGTTGAATTGAGGCAGATCATTTTGAAGGAAGCACATGTGTCACACCTTACCCCTTTGTAAGGTCTAACATGATCCCGTAGAATACCTAATGAACTACCGAACTTCACCTACCGATAACTCATTAAGTACCCTACAAGGGATTTTAAAACAATTTTCTTACTATTGATAAGTGGTGAGCATTTTCTAATAGGTATTAAAATCATTTATTCGAAGTTGAAACTAGTTAAAATTTTTGACCCATTTTATTTTTCTGCAAATTTTATAAAAATTTCGGCAGAGTGCCGTTTGTATTTTGAGAAAACAGTTCTTCAAATTCCTGTAAAAAGCACTTCTAATAATTTTTCTCAACAACTTCTTCAAAAGTCACAATCATCTCAATTAATTTCAACACATTTATCAACTTTCAAAATTCAAATTCACCATTTCCAATATCCAACAATTATCAAAATACCATTAATGAATTTCATTCAATTTAAAATAAAATACTGCCAATCATATTTCATTAATGACAAAATAATTTATATATACATCATACTAGAAATTTACATTAAGAAAATCCAAACTAAAATTTATTACAACTTTATACAAACTTTGTACAAGCTGCTCAAGACCGATTTTACATGTCCATACAATTACGTGCAATACATACATCAAAATGAATATTTACAGTCAGGGTACAAATTATACCAGATAACTTCAAGCAGGTAGCTCTCCTGTCCTCAGCAGCTCAATCTGCTGCTCCTCTAGTCTCTATATCTGCGACAGCATATAAAGCTATCGCTAAGTGGTGAACACAGTGGTGCACAAACTAATAATTTAAAACTTAATACAAATTATTCTTAACAATTCATAATGAATAAAAATTTAAAATTTTTAAATTCTTCAAAATCCATGACATACAAAAATCATTATTTTCATTCATGCAAATTATTCATTTGAATAACATTTTGATCAATTAATAACTATTTATTTACATTTCTTTTAAATTTCGAAACAATACAAAAATATTTTGAATCATTAACAAATTATTTATTTCAATCACAATTTATCAAATTATGCATAATTTAAAGGGCGTTGCCAACAATTCACACAGTTGATCCCATGACCCAAAATTCAAATAGATGTCGTGTTGTACACCACGACATTTCACATTCTCCCAATAACCGAGGCTAAAAGGGAGAAACAAAGACTAGCTAATATATATGAGTACTCATTCAAATTCTTCCCCAACTGGCAAGCTAGAGAGGAAGGAACTCGCCCCATCAAGTGGAGGAGATATCTCACTAGACAAGCTAATGAGAATTCACAACAAATTTTGCCATGTCAACTGTGGTTTCAAATCATATTCAAAAAAATTTCTAATCACAGAGTGTTTACAAATCAACATATTTAATCATCATAAATTCATGCTCAAGGTTGGCAACGCATCAAACTTAAAATTTACAATCCTCAAAACCATGCAATAAATCCTTAAATGCATAAGAAAATTTACATTTAATTTATACAAATTCATTCAACAAATTAAAATTCTCAATACAACAAAATTATAAATCATAAAATAACTTGTTCAAATCAATTTAGAAATGAAAAGTAACAAAATAGTTAGTTGTGCACAAACCTTAAACGAGTCACTTCTTGGCCTTTACTCGATTCCTTGAGTTCCTTCCCGGTATTCTTTTCAACTGAAACACACAGTTTCACAGTGTTTCAGTATCATAACTCATCATAAATCTAAAAATAAATTTAAATTCACTTTTACCTAGCTCTAATGTGCTAAACTCGATGTTCTTTAAATTTTGTGTTTTGGGGTTACTATTCACTGCATTATTCAAGTCAATTTATTGACTTTCTAAGGCTTAATAGGTATGGGAATTCCAACTTCACCCACATACCACATTTTGGTCACTAAATTTGTTGGTTTTGGTGGTTTACTCAAATTCTAAGTCCTTTAGGCAAATTTGCAAATTTTCAGTTTGGTGTCTTAAGTTGCACTGTTCCATTGGTCACTTTTCTGTAGGAATTTGGCAGAACTTCCTTCATAGAAAATGTTCCCTATTGTCTTAAGTTTATTCTCCTTTTTGAATCACTCCAATTGGAGTTTTTTAGCTCAAGTTATAGCCATTTGAACCATAGCTGCCGGATTACACTTAACCCAGTTTTTTGGGCAAATTTTGATTCTGGCAGTTTTAGGTCACCAACTTTGGGTGGCCAAATGACTTGGTTAATGGCATAATTTGGGTTTGTGTTCTTCATTAAAGTTTTAGGTCTATATCTCATCTATCCACCGGTAAAATTTCAGGTCATTTAGACCTGCCTAGCTCAAGTTATGGCCAAATGAACAAGCACTGTTCATTTGGTCAGTTTGTACAGGGTAGACTGAGAATTTCCGGATTTGGTCAATTTGTTCACTAGGTTTGGGTCACTTTTTGGGCATGATTCCTAAATGAAATTTGTGTCATTTGGTGTCTATTTTCATTCCCAATTGGTCTCATACCAATTGTACTTGTAAATTTTCAGTTTTGGTCCCTCAAAAGGACCTTGGTCCTGCTGCCAGCAGCATGACCACATTGAATCCGAATTTAACCTTAACTCCAACACTTCCGACACACTTCATTTGGTCACAAATGACCATTTCTCACTTCAAACTAGATAAAATACATCATTTCACCATTTCTTCAAATTTTTGCCTCTAAACCCTAGGTGTCCAAAACCCTAGTTCACCAATTAATTGCATTTAACCAATTCAATGCATATCAATCTCACTACCACATTCATACAAGCTTGCCTAACATATTAAATTCAATCAAAACACAAGCATATGCATAGTAACCCTAGTTGGCCAAATTTTCAGTTTGGTCCTTCACAAATGTTTTTGTTTCATTTTAAGTTAAGATCTAAGTTACCTACACCAAGAACACAAATATTAAACATAAATTTTCAATTTAAATTAACTAACCTTAAACTTTGAATTTCAATCTTCAATTCCACCCCTCTTTCCTTCTTTCTTTCTTGCTCAATCCTCTTCTCAAGTGAGGTTATCAAGTTCTAATGGATTAATTTGGGGTCAAGGTAAAGTTTAGTAGGAGTTTTGAAGCTTGAACTCAAGCTTCAATGGAGTTTCTTCCATGGTGGGTTAGGGAGAGGTGGGGCGGCAACTTAGGTGAAGGAAGAAGAAAAATGATTTTTCTTTCCTTTTTTTAAGTATTTTATGTCTAAAAAAATTGCTTTTGACTTGGTCAATTTAGGTAGAAAAATCAAAATTAGTTTTGACATCATGATGATGTCATAAAGGTGATGTATGTCGCAAGGTGTTTTGCGGTCGCCTGGACAAACACTCACCGAAGTGGGAAAGAGTGAGGAGTCGCCAATTTAATTTTGAGGGAAATTAAAGAAAACCATTTGCGAAAATAAATTAAAATGAAACCACTTCGAAAACATAGATTCTAGGTTCGGGGTCCGTAAACGGGTGGGGAAGGTGTTAGGCACCCCACCTCGTCCCTCAACAAGGGTAAGCAGATTTAACTTCACGTTTTTTATGAATTAGAATTGATAGTTAGGAGGGTTTGAATGGAAATGTTAATCCTTTTGACAAAAGGAATATTTGATTTTTCACTAATTCGGATTACCCAGATACATAAGTAAATGAGACAACCTTAGCGAGTTACTGTTGTATATTAGTTTTGTTTGAGGGGCCATTTTATATATTTATTAGAATTCAATTCGAGAATCGGATAAGAACTCTCCTCCGATCTCTTTTAGATTAAAATTAGAATTTTTGGATTGAGAATCGGATAAGAACTCTCTTCCGATCTCCTTTTAAATATTTGTTAAAATTTTGGATTGAGAATCGGATAAGAACTCTCCTCCGATCTCTTTTAAATTATTTGTTAAAATTTTGGATTGAGAATCAGATAAGAACTCTCCTCCGATCTCTTTTAAATTATTTGTTAGAATTTTAGGTGAGAATCGGATAAGAACTCTCCTCCGATCTCTTTTAAATTATTTGTTAAAATTTTAGGTGAGAATCGGATAAGAACTCTCCTCCGATCTCTTATATTTTAATGGGGGTCGGATAAGGACTTTTCTGACCGATTGAAATTTGATTACAGCTACACATTATAAGAGCCTAAGACTAAGGGTTCTGATATTCACAGGTGCCGGGGATCGGAATAAGACTCCTTTTAACTCCTTGGTACCTCGTGACTGGACAGGGGATACCGAACTGAATTTTACCTGTAACACCCCTATTTGCATAGCCTGGTATATTTTACTATTCCGGTGACCAGAGTCGGTCCGAACAATTAAGAAGATTAGAACCACATTTAAGACAACTAGATAAACCATAAACACAAATAATTAGTAATTGTCAATTAGTTGAGTATAAATAAGAAAAACGGAACACAAGAAGTTAAACGAACCGAGAGTCACAGCGATGGGTGACCTCCTCGGGAACAACTGCGAAGTTATTTTAAACTCAAATTTCGAACCGTAAAATGTGACGCTGCGGTCCTTAGGACCATTACGAACACAATGGAAAAGAGAAAATCACAAAAAAGAATTGTTAAGTCAGTCAAATAATTAGGTCAGGGAGCCAGAAGAAATATTGAATTATTTGCAAACCGGGTTGAACCGGCAAGGGGCAATTTGGTCAATTGACCCCGAGAGCTGACTCCTGACCTAACTGTCAAATAAAATCGGAGAAAAGAAAATTTCAGAGTCGGGAATTAAATTAAAGAACTAATAGAAAAATAAATAAAAAAAAGAAGGAAAATGAAAAAGTGTAGGAAGATGACATCATGCATGATACCATAAATAGTATAATTAATAAATTCAATTAATTAGATATTTTGGTCTTTCATGAGATAAATATGCATAAAAAGGAAAAGAAAAGAAAATATATATATATAGGAATTATGATGTCATAGATGATGCAATAAAGTCAAATTATTAAAATTAGAAAAAAAGGAGATAATTATTAAAAAAAAAAAAAATGGAAATTTAAAAGTGGTCTTCCTTCTTGCCGTCACACACACACACACTTCTCTTATTTCTTCATCTCTTTCCTCTTTCCCTCTCATACTCCATTAAAGCTCAATCTTGAGCTTGAGCAACCCCCCTAAACTAGCCCTAAAACCCTTAGTTCTCTTAATTAAAACTTGAAATTTGACCTTGGTAAGAAGAGTGGTGAAGGAAGAAATTAAAAAGGGAAGTAGAAAAGTGAAGATTTGAAAAGCTACAAGAGGTTTGTGACAAATTCTTCAAATTATCTATTGAATTCTTGTTTAAGTAATTGATGTGAGTTAGAAATTAACTTTAAATGGAAAGAAAACAATTATTGAGGGACTATATATGAGTTCAACCAGTTAGGGTTTATGTTTGAAATGGGTGATTTGATGCAAATTAGAAAGTAGTTAAGTGAGAATAAGTGAATAAGAACTAAATATGCATTTATAATTCAACAAATGAACTAAGCGTGGAACTTAGAGTTTTGCACTTAGGGTTTGTGAACCAAAAATGTCAGAAATGAGTAAATGGCATGTTTGACCTATTATGAAGTGAAAAATGGTCAATAATGACTAAAAGAGATGTGTGGGAATTGTTGGAATGAAAACCAAATTCGGAGGGTGGATGGTCATGCTACTGGCAGCATTACCAAACCAACTTTGAAGGACCAAAACGGAAATTTTACAAGTCCAATTGATATGCCACCAATTGGGGATGAAAATAGACATAAAATGACACAATTTTCATTAAGGAACCATGCCCAAAAACTGACCAAAAACTAGTGAACCAATTGACCAAAGTTGAGTAAGAGCAGTCTGCCACTGCACAAACTGACCAAATGAACAGTAAACTGTTCATTTGGTCATAACTCGAGCTAGGAAGGTCAAAATGACCTGAAATTTTACCAGTAATTAGATAAGATATAGATCTAAAACTTTCATGAAGAACACCAACCCAAATTATGCCATTAACCTAATCAAATTATTGAGCAAATTTGAGTTACTGAACCTGCAAAACTGCAGAATTGCCATTTGAACAGTAAAGTTTCAATGGCTATAACTCTCTCTAGAAAACTCCGATTTAGGCGATTCTTGAACCGATGGAAACCTAAGACATAGTAGAATATTTCGTATGAAGGAAATTAGATCAAATTATGGACTTAACTTGATCAAATTACTGAACGAAGTTGGATCAAAAATCTGCCAGAACCAAAATTGCAGCATGAACAGTGCACGTAAACAGTAACTGTATTTTAGCTATAACTTGAGCTACAAAACTCCAATTGGGGTGATCCAAAAATGAGAATACACTTAAGATAATAAGGAACATTTTCTATGAAGGAAGTTTTGTGAAATTCCAACAGTAAAAGGGCTAATGAAACAGTGCAACTTAGGACTCCAAAACCGAAAATTGGTAATTTTGCCTAAAAGACCTAAGTTTTGAGAAAATGACCAAAACCAACAAGTTTAGTGACCAAAATGTGGTATGTGGGTGAAGTTGGAGTTTCCATACCTATTAAGCCTTAGAAAGTCAATAATTTGACTTGAATAGTGTAGTGAATAGTAACCCGAAATACAAAAATTTCAAGAACATCAAGTTTAGCACATTAGAGCTAGGTAAAAGTGAAATTAAATTTATTTTTGGATTTATGCTAAGTTATGGTACTGAAACACTATAAATTTTGTGTTTCAGTTGAAAAAGACCCGGAAGGCCTAGAGGCGATTAAGTCCAGGTTTGTGCACAATAACTTTAAATTATTGTTTTTCCACTGAAAACTTGATTTGTATGCATTGTATTAATTATGGGTTTGAGAACTATGGTGTTGCCACTTGTTAATGGAAATTTGATTTTGAAAATTGATTATATTTGTGCATAAAAATTTTTAAACTATAGTTTTCATAATGAAAATTGATTTGTTATACATTGTGAATGCTTTTGTCCATTATGAATTTCGAGAATGTTGTGTCGCCTATTTTACAATGAAAATTTGAAATGAAAATTAATTATTGATTTATAGGAAATATTTGAACAATATGGTTTTGAATTTAGTTATGGCTTTGGAAATTTTATTTGAGAATTTGTGTGTTGCCTACTTTGGAAATGGTGATTTGAAATGAAGCTTGTTTAATTGTTGTATCAATTATAATTGAACATCATATTTTTAAATTATTTTAATTCACACTTGGCATGACAATATTAATATGTTCCTCATCCACTTGTGGGGTGAGTTTGATATTTGATCAGTTTCCTCCCTCTTTGACTTTTCAGTCTTAGGGGCGAGTTTGGATGAGTACTCATTAGCTAGCTAGCCACCTCCCTCATTGATTTTGATTAGTGAGGGTGTTTGCCTTGTCGTGATGTACACACGGCATGTTCAGAAATTTTGTGTCATGGCCTAAGTTGTGTTATTGTTTTGCAACACTATGTTTATTAAATTGTTTGATTAAATTTTGTGTTGTATGAAGTTTTGAAAATTATGATTTGTTATAAATGTGATTTGAGAAAAAAATTTGTGAAATGCGATTATGAGATTTTTGAATGATGATTTGTTCATAAATGTCTTATATTATACATTTTATTCTTTATTGTGCACCACTGAGTATTTATATACTCAGCGATAGCTTTAACTTGTCATGAGATAGAGAAAAGGACATAGCAAAGAGAGTGAGTCACACAATGAGAGGAGCACGGTTGAAGAATTTCTATACGGGTATTGTCTATACCCTGGTAGTTTAGTTTGATGTAAATATGATAGTATGCATATGTATCTCTGTAGTTTGAGCAATTGTACAGATAAAATTGTAATAATATTATTTTTGAGATTTTGTGTTTTTAAATTTAATAGTGAATGTAAATTAAATATTTAAAATGCAATGTGCATGAGTTTATGAAATGTTTTGAGTTATTAATTTTTGATTTGAAATTTGGATTTTGAGTTGAAGTGTTGCCATTATTGTTGATTTGAAGTTTGGTGGTTGCAAATGAAGTTGTGATTGAGAAATATATTGGGAGTGTTTTTATTTTCAGGTTTTGAAGAACTGTTTTCTCAAAATACAAATGGAACTCTGCCAAAATTTTTATAAAAATTGATGATTTTAAATATCCAAAAATTTGATTTATGTTTGGACACTAAATGAAGGTTTTTAAAATTTGAAAAAAAAATTTTACCCACAAATTCCAAAATGAACAAAAATGGTTTTAAAATCCCTTGTAGTATATTTAATGGGTTACCGGTAGGTGAAGTACGGTAATTCATTAGGTGTACTACGGGAACATGTTACATCTTAAGAGGAGGGTGTGACATTACCGACCTCTTAGGTGGTCGCCTAGCCAGTACCCTTTTGATACTCGATCTGTTCTATTTACTTATCTAAGATTTAGTTTTATTCTGCCTTTTGACGTCTTTCCCAATCGTTTTCTAGGTTGTTCTAGTGATTCGACTTTACTATTTCCCGACTCATTATTCAAACTTTTCAATATTTTAAAGAGACTCTTAAGATACGATTACCTACATTTTGTCCAACTACTCATACGCTACTCGGGACTAGAACATTTACGTTTGGGAAGTTCAAAAGGAATGAACTGACGAACAAAAAGAAGATTTGAGAAAAGCTTTCTTGCTGGGGTGCTTTTAACATAATATGCAACTGATGAACATTACTAGCATGAAGCAAAAGAAATACGTAAAAAAAAAAAACAAAAAAACGAGCACTAAGTAAAGCAGCAGTAAAGCACACTCACCTGTAGAGAATCGGAACTATGGGATTAACTTATGTAGTCACAAAAGTGTGGTAAAGTTACGAGCTGATATCCCAAGGACTGAGATTTGCCTTGAGATGATGAACATTTCGTTAAGATGCAGTCAAGCCGAAGTAGTAACCTGGTCTGACGGGGGGGTTAAACTTGGAAACGGGAATGGAAATGAAGGTAACAAAGACTGACCTGATGGTAAGAGTGCCATGGAGTAATGAGCAAACTGAAAATAAAAAGTTTCAGTATTCAAGACCACGTTCAAGAAAATACTTTAGAAAACTGGTTTCAAAAGTTTTTCTTATGAAAGCTCAAAAATAGCAAAGTAACGAACTGAATAAAGTTTCAGAGTCCTTCCGCTATATTCACTATTTTTCTCTTCGTCCTCCCCCTTTTGAACAGTTTTCATGCAGGTATTTATGGGAACCGGGTGCTCCCCCTGAAGGGCCAAGATCTATTTTGAGGGAGATGGAGGGTCAGGATTCTAAAGGACACGATCTCATGGTTGGGAATTAAAGAGAATCGGAACGGACGACTGAGATTTCCTTCAGAATATTTGTCCTTTTCTTCTTCTAATCTGACGGTCCCAAATTCTCTTGTCCGGGGCGATCCAAGGGCTAGGAGTGAAAGGCGCTGATCTTGTCGTCTTCTTCTTCGATCAAAGGGCTCCGGGCTCGTCCTTACAAATAAAATCAACGGTGGAGTTTGGGATGTACAGCACTGTCATGATATACTCTGGCACCTGTCAGTAATGTGGGCGATTCTCAGGCGTGCGGTGGAGATCTCGCCTGCAACGCTTTAACTACCTCGGCTCTGATTATGACGACAGTGGTAGGCGTCTTATTCTCTTTGTTTTCCGATCTCTCCTCTTTTCCGATCTTTTCAACATGATGCTTTTCTGATCTCTCATACCGGACTCTTCTTTTCTGATCTCTCATACCGGACTCTTCTTTTCTGATCTCTCCTACTCCAGTCCCTTCATCCGATTCAGTTCAGTCAAAGCATTAATTTCCCTCGATTCCCGAAGCGTCCGCTTCGTTTTCTACTTAGCAATAAATGCTCGGATTTTCCAATATATATACCTTCAACCGGGAAGCCCCCCCCTCATTTGATTTTCTCCCCTTCCTACTCACAATTCTTGCTCCGGCAATAGTCCCTGCCATGATAGTGGCTTTTGATCTTTTTCCAATTGTTCTTCTTATTCCCCGACTGAAAATTTACGATCCCAGTGAACGGGAAATTATGATAACTTCATTTGATGACCGTGAGAGAACCGGACTAATTTACTGACCTGGATCGAGGACCTCGATCTCATTGATCTCGAATCGTTCGACCGATACAATGGCGAACTGATTTTGGGCAAGAAGACTGCTAATATTCCCCTTAACACCAGTGACTGCTCCTTGGCGTTCATCTGGCTCCTCATCACACTGGGTGTTCCGATAGCGGCTCGGTTTCGAGCGGTAACTTTGATGACGACCTCTCTCATTCTCATGAGAGTCATAGTCCCCCCATCTAAGCTGTACATCTATCCGATGTCAACAGCCGGTCTCCTGGTCAAACACATCTTTTGACTCAGCCACGAGACTAGGCTTTGACATAGGCCTTTTAGATGGGATGTTCCACCGATCTCCAAAGATCAGATCGTTAATGTAATCCGATCTCTAGAGATCGCCCAAATGATGTAGTTAGACCTTTAATGTAATCCGATCTCTAGAGATCGCCCAAATGATGTAATCCGACCTTTTGGAAATAAAATTTTATTTTGTCAATTATCATTTTATTATTATTGCATTGATTATTTTCCGATCTCTGAAGTATTTACCCGATCCGACTTTTAATTTGAATGACCCTTATTCGATCTGTAATTCAAAATATTTATCTCAGTCTACCGATCTCCAACTAGCCGATCTCCCTAGAGAATCTCTAGGACATACGCGAGGCGTGTCAGAAAAGGCTGGCAAATCCCGCTAACCGATGTGCTGCTTGGGACACCGTGAGTATTAATTGCTCGGACGGGTATAAATAGGGGATGGGCCAGCCATTTGCCCCCTTATGTCATTTTTGGCTTCTCACGGACAATTTCGAAATTCTCTCGTTCTCTCAAGATCTTCCGACACCGATCAAGCTCCGGTAAGGGTTTTGATCCTTTTTTAGTTTAAATTCTTTATTCCCTTTGAAAATGAGTGGCGCCGAAGGTCAGAGAGCGGCAAGCCCCCTTTCCATGCACGTTTCATGGTCATCAGACGAAGTTGAGGTGGTAGGACCGAGCGTACGACCTGAACCTCCTTGGGTCTCTGTTCCAGCACGGGGACAAGCAGCACCATCAAGGCATGTACCTTCTTTAGGGAGAGAGAATCTTCCCATGGACGAGCTGCCATCGATCTTGCAAGAAACCGACCTGCAGTCGTTCAGCCAGGAGTACAACATTGAGCCTGATTCATACGAACTTATCCGGTGTCACGGCGATCTCCGAGCCGATCACTTCTTCGAAGAGAACGACATGATTATAGTATACGAAGAACAACTGAAAGCCGGGCTGCGGTTCCCTCTTGACGACTTCTTCAAGGAAGTCTTAAAATTTTACCAAGTGTGCATAGCCCAAGTCCACCCGAACTCGTGGCGGATCTTAGTAGCCTTCCGAGGCCTCTGCCGAGCTAAGGGATTCCGTCCTACGGCTAAGGTATTCGCCGAACTGCATAGATTAACTCGTCGAAAGGACGACGAGTACTGGTTCTTCCAGGCGAAGCCACATTGCGGGCTTTTCACCGATCTGCCCTCCTCCCTGAAGAATTGGAAGAACCAACTTTTCATTCTAAGGAGCAAAATTCCGAATGGCTTCGAGGGTTTTCCTTGTAGCTGGCTGCACCAAGGCCCGTTAATTCCGAAACGTCTTACCTTGAATAGGGAGGAAGGCCTGATGATGATGGAGTTAAAAGATCAGGCGGGCAAAGAGAGGTTCTCTTGTTTGGATGCAGTGACTGCCGAACTGCATCACTGAATAATGGAGTTGAGCACCGGCAAAGATCGCGGGCTTCAGCTCTCTGACCTCGGCATCGGTATTTTCTATATCTCAGATCTCTGGACCTTAGCAATCTCACTGACCTCTTCTTGGTGCAGGTATGGCAAGCGGCGAAGCCTCCAAGGAGAGCTGGAAACAAAAGAGAGAGATTTCTCAGAAGGTACGGGAGATGAAGCGGGCAGAGGAAATGTAGACACCCAGGCATGAGCCTGGGGAAATGCAAGGAGGCTCGTCTCAACGCTCGGGACCGCCGGTCATAGAAGTGGTTCGATCTCCTCCTCGATAAGAAGAGCTGCCTCCACCTCCTCCAGTCGCTTCGAGTGCGGAAGGGGGTCCTTCCCAACCTCCTGTAAGGTCCCTTTCCCGAGGCGCTCAAGTCCTAATCCACTCGCTAGAGAAGAACCGCACGGTTCGAGAGAACCCAGGTTTTGCTAAGGTCTTGGGGTCCTCCATCTGTCTTCGGGAGGATCGGGATAGGCTGTCCCCGAACAATCTTGACGACATCCTAACCCGATCTATGAGCCTGAACGTGGAGTGCTTGGTGAACCAGCACATTGTCCGGGAGAAGGCTCACCGCCTGGGTAAGGAGGTCAAGAAAATGGGCCATGAGGTGGCTTCTCTCCGATCTCAACTTTCGTCCGCTCAGGACTACATATCTCAAATTGAGGGGTGAATGAAATTCTATGAGGACAAGCTGGCCGAGCAAGCTCATGTTCTGGCCGAGCGAGATCGTGTTCTTGAGGAAGTTCAGGCGCTCCGGGCTGGCGAAGTTGCTCACCTCACTGAAGAGCTCAAAGCAAAAGAGGAAGAGGCGGTAACAAGGGAGGCCGGTGCTTATGTGACCGCTCACAGGGATCTCTTGGCTGAGCTCAAGAAGCGTTACTCCGAAGAGGACTTCTCCTGGATGGTCGACCTGGCTCCCCAAGACGAAGAGGAAAGCGAGGAGGAGGCCGAGGGTGAGAGAGGAAATGAGCAAAATGTAGATCAGGCTGGGGGTGATCCCCCAGCCGAATGACTTGTACAAACTTTAACATGAAATGAAATTCCCCTTTTGTTCAGCGAATGAATGTGATCGGAAAATCTCTAAATTGCTTAAGTATTTGATTGTCTGAGCATATTAAAACAACTAAAAGTGATTATTAGTCTAAGTGTAAGAGATCGGAAAACATAATAAGCAGAAGATCGGTAGGGAACCAATGCTAAACGGGACTTGATTAAAATTGGTAATTTGGCTTAAACATTTAAGATCGGGATCATCATTAAACCTGATTGGAACCTTAACTTGATTATTCCTAAACTTTTAAAAGGGAGATCGGCAATGAAACTGGTGACATAAAGGTCTATTGTTGGTTCACTTTCGTTTGTCAAGAGAGCTCAGGAATGTAATAGACTAGTCATGAGATTTGACAATTGGTCTGAGAGATCGGTGAGGCTTTAAATGACATGGGGACTTAGTATTGATTCGATTCCTTTTTAAGGAGAGATTGGAAATATGGTTATCTGGCAAAGAGAGATCGAAAATGTAATTGACTGGCAAAGGGAGGCTTAGTGTTGAGGATCGGCTTCGAAATTTATTGATTCTGGGGATCGGCCAAAATATGGTGTCGACAGCTGCCCCTCTTTTTCAATTTTCTTTTTCTTTTACATTTATTTTTTCATTAGTTCTTTAATTTAATTCTTGGTCCTAAAATTTTTTTTTCTCCAATTTTATTTGACAGTTAGGTCAGGAGTCAGCTCTCGGGTCAATTGACCAAATTGTCCCTCGCCGGTTCAACCCGGTTTGCAATTAATTCAATATTTCTTCCGGCTCCCTGACCTAATTATTTGACTGACTTAACAATTCTTTTTTGTGATTTTCTCTTTTCCACTGTGTTCGCAATGGTCCTAAGGACCGCGGTGTCACATTTTACAGTTTGAAATTTGAGTTTAAAGAAAAAAAAATAAACAAAAGTCTTCATCTTCCTCATATGTGCCGCCCTCACTCTCTTTCTCCCTCTCCATGGTTGTCCTCCATTAAAGCTTGCACTCAAGCTTAAATTTCCTCACTAAACCTTAATAGTTTCCATAAACACTTCATTAGAGCTTGTTATCTCAACCTAAGAAGAAGATTGAAAGAGGAAAGAAGAACAAAAGATAGAGATTTGAAGGATTTGAAGTTCTAAGAAAGGTTAGTAAGCAAACTTGACAATTTTAGTTTGATTTCTACATTTTTAACTTATTGAACTTGGAAATAAACTTTAAATAAAAAGAAAATTTTTGTTAAGGGACCATAAGTGAATTTCGGCCAGCATCTGTATGGGAGTATATTTGCATGGTTTGATTGGATTAGGATGGGAATATGAATCTCAAGTAGTTACATGATTATGGTTAAAGGCTTTGAATTAGCTAAATGCAACAATTTAGTATGGTTAGGGTTTGGACACTTAGGGTTAGAGACAAAAATGTGAAAAATTGGTAAAAGATGTCTTGGACCTAGTTTGAAGTGAGAAATGGCCAATTGTGACCAAATGGAATGTGTTAGAAGTGTTTGAACCAAAAGCAAATTCGGATTCAATGTGGTCATACTGCCAGGTCCCTTTGAGGGACCAAAACTGAAAATTTACAAGTCCAATTGGTATGAGACCAATTGGGAATGAAAATAGACACTAAATGACACAATTTTCATTTAGGAAGCATGCCTAAAAAGTGACCAAAACCTAGTGAATAAATTGACCAAATCTGGAAAATCTCAGTCTGCCTTGTACAAACTGACCAAATGAACAGTGTTTGTTTATTTGGTCATAACTTGAGTTAGGCAGGTCTAAATGACCTGAAATTTTACCAGTGGATAGATGAGATATAGACCTAAAACTTTCATGAAGAACATAAACCCAAATTATGCCATTAACCAAGTCATTTGGCCACCCAAATTTGGTGACCTAAAACTGCTAGAACCAAAATTTGCCCAGAAATCTGGGTTGAGTCCAATCCGGCAGCCATGGTTCAAATAGCTATAACTTGAGCTAAAAAACTCCAATTGGAGTGATTCAAAAAGGAGAATAAACTTAAGACAATAGGAAACATTTTCTATGAAGGACGTTTTGCCAAATTCTAACAGAAATATGACCAATGGAACAGTACAACTTTAGACACCAAAACTAAAAATTTGCCAAATTGCCTAAAAGACTTAGAATTTGAGTAAACAACCAAAACCAATAAATTTAGTGACCAAAATGTGGTATGTGGGTGAAGTTGGAATTCCCATACCTATTAAGCCTTAGAAAGTCAACAATTTGACTTGAATAGTATAGTGAATAGTAACCTCGAAAGACAAAATTTAAAGAACGTCGAGTTTAGTACATTAGAGCTAGGTAAAAGTGAAGTTAAATTTATTTTTGAATTTATGCTAAGTTATGGTACTAAAACACTATAAAATTGTGTGTTTCAGTTGAAAAGAATACCAGGAAAGAACCCGAGGAATCGAGTCAAGGCCAAGAGGTGACTCACTTGAGGTTTGTGCATAACGTATAATTTTTGTAAATTATCTTCTGCATATTATTATGAATAATTTGAAATAGTGAATTGTGACATTATTTATGATGCTTTGATTTAAATTGTTGAAAGATAATTGTGTATATTTGAAATGGCAATGTTTAGCAAATTATTAAGATAAGTTTTGAAACTACAGTGTCATCACCATATATTTGAACACCTCACTAGCATGACTAGTGGGGGTAATCAGTTTCGAATTTTGATTCCTTCTCTGGATGAAGTGTTGAGGTGTGTGCCAGTAGAAGAGGAAATTAAATGGATATCCATATATTTGAGCTAGCTAGCCTTGTGATGTGATTTCTCCTTAGCCTCTGTCTATTGAGATTATATTTGTTTCAAATGGCATAATATAACTGTGGGTTTTATGAAATGTGTTTTGATACTTCGAAATGAACTTGTTTGGATTAAAATCTCATAATTCATGTTTTGTATTTAATCCTCATATTCAGACCAAATTTTGAATAAATGTGATTTTAATTCTGCATAAAGATTATTTTAGTATGTTGTGCACCACTGAGTCCCAGTACTTAACGATAGCTGTTATTGCTGTCGCAGATTTAGAGACTAGAGGAGCAGCAGAGTGAGCTGCTGAGGATTGTGGAGCCACTCATCCTGAAGTTATATCGGGTATAATTTATACCCCGACTGTAAATATTTATTTTGATGTTTGTGATGCACATAAATGTATGGACATGTAAAAATTGATCTTGAGCAGCTTGTACAAAGTTTGTATAAAGTTTGTAATAAAATTTAGTTGAATTTCTTTTGATGTAAATTTTTTTGTAATGGTGTATATAAATTACTTTGTCATTAATGAAATATGAATGGTAGCATCTATTTTGAATTGAATGAAATTCATTAATGATATTTGATGATTGTGGATATTGAAAATGGTGGGTTTGAATTTTGGAAGTTGATAAATGTGTTGAAATTGATTGAAATAATTGTGAATTTGAAGAAGTTGTTGAGGAAAATTATTGGAAGTGCTTTTTTTCAGGTATTTGAAGAACTGTTTTCTCAAAATACAGACGGAACTCTGTCAAAATTTTTATAAAATTTGTGAAAAAATAAAATGGGCCAAAAATTTCAACTAGCTTTCAACTTTAATTAAATGTTTTGATACCAATTAGAAAATGCTCACCACTTATAAAAAGTAAGAAAATTATTTTAAAATCCCTTGTAGGGTACTTAATGAGTTATCGGTAGGTGAAGTTCGATAGTTCATTAGGTATTCTACGGGATCATGTTATGCTTTACAGAGGGGTAAGGTGTGACAGGAATCACATCAAAAATAACATTCTTATTATCTGCCATTGGTTGAGACAAAGAAAACTAACCGAAACGCTAATCCAAAGTGCTTATAGTAGCAAAATAACCCAAAATTACAAATCAAGCAAACACCAAAATAGGATTTGAGAGCCAAACCTCAGAAGTCCTTTAATGGTGTACTGGATCAGGCAACAGCACACAGTAGTGGAATGAAGGGGTTGAAGCGACGCCGGCGATGTTGATCGGGGTCGAAACGGCAGGTCGGTGGCCAAGGTCTCTCCTAAGCTGAGTGGTGAGAACAAATAGTCACCCTAGATAGATGACCTACTCTTATACCATGTAGAAAGAGATGATTCTCCTTAATTTCAATTAATCTATACATAGGTATATATATACAATTGATTCCTATAATTATGTTCTACTAATTAGGAAGAAATCCTTAATAAGAAATCCTAAATAGGAATACAGAATACAGAACATACAGAGAAATAGTATAGTGATTGACTTTCCATAACAGCTGCTAAACACCTTCCCAAGAAGAGTTGACAAGTTTTGGTGAATTAATTTGGGATTTTATAGTGATTTAAAGGTGGAAGATGAAGCTTGAGTGAAAGAAGAATAGGGAAGCTCCAATGGTGAATTCGGCCAAGGGAAAAATTTGAGGAAGAAGACCACTTTCTTCTTTTTTTATGGATTTTCATTTCTTGCTTTATGTGTTGTCCAATTTTAATTGGGTGGTAAAATTTAATTACATCATTATGACATAGCCATGATGTCGTAATTCTACTTAAATTTCATTTATTTACATTTTCCTTTCTTCTTTCCTGCAATTATTTTTAATTAAATTTTCATCAATATTTATTCACATTTTTTGTCATAAACCTTTCTTACTTAAATGGACAAGTTGGTCAAAAATTATCTCTGAAGGTGAAATGACCAAAATGCCCTTCATTTTGCTTAACGGACTAAAATTGTCAGTACTGATTTAAAAAATTTTCTGAGCATTTTTTTGGCATTCTGGTGCCATCGAAGGCTCAATAACTCTTAACTGGAGTCTCAAAAATTAATTCACGGAATTTCCCTTGGGTTTAGGGCTACTAGCTGTCTTCACAGCAACTTCCCATTAGGTCACCCATCGCCGAGGCATCGGCTCATTTAACTTTGTTGTATTTTATTTCTAAAATTTTTCCTTAATTTTTCTTATCGTTATTTGGTCTATTTATGACTCCTCACTCTAGTCTAAATATAGTTCTACAAATTCTAGCTGTCCGATCAGACGTTGATCACCGGAACAGTAGAATGTACGGAAGATATAAAGTGAGAGCATTACAACTCTTCCCCTCTAACAAAAATTTCATCCTCGAAATTTATCTGATGTACGTACTCGATGATTTGCTACCTCCTTGCTTCTTCACTTCCCTGTGTTGCCTCTTCATTGTCTGGACCTGACCCCTCTCGAGCCTTCATAGCATATAGCCTCCTCTGAGGGCAATCCTTCAGAAAATGGTCCATGGCCCCACATCTATAACAGGCTCCAGTCAACCCCTTACATGCACCTTTATGCCACTTGTTACAATGGCCACATTTTCTTGGGGTAGAACTTCTTATTGCTAGCCTTGATGTACACACTATTGGTGTCTCTGGTTGACCTCTTCTCGGCATAGGCCTAGGCCTCTGTCTCCTACTTTGATCAAAAGTCTGACTTAATTGTTCTCTAGGCCTCTTGCTACTAGACTATCCAAAATCTATTTTCTGTTGATTGCCACTCCTATTCTGTTCCTGTAACACCCCTAAGTTCGGTAGTGCATTCTACTGCTCCGGTGACCAGTGCTGTCCGGACGGCTAGGAAGCCTAGAACTACACTTCAATATGAATGAGGAGACATAAATAATGAAATACAAGAAAAGAAAGTACAAGAAAAACAAAGGAAAAATGATAGCAAAGAAATGTGATCAAGTTAAACGAGTCGGGAAACCTAACGATGGTGATCAGACTGGAAGTCACGGCGTGGACCGTTGGATCGCCTCGGATCATGAAACCTCGAAAACATTTTTGGGACATAAATAGACCCTTTTGAAGAATAAATATCATTAGAAATATCAAAGAAAAATTAAATAAATAGTACAAAGAAAAGTGAGAAATCGAAAACAGACAAAACCCAGAATACTAAAAATCGAACATAACTTGAGCAGGGCATTATGGTCATTTGACATCCCGAATTGTCTTTTGACCTAAATGTCCATTAAAAATAAATAATATTACACTTAGAAAATGAAATGAAAAATTAATTTGGTGGTACCTAAAATAAATAGCTAAAATCAAGGGTTTAATGTGGGATTAAGTGAAAGTTTAGCTTAAAATATGATTTAATTTTTTAGTGGACCACTAAGGGAATTAATTAAACACATAGTGGGACATGTGTACACTTAATATGCAGCTGAAACTCCATCTTCTCCACATGAATTCAACATTGCCGTGAATGAAGGTGAGAGGAAACTCCATAGCCATTTTTCATGCAAGCTTTCTTAACTCTCCATTTTCAACTCCAACCTCTTAGGTTTCTTCATTAAACTTTGTCTACACATCACAAGGAAGATATTGATACCAATTTTGAGAAGTTTGGTGAAGGTTTAGCAAGTTACAATCAAAGGTAAGTTTACATTTTTTGAGAATTCCTTTGTTAAGTTTTGTGTGCATGTTATGGGTGTTGGTTTGGTGAAGGAAAATTTTGAGTTTGAAGAGTTATTGTTGTTTTCATTTTGGACAGCCATGAGTCACGTTTTTGATGAGATATTTGTGCATATAATTGATGAGAAATAATGTTGATCATGGTGATTTAGTAACCTAGTGAATTATTTCATGATTATATGGTGAATTATGCACTTTGATGGGAATTGGCATATGGTACGGCAAGGTGATGTTGATGAATGTTTTGTGGCAGCTTGTGGACACTTGAGAAATGGTGTATATTGAAGGAAGAGTGGGCAGAATATTGACCTAGAAGGATTGATGATATGTATGTGAATGAATGTTGTAAAGTGTATGTAAAGTTTGTAATGTTTAGGTGTGGTTGTAATGGTATTTAGAAATTGTAATTGTGAATGATATTTGGTGTGTTGAGGGTGATTGGAATCTGCCCAAAATAATGCTAATGTAATGTAGAAAATGTTTTTGGTAATGTGCCAAAACAGTTTGGTAGGGTATGGAAGTAAACCTTGCAAGGTGAGTATGTGTTTGAAGTTGGGGTGTGAAATGCATATTGAGGGCAGTGAATATTTTAGCCTATAACCTTGAATGTGTAACCTCAATTGGTATGAGACCAATTTGGGGTGAAACTAGGCACAAAATGTGCCAACTTTCATTGAGAAACCATGCCAAAATTCTGCTTGCAAGGTGATGTGAAAAATGACCAATTCGGATTAGGTACACTTGAGACCTAAAAACTGACCATTTGGGCAGCAGTGAGTGTTTAGGCCATAACTCACTCAAAACAGGTCCAATTGACCTGAAATTTTAACCATGAATAGTTAAGACCCATACCTACAAGTCTTATGAAGACACCAAAGCCCAGAAATGACCATAAGCAAGTCAAAAAGCTTGCACAAGTTCGGGTCCAAAAACTGGCCGAACCAGAATTGACCAATTTGACCTAAAATTGACCTAAAATGGTACCACTTGACCAGCAATAGTGTAATGACCATAACTTGGTCTACTTAACTCGGATTGACCTGAAATTTTGTACCGCGTGCAATAAGACCTAGATCTACAAGTTTGTAGTTTCGAGAGACCGAAAATCGAGGAACTAGATCGTCCGGTTAGGTCAAACCAGTGTTCCGAATCCAAAGAATTTGCATTAAAATGCACTCAGCGAGGAAATGACTTTGGTAAAACATACCAAACCTAAAACCCTATCGAATGTGACATATTAACGACACTAAAACCTAATTTAACTAAAACGCAATGAGGGTCGGTATATTAGGTGATTAAGTGAATAATTGAATTCAGCATTATTTACCAAACCCTATCGATAGAGATAGTTTAATTTGCATCAAACACTTCAAATTGTGTTTCTCTTAACAAGGACTCAACAAAGGGAAAGAAATATTGAGTCAAGACCAGGAGACAAATATCAGAGGTATGTGCACAACAACTGTTTCTTTTGAATTATTTTCAATGGAAATAATTATTGACTATTTGCATATCATTGTTTTAAATTGTGGAAATGTGTTTGGTGGACACTTATTGATTGAAAAACATTGTGAATGGTTTGAAACTGTGAAAAATTGTTTGAATGGTATTTGATGGATACTTATTGATTGAAAAGCATCAGAAATGGTTTTTGTGGAAATTGAAGTGAATTACGAATTGTGTTGCCATTTTGTGAATGAAATTATAACTTTGGAAATTTATTGGATTCTTACGGATCATTTGAATAAAATGTTTGGAATTGTTTTGACTCACAATTGGCATGACACTGATAATATGTTCCTCCTCCATTAATGGGGTGAGTGTGATTATTCCTCCCTCTTTGACTTATTAGTCTGGGGTGAGTATGATTATGTTCCTCCCTCTTTGACTTCCCACCGAGGTGAGTATGGATGAGTTCTCATTATATAGCTAGCTTCCTCCCTCATTGATTTCGATTATTGGGGTGAGCATGTCTTGTCGTGGTGTACAACACGGCATATATGGAAAAATGTGTGTCATGACCTAAATTGTGTTATTGATTGGCAACATTGTATTGTTCAATTATTTGATCGAATTGTGTTATTGATTTGCAAAAAGGTATTATTCATTTATTTGATCAAATTGTGCATGAATTGGCAATACGGTATTCTTAAACTATTTGACTAAATTGTGTTATTATGAATTTTGATAATTTGTGAATTGGAGTTTAAATTCCTTATGACATTCATTGTTTTGAATTTAACTATGGTTTTAAGTATCCACTATTGATATGATTTATGAATTGTGATTTAAAATTTGTATTTGGTTAATGTTGTGCACCACTGAGACATTGTCTCAGCGATAGCTTTTATTGCCGCAGTAGACAGACAGATAGGGCAGACTAGGTCGCTAGTACCGCCAATGAGAGATTTTGGGTATAGTGAGTATACCGCATTTTGTATTTTGTAATGTAATGTATATTCACTGTATGTATATTTTGTTTTTGGTTTTGAGCATTGCAAATTCAAATTGTACCTTGAAGTTGTAAATTAATTATGAGCTATTTGACTTGTAAAAGCGTATTATATTTCCTTATCTCGACTTTGAAAAATTTCTACTGATTTGACTTGAGAAATGTGTTGTGTTGATAAAAATGTTGGAGTTGAGATTTGAAAATATATTGAAGTGCTTTTTAGAGTTTTCAAGAACTGCTTTGTCCAAAATACAAATGGCACATTGCCAAAATTTTTACAGATATTCCAAATAAATCAAATGAGTTAGTTGTTTCACTTCACCAAAGTCTTTCACACTGTAAATACCGCTCACCACCGTAAAAGAAGTAAGAAAAGTTTTTAAAATCCCTTGTAGTGTATTTAATGGATTATCGAGACTGAGTTGGTAATTCATTAGGTATACTACGGATCATGTTATGCCTTACAGAGGGGTAGGGTGTGACATGTTTTAGTGGTATCGAGCAAAGTTTTTAAATTCTGCTTTCACCGTTACTTGAATATTCTTTCTTCACAAGATAACCGCTCAATATCACTGTTTGATACATACAGTACATTACATTATAAATATGCACTAACGGGAGGAAATCTCCTTGTATTATTATACAGGAGGTCTAAAATCCTTGAATTGACTATGGAAGAGGGTGATCGTTCAGTCGATCAATCGATAGAGGCTGAGGTGCAAGGGGATGCTCCATGCCTACATAATGTCAGTGGTTCAAGAGCACCACCGCTGCGATTCATTCGTTGCAATGTTCCAAAGAAATGGCTGGTAATGTGCCTACTCAAGCCCCAATACAGACTCCAGTGGTACAACCACAGTCTTCTGCTAGACAATATGACAAATTGATGAAGTATGGGGCTACAGAGTTTAAGGGGACAGTAGATCCTCTAGAAGCTGAACAATGGTTAGAGAGGATGGATAGGGTATTCAAGAAGCTGCATTGTACAGAAGAGCTCAGATTTGAGTACTCGGATCCTTACTACAGGAGATGCTTATGAGTGGAAAACCATTCCCACACCGTAGAACTGCAGCTAACATGGAATGACTTCTCAGGAATTGTGCAAAAATATGTCCTCGATGCTTATGTAGACCGTGCAAGAATTCCTAAGTCCAAACAGTGCATCGGTGGTCGAGTATGAAAGGGAATTCTCCCGCCTAAGCCATTATGCAAGAAGTCTACTTTCTACCGGAGAGATGTAAGAGGTTTGAAACCGGCTTGAAGCCTAGTATCGTTACAAGTGGTCGGATTCAAACATAACAACTTCTCTCGAACTTATTTGTCAAGCACTAGAATTAGAAAGAATTGAATCAAGCTCTTGAGAAAAAGAAATCGGAGAAGGCGTAAAAGAGGGAAAGTCGAGTTCTAGTGGTCCCAGAAAGAGGAAAAACTTTGGGGATACGACAGAGATAGTAAGAAGTCCCAGAGAAATAGATCTTTGGACGTAAACCACCTCGATCCGATCAAGAAACTCAAAACCCGTAAATGCGGATCGACTTTGTGAAACTTGTGGTAAACCACATAGTGGGGTATGTTATAGAGCCGTAGGAGCATGTTTTAACCGTGGAGAGACTGGTCATTTTGCTAGGGATTGTGTAAATCCGTGTCGCTCGATCATTTACTACACCAAAGGGATCAACCCAAGTTTCTACCCCAAAGAGTTCACCATCGCTTAGTAGAGGCAAAGGTAGAGGTAGGGATAGTACACCTAGAAGTCGATCACCGTGAATCACCCAAAGCAGGTGATGCTTCAACTAGAGTATACGCTATACAAAGAGATCGAGACTTTTGACATCATCTGGTACTTTCTCAATTAGCAACTAAGATATATATATGTATTGTTTGACCGAGTTTGCATACTTTTATGTTAGTGTTAGAACTACATGTTCTGTTGTTATTCCTTTACAGGAATAAATTTTGATGCATTAGTGATTAGTCCTTGAGATAAGGATTGTGATAATAAGTGAAATTACTTTTGAAAGAGTTTATCAAGAAAAGTATTTTCTAACACACCATAAATTATAAAGCTAATTGGCGAGCCTACTTAATGTAAGGCAAGAGGACGTAAAAGTAAGATGCAAGAATGGAATTGCTCTAGATGAGGGCAAGGAGGTTCTTGTTAGAAATTGCTAATGGATATTGTAATCGTAATAAGATTCGAATATCGTGAATTCAAAAAGAATAAAAGATAACAAAGTTTGATCTATTGGGATGTATCGTAGTAACTATGCAATGTTCTTGATGTTTATACCGTAGTCGCAGATTCTGATCGACTTGAGATTATTGTGTAGAGCTACGCATCACCCGATAGTACACCTAGATAAGAATAGTTGCCAACGCATCTGCTTTGGTATAGTTATGCCATGACAGAATTTAATTGTTAGAAATAAGTTTGAAAATCCTACTTAGGGATCTAAAACTCAAAAGTTAAAATATCGAAAGGTTATAGTTCAAGATAAAAGGAAGTAAGTTATAGAATATTGACAGATAAAAAGAGTTATGAAAGTAGAGAATTGAATGGTTGATTCATGTGTAACAAAGAAATATTACAAATGTGAGGAAGACTATGGACTAGAATGGTCGAGGACCAATGACTGATGAATGATTCTAACATGACCTCAAGGGTCATTCAAGGAGCAACGTGAACCAAAATATTAGACAGCATAATAGTAAGAGGAGATTGGTGTTATCCAAACAAATTAAACATTGTATTAGATTGTTAAAAGTCTTACGATCATATATAAAGGAGAAATAAACGTATGACTATTGTAAGATGGTACTGGGTAAAAATTTCATGGACGAAATTTATTTAAGGGGGAGAATTGTAACACCCTAAGTTCGGTGAGTGCATTCTATCAGTGACCGTCTGGACGGCTAGGAAGCCTAGAACTACACTTCAATATGAATGAGGAGACATAAATAATGAAATACAAGAAAAGAAAGTACAAGAAAAACAAAGGAAAAATGATAGCAAAGAAATGTGATCAAGTTAAACGAGCCGGGAAACCTAACGATGGGTGACCGAAGTCACCGTGGACCGTTGGATCGCCTCGGATCATGGAAACCCTGGAAAACATTTTTTGGGACATAAATAGACCCTTGTTGAAGAATAAATATCATTAGAAATATCAAAGAAAAATTAAATAAATAGTACAAAGAAAAGTGAGAAATCGAAAAACAGACAAAACCCGGTAATACCGAAAAATCGGGAACATAACCCGAACAGGGGCATTATGGTCATTTGACATCCCGAATTGTCTTTTGACCTAAATGTCCATTAAAAATAAATAATATTACACTTAGAAAATGAAATGAAAAATTAATTTGGTGGTACCTAAAATAAATAGCTAAAATCAAGGGTTTAATGTGGGATTAAGTGAAAGTTTAGCTTAAAATATGATTTAATTTTTTAGTGGACCACTAAGGGAATTAATTAAACACATAGTGGGACATGTGTACACTTAATATGCAGCTGAAACTCCATCTTCTCCACATGAATTCAACATTGCCGTGAATGAAGGTGAGAGGAAACTCCATAGCCATTTTTCATGCAAGCTTTCTTAACTCTCCATTTTCAACTCCAACCTCTTAGGTTTCTTCATTAAACTTTGTCTACACATCACAAGGAAGATATTGATACCAATTTTGAGAAGTTTGGTGAAGGTTTAGCAAGTTACAATCAAAGGTAAGTTTACATTTTTTTGAGAATTCCTTTGTTAAGTTTTGTGTGCATGTTATGGGTGTTGGTTTGGTGAAGGAAAATTTTGAGTTTGAAGAGTTATTGTTGTTTTCATTTTGGACAGCCATGAGTCACGTTTTTGATGAGATATTTGTGCATATAATTGATGAGAAATAATGTTGATCATGGTGATTTAGTAACCTAGTGAATTATTTCATGATTATATGGTGAATTATGCACTTTGATGGGAATTGGCATATGGTACGGCAAGGTGATGTTGATGAATGTTTTGTGGCAGCTTGTGGACACTTGAGAAATGGTGTATATTGAAGGAAGAGTGGGCAGAATATTGACCTAGAAGGATTGATGATATGTATGTGAATGAATGTTGTAAAGTGTATGTAAAGTTTGTAATGTTTAGGTGTGGTTGTAATGGTATTTAGAAATTGTAATTGTGAATGATATTTGGTGTGTTGAGGGTGATTGGAATCTGCCCAAAATAATGCTAATGTAATGTAGAAAATGTTTTTGGTAATGTGCCAAAACAGTTTGGTAGGGTATGGAAGTAAACCTTGCAAGGTGAGTATGTGTTTGAAGTTGGGGTGTGAAATGCATATTGAGGGCAGTGAATATTTTAGCCTATAACCTTGAATGTGTAACCTCAATTGGTATGAGACCAATTTGGGGTGAAACTAGGCACAAAATGTGCCAACTTTCATTGAGAAACCATGCCAAAATTCTGCTTGCAAGGTGATGTGAAAAATGACCAATTCGGATTAGGTACACTTGAGACCTAAAAACTGACCATTTGGGCAGCAGTGAGTGTTTAGGCCATAACTCACTCAAAACAGGTCCAATGGACCTGAAATTTTAACCATGAATAGTTAAGACCCATACCTACAAGTCTTATGAAGACACCAAATCCCAGAAATGACCATAAGCAAGTCAAAAAGCTTGCACAAGTTCGGGTCCAAAAACTGGCCGAACCAGAATTGACCACTTTGACCTAAAATTGACCTAAAATGGTACCATTTGACCAGCAATAGTGTAATGACCATAACTTGGTCTACTTAACTCGGATTGACCTGAAATTTTGTACCGCGTGCAATAAGACCTAGATCTACAAGTTTGTAGTTTCGACCGAGACCCGAAAATCGAGGGAACTAGATCGTCCGATTAGGTCAAACCAGTGTTCCGGAATCCAGCAATTTGCATTAAAATGCACTAAGCGAGGAAATGACTTTGGTAAAACATACCAAACCTAAAACCCTATCGAATGTGACATATTAACGACACTAAAACCTAATTTACCTAAAACGCAATGAGGGTCGGTATATTAGGTGATTAAGTGAATAATTGAATTCAGTGCATTATTTACCAAACCCTATCGATAGAGATAGTTTAATTTGGTACTGAAACACTTCAAATTGTGTTTCTCAGTTAACAAGGACTCAGCAAAAGGGAAAGAAATATTGAGTCAAGACCAGGAGACAAATATCAGAGGTTTGTGCACAACAACTGTTTCTTTTGAATTATTTTCAATGGAAATAATTATTGACTATTTGCATATCATTGTTTTAAATTGTGGAAATGTGTTTGGTGGACACTTATTGATTGAAAAACATTGTGAATGGTTTGAAACTGTGAAAAATTGTTTGAATGGTATTTGATGGATACTTATTGATTGAAAAGCACTGTAAATGGTTTTTGTGGAAATTGAAGTGAATTACGAATTGTGTTGCCATTTTGTGAATGAAATTATAACTTTGGAAATTTATTGGATTCTTACGGATCATTTGAATAAAATGTTTGGAATTGTTTTGACTCACAATTGGCATGACACTGATAATATGTTCCTCCTCCATTAATGGGGTGAGTGTGATTATTCCTCCCTCTTTGACTTATTAGTCCGGGTGAGTATGATTATGTTCCTCCTCTTTGACTTCCCACCGAGGTGAGTATGGATGAGTTCTCATTATATAGCTAGCTTCCTCCCTCATTGATTTCGATTATTGGGGTGAGCATGTCTTGTCGTGGTGTACAACACGGCATATATGGAAAAATGTGTGTCATGACCTAAATTGTGTTATTGATTGGCAACATTGTATTGTTCAATTATTTGATCGAATTGTGTTATTGATTTGCAAAAAGGTATTATTCATTTATTTGATCAAATTGTGCATGAATTGGCAATACGGTATTCTTAAACTATTTGACTAAATTGTGTTATTATGAATTTTGATAATTTGTGAATTGGAGTTTAAATTCCTTATGACATTCATTGTTTTGAATTTAACTATGGTTTTAAGTATCCACTATTGATATGATTTATGAATTGTGATTTAAAATTTGTATTTGGTTAATGTGCACCATCGAGACATTGTCTCAAATGATAGCTTTTATTGCCGCCGCAGTAGACAGACAGATAGGGCAGCAGACTAGGCTGCTAGTACCGCCAGCGAGAGATTTTTGGGTATAGTGAGTATACCGCATTTTGTATTTTCTAATGTAATGTATATTCACTGTATGTATATTTTGTTTTTGGTTTTGAGCAGTTGCAAATTCAAATTGTACCTTGAAGTTGTAAATTAATTATGAGCTATTTGACTTGTAAAAACTGTATTATATTTCCTTATCTCAGACTTTGAAAAATTTCTACGGATTTGACTTGAGAAATGTGTTGTGTTGATAAAAATGTTGGAGTTGAGATTTGAAAATATATTGAAGTGCTTTTTACAGGTTTTCTGAAGAACTGTTTTGTCCAAAATACAAATGGCACATTGCCAAAATTTTTACAGATATTCCAAATAAATCAAATGAGTTAGTTGTTTCACTTCAGTTCACCAAAGTCTTTCACACCTGTAAATACTGCTCACCACTGTAAAAGAAGTAAGAAAAGTTTTTAAAATCCCTTGTAGTGTATTTAATGGATTATCAGTAGACGGAGTTGGTAATTCATTAGGTATACTACGGGATCATGTTATGCCTTACAGAGGGGTAGGGTGTGACAGTTCCTCTTTATAGACATAGGTAATTTATTTCTTTCTGAACCCTATCAGAAAGAATTCCCAAGTCACCTCGGGTAGTGGCACTACTTTGGTTACAGTATCCCACCAATGATATGCAGCTTCTTGTAGCAGTGAAACTGCATACTCCAAACTCTAATCTGGGGTACAATGGAGCTGCTGCAGGACTCTTTCAGCCCTTTCTAACCAATACTCCGTATGTGATACCCCTTACCCGTCTACAGTATATCCGAGTAAGCTATGTCACACGGTGTACCGGAACACTCTATTTTATCTTTAATAATTTTCATCATAATTTTGAATATAACTTGTGAAATATAATCTATTTAAGTCATTTGTTGAAATTTTAATTTATTTGAGGTTCCGAAAATTTTATAGAAAATCCGGCAGAGTACCGACTAAAAATGGAGAAAACAGTTCTTCGGAACCTGTGAAAAACACTTCCAAAATCATTTCCAAACAATCCCAACTCCATTTTATCAACAAAGTCTCAATATGATTTTCAACAACCTTTCCATTACTCAAACATTCATTTCTCATGATACTCATATACAAGCAATAAATAAATACTCAAATTTTACATTCATAACCACAATTTTCATTATTTACATGAACATCAAAATACATTACATAAGTTCAATTACATATGAGAAAATAAAAATTAGTTACAAAATACCAAAATGAAACCTAGTGTCCTACCAATGCACTGTGGATGGTGAGGTGACACGGACACTATGCAGAGCTGCAGGATGGACTCACCCAGTCTGCGGTCTACTGGGCTCTCGATCAGTATCTCCAGAACCTACGCGTGGCAAAAGCAACGTGCTAAGCAATAATGCTTAGTGGTGCAATAATAAAATAAAAGGAATAGCAGAAAATAAATATGTATTGAATGTATCGATGTTTTACTGGTTTTGTACTTGTTATAATCATTTATTTCGTTAACTTTATCCACTTTCATTCTTTTGGTTGCCCAAGTAACCTATACTGGACGACTGGACTGGATAAACGGGTAAACTGGCACTGGGTATCTAGTACCTCGGGCCGTCACACCATCGGTCACATGTGTATCTTCCGGTGTGCAATAGAATAGCTAATAAGCTGTAATGACAATAGGCACAAGGCCAAATATCAACACAAGGTCAGAATGGCTAAAAGCCATGAAATCACAGAATGGCATAATGCCATGTGCAGTACTGCTAACTGAACCCTATTGGCATGCCAAACTATGCAAACCAATCTTGTTAGGTATACTAGGGCATTTGATACTTTTGAATTCTTAAATTTTTGAATTTCAAGTTTTGGTGTCACTATTCACTTCATTGGTCAACAAAAATGTTGACTTTTGGATAGAAAATAGGTACATTGGTTTTGACACTCCCAATGTATCACATTTTATATTTAAAACTTGTTGGAATTAATCACCAATACCATTTCTAAGCTTAGCACTAAGGGAGCAGAATTTTCAGTTTTTGCACCCCAACTTTACTGTTCCATTAGTGACTGTTACAGTGGAAATTTGAGGAAATGGTAAACATGAAAGTTGTTCCTTATTTTGTCTAGTTGAATTTATTTTTTTGAATAACTCCATTTGGAGTTTTGTAACTCCAGATATGGTCCAAAAACCACAGCTGGCCGGATTTCAAAACTGCAGAATTGACCATATCTACAGCGCAGTGAACAGTGACTGCCACTGCCTTGTTGGATAGGTTCTGGTCATAATTTGGGGTAGGTTTCTTCATGAAAGTTGTTTGTCTATATCTTAACTTGTTTCTGTAAAAATTTCAGGTCAATTGGCCCATTCTACAATGAGTTATGGCCAAATGAACAATTACTGTTCATTTGGTCATTCTGCAGATTCTGGTTGCAGGACATCCGGATTGGGACCAGTTTTGGTCCACTTGCTTTGTTCTTTTGGGCATGGTTTCTTCACCAAAATTGTGCCATTATAAGTCTAGTTTCATGTCCAATTGGCCAAACACCAATTGAACCTACACAGCCAAAGTTATGGCTGTCCAAGTGGGCTGGAATCACAGCCTCACCTGCTGCCCTCACTAGGCAGCATACCATTTCAGTTTGTAACACTCTAGTTCACTTCAAATTATGGTCAACTTACCTCAAATGGTCACTAATTGACCATTAGAATGTTCACTCATCATTTCATAAGCCAAGTCCAAATTTCACTCCCAAACCCTAGCTCAAATTCAAGGTTCACACAAGTTACCTTAGTTAACTAACTAATTCATTATCCTTATGTTTATATACTTTAAACATGATCTCTAGTTCACTCCAAGTCCATCAAAAACACTCAATCTTGTTCCTTCCTTAGGGCTGCCGAATTCTAGGATATACATACACATAGATTTCATCCACTTAATCTACAAATTCTTACTTATTTTAGGTCTCTAACATGGAAAGAGAAAGATGTATGCATAATAGGCACTAACCTCTTGTAGGGCAGAATTTTCCCAAGCTTGACTTCACTTTCTTTCTTTTTCTTGGCTGCCAAACACTCTAGCAAGGTTGGGTGACTAATTTTAGTGAAGGGACCTAAGGGTTTTGAGTTAAGGTTAGAGAGATTTTCAAGCTTGAATGAAGAAAAGAAATGGAGGGTTTTCCCTTGGCTATGGTGCGGCTGAAATGAGGAAGAAGATGGCTGTTTACTTTTTAATTTCTTTGGTCTTTTTTTGTCTCTTTTATTAGTTAATTAAATAGTTGTTTAATTGTGATTGGTGGGAACCTTTAAATGACCTCATAATGATGTCATTATTTGCATTATATTGATTTTTCTTTTCTTTTCTTTTCTACTAACTTTAAATTAGTTTTTCATCAACATTAATTCATATTTTATGTCATAATAATTATTTACTCAACTGGACAAGTTGGCCAAAAATCACCTGTGAAGGCGAAATGTCCAAAATGCCCTCCGTTTGGCTTAACGGGTCAAAATTGTCTGTACCGATTGAAAAATTTTTCTAAATATTTTCTTGGCATTCTAATGCCATAGGGACCTCAATGACCCTTCTCTGGAGTCCCAAAAATTATTTTCTGAATTTTTCCCTGTCTAGGGCTCCTAGTTGCGAACCGCAACTTCCATCCGGTTACCCATCGCTGGGCACCTCATTTGACTTGGTTGTATTTTATTTCTAAAATTTTTACTAAATTTTTCTTATTAATATTTGAGTTAATTATGGTTCTGACTTTAGTTTAAATATTTTTCCGACGTTTCTAGCCGTCCGACCGACACCGGCCACGAATAAAGAGAATGTACGGAGTTGCTACAGAGAGGGTGTTACAACTCTTTCCCTCTAATTTAAATTTCGTCCTCGAAATTTACCTAATTCAAACAGTTGAGGGAACTGTTGCCTCATCGTTTCTTCACTTTCCCAAGTTGCCTCCTCGGTGTTGTGATGCCTCCAAAGCACTTTCACCAGTGGAATCTGCTTATTTCTCAACTCTTTCACTTCCCGAGCCAGGATCCATAGAGGTTCTTCTTCATATGTCAAATCCGGCTGTATTTCAATTTCTTCCATGGAGATGACATGTGAAGGATCTGAGCGGTATCTTCTGAGCATGGACACGTGGAACACATTGTGGATCTTGTCCAGCTCTGGTGGTAAAGCTAGCCTATAGGCCACTGGACCCACACGTTCAATGACTTCATATGGGCCAATGAACCTAGGGCTTAGCTTACCTTTTCTTCTAAACCTCAATACCTTCTTCCACGGTGACACCTTGAGGAACACTTTGTCGCCAACCACATATTCTATTTCTTTTCTCTTCAGGTCGGCATAAGATTTCTGTCTGTCTGAGGCAACCTTCAGATTGGCTTTGATTAGTTTCACTTTCTCCTCAGTCTGTTTCACCGTGTCCGCCCCACCGCTTGTCTTCGCCAATTCAGTCCAAAGACACCGGGAGTTCTATATTTCCTCCCATACAGTGCTTCATACGGGGCCATTTGGATACTAGCTTGGTAGCTATTGTTGTATGCAAATTCTGCCAGTGGGAGGTATCTATCCCAACTTCCCTCAAACTCAATGACACAACTCCTCAGCATATCCTCAAGGACCTGACATATATTTCATGTTATTTTTATCATTTCAGTTCAATATGTGTATTTGTTTAATTGGTTTCAATTGTTTACCTGGATTACTCTTTCTGATTATCCATCCGTCTGAGGATGGAAAGCTGTGTTGAAGTGGAGTTGTGTACCCAAGGACTCATGCAACTTCTTCCAAAATCTCGATGTAAACCTTGGGTCTCGATCAGATATGATGGAAAGTGGAATTCCATGCAGTCTAACTATCTCACTGATATACAATTCTGCTAACTTCTCCAGTGAGTAGTCAGTCCTAACTGGCAGAAAGTGTGCTGACTTCGTCAAACTATCTACTATCACCCATACTGCATCATGTTTCTTCTGGGTGTGTGACACCCTTTACCCGTGTACAGTACATCCGAGTAAGCAATGTCACACGGTGTATCGGCACACTCTATTTTACCTTAATCAATTTTTGTCATATTTATGAATATAATTTATGAAATATAACTTATTTAAGCCTTTTATTGAAATTATAATTTGTTTGAGGTTCCGAAAATTTTATAGAAAATCCGGCAAAGTACCGGCTAAAAATGGAGAAAACAGTTCTTCGGAACCTGTGAAAAACACTTCTAATAATCATATTCATTCATTCTCAAACTCCAATATCAAAATCTCAACAATTTTCAATTTCAGTTCTCAAACCTTTTCATTTCTCAACATCCATTTCTTATAATACTCATATTCAATTTTCAACCATTCGTTTCTCAATCATTCATCTTATTTGTTAATCATGTACAAGTCATAAATAGACATTAACTCTTTCATTCACAAATACAAATTTTCATTACTTACTTGAACATCAAATACATTACATAAGTTTAATTACATATGAGAAAATAAAAGTTAGATACAAGATACCAAAATGAAACCTAGTGTCCTACCAATGCAGTGTAGAAGGTGAGGTGACACGGACACTATGCAGAACTGTGAACGGCCTTACCCAATCTGTGGTCTACTGGGCCCTCTGTCCAAATCTTCAGTACCTACGCATTGCAAAAGCGACGCGCTAAGCATAAAGCTTAGTGGTGCAATAATAAAATAAAAGAAAATAGCAGAAAATAAATGTGTATTTAATGTATATGCCTTATTTATTTTGCATTTGTATATCCCTTTTTTTTTATTTTCGTTAACTTTGTCCACTTTCATTCATTTGGTTGCCCAAGTAACCTATACCGATGATCGGATCGATAACGGGTCGTTGGCACCGAACATCGCGTGCCTCGGCCGTCATACCATGGGACGCAGAACGCCAACCACGTGATCAAGATGGCTAAAAAGCCATGATATCACATAATCGGCATAAAAGCCATGAATACGGGCATAAAAGCCATGAATATGGGCATAAAGCCATGAATACAGGCATAAAGCCTTTCGCAGTACTGCTAAAACAATACCCTATTGGCATGCCAAACTATCCAAACCAATCTTGTTAGGTATACTAGGGCATTTGATACATTAAAATTCTTCAATTTGTAAATTTCAACTTTTGATGTCACTATTCACTTCATTGGTCAACAAAAAGTTGACTTTTGCATAGAAAATAGGTGCATTGGTTTTAACACTCCCAATGTACCACATTTTGCATTTAAAACTTGTTGGAATAAGTCACCAAATCCATTTCCAAGTTTAAACCAAGGGAAGCAGAATTTTTAGTTTTTGTAGCTCAACTTTACTCTTCCATTGGGCACTGTTGCACTGGGAATTTGAGAAAATGGTAAACATGAAAGTTGTTCCTTATTTTGTCTAGTTGAATTTCCTTTTTTGAATCACTCCATTTGGAGTTTTGTAGCTCCAGATATGGTCCAAAAACCACAGCTGGTCGGATTGCCAAAACTGCAGAATTACCAAATCTACAGTACCATGAACAGTGACTGTGATTGCATGTTTGAATAGGTTCTGGCCATAATTTGGGGTAGGTTCCTTCATGAAAGTTGTTTTTATATGTCTTAACTTGTTGCTGTAAAAATTTCAGGTCAATTGACCATATCTACAGTGAGTTATGGCCAAATGAACAGTTACTATTCATTTGGTCATTTCTGCAGGTGCTATTGCAGGGTATCCGGATTGGGGCCAACTTTTGGTCCTCTTGCTTTGGTCTTTTGGGCATGGTTTCTTCAGAAAAAATGTGCCATTATAAGCCTAGTTTCATGTCCAATTGGCCAAACACCAATTGGACCTACACAGCCAAAGATATGGCAGTCTAAGTGGACTGAAATTTCAGTCACCCTGCTGCACTCACAAGGCAGCATACTCATTCACTTTGCCATGCTACATTTCAGTCCAAATTATGGTCAACTTACCTAAAATGGTCACTAATTGACCATTAAAATGTTCTCTAAAAATTTCCTAAGCCAAGTCAAATTTTCACTTCTCAAAACCCTAATTCCCATTTCAATTCACCCATACACCTAGTTAAACACTTTCATTCATTATATATGTGTATATACACCTTAAGCATAATCTTTAATTCATTATAAGTCCATTAAAACCATAAAAAACACTCCACCTTTGTTCCTTCCTTAGGGCAGCCGAAATTTTTAACTACATACACATAGTTTTTATTCATTTTAGTTACAATTCCTTACTAAATTCAAGTCCCTAATCATGAAATTAAAGAGTTTTAAGTAGATAGGTGCACTAACCTCTTGTAGGCAGATTTTTCCAAGCCCCAAACTTCACTTTCTTTCTTCTTCTTGGCTGCCAAAAGGTTTTGCAAGGTGCAAGGACAAATTTTAGTGAAAGGTCTCTAGGGTTTTAGGGTGAAATGGAGAGGGAAATGGAGCTTTGGATTGAAAATCAATGGAGGGAGATGGGGAGATGTCACGTTTTTGAGGATGAAGAAGAAGAAGAGCAGAATTTTTTGGTCTTTCTTTGTCTCTTTTATTGGTTAATTAAAGGGTTGTTTAATTGTGATTGGTGGTGGCTTTTTAAATGACATCATCATATGTCATAAATGAGCCTTTTTCCTCATTTTCTTTTCTTTTCATCACTACTTAATTTCAATTTAATTTTTGGTAATGTTTCTTCATTTTTTTATGTCATATTAATTATTTACTTAACTGGACAAGTCGGCGAAAAATCACCTCTGAAGGCGAAATGACCAAAATGCCCTCCGTTTGGCTTAACGGGTCAAAATTATTTGTACCGATTGAAAAATTTTTCTAAATATTTTCTTGGCATTCTAATGCCATAGGAACCTCAATGACCCTTCTCTGGAGTCCCAAAAATTATTTTATGAATTTTTGCCCGGGTCTAGGGCTCCTAGTTGCGAACCGCAACTTCCCTCCTGCTACCCATCGCTTGGGCACCTCATTTGACTTAGTTGTATTTTATTTCTAAAATTTTTACTAAATTTTTGTTATTAATATTTGAGTTAATTATGGTCCCTCACTTTAGTTTAAATATTTTTCTGACGTTTAGCTGTCCGACCGACATCGATCACCGAACGAGAGAATGTACGAGTTGCACCGGGAGGGTGTTACAACTCTTCCTTTCTAATTTAAATTTCGTCCTCGAAATTTACCGACTTAAGTAATCGGGAGTTGCTACCTCCTTGTTTCTTCACTTCCTTGTATTGCCTCATCGATTATGCAGGTTTGGCTCTTCCCGAGCTTCCATAGCATATACTTGTGGTGCCACCGACTGGCTTTTCAATTGTCTCGAAACAATCTTCCGTGAAATGTCACCAAGCCGCTTCTACCCGATCCTTTACCCCTTTGAACTATAGGGGAAGGTCCATCAACTTGTACCGGAGCTATTGAACCACTCCTCTGAGGGCAATCTCTTATGAAATGATCCGTAGCCCCACACTTAAAACACTCTCCAGTTAACAGTCGGCACTCCCCTCTGTGTCTTCTACCACAATGCATACATTCAGGCACTGGGGTTGATCCCCTTGTTATTGTGCCCGGGGAACTAGCTATAGAGATTCCAATCTGGCCTCTGTGGCCCTGTGTTTGATCTTGTGAACTAGAACCCTTAAACTTCTTGCTATCTGTTGGTATACTTGACTGTCCTGGTCCAAATTCCCTCTTACGCTGCCTATCTTTCCTATTTTGTTCATTTATTCTTACTTTCTCCACTTTTAATGCAGCTTCCACTAACTTAGTGAAGTCGGTGATTCCCAAGGCAGTGATCATGAGCTTTATATTATCATTCAATCCCTCTTCAAATCTCTTACATCTTTCAGCCTCATTAGGGACTATCTCCCTTCCATAGCGGCTCAATCGGACAAATTCCTTCTCATACTCAGCCACTGACAACTGTCTCTGCCTCAGATTAATAAACTCTCTTCTTCTCTCTTCCAGGTATACACTACCCACATATTTCTTCTTAAATTTTGAGAGAAAGAAGTCCCATGTTACTATTTCCTGCTGTACTTCACTGGACACCGTATCCCACCATTCATAGGCATCATCTTGTAACAGAGATATGGCAGCCTCCAAGTTTTGTTCAGGGGTGCAGTGGAGTTGTTTTAGAACTCTGCCCGTTCTGTTCAACCAATTTTCGGCTGCAACAGAGTCATCTTCTCTCTTACCATAGAAGTCCACTGCTCCAAACTTTCTTAGCCTTTCCAGGTGTGATTTCTGCTGTGGAGCTGGTGGTGGTGGTGGTGCTGGCATTACCCCGGCCATTTGTCTAAAGAAATCGGCCATTTGCTGGAAGATGGCCTGTGGAGGTTGAGCAGGCTCTGCTTGAGTTGGCGGAGCAGGTTCTCCCATGCCCCCAGTCTCAGCTGCTGCAGGTGGAGCATGACTCTCCACTTCCTCCTCAACTGCCCTCTGAGATGTAGGGTCCATATCCTATTCAAAATAAGAAAGACAAACAGATCTGCATTAGTGTCACCTCGACTCTTACAAATGCAATGCATGGTATGGACTCAATCTAGGCCCAGAAACGCCTAAACCGTGCTCTGATACCACTAAATATGACACTCTTTACCCGTGTACAGTACATCCGAGTAAGCAATGTCACACGGTGTATCGGCATACTCTATTTTACCTTAATCAATTTTTGTCATATTTATGAATATAATTTATGAAATATAACTTATTTAAGCCCTTTATCGAAATTATAATTTATTTGAGGTTCCGAAAATTTTATAGAAAATCCGGCAAAGTACCGGCTAAAAATGGAGAAAACAGTTCTTCGGAACCTGTGAAAAACACTTCTAATAATCATATTCATTCATTCTCAAACTCCAATATCAAAATCTCAACAATTTTCAATTTCAGTTCCCAACAACCTTTTCATTTCTCAACATCCATTTCTTATAATACTCATATTCAATTTTCAACCATTCGTTTCTCAATCATTCATCTCATTTGTTAATCATGTACAAGTCATAAATAGACATTCACTCTTTCATTCACAAATACAAATTTTCATTACTTACATGAACATCAAATACATTACATAAGTTTAATTACATATGAGAAAATAAAAGTTAGATACAAGATACCAAAATGAAACCTAGTGTCCTACCAATGCAGTGTAGAAGGTGAGGTGACACGGACACTATGCAGAACTGTGAACGGCCTTACCCAATCTGTGGTCTACTGGGCCCTCTGTCCAAATCTTCAGTACCTACGCGTTGCAAAAGCAACGTGCTAAGCATAAAGCTTAGTGGTGCAATAATAAAATAAAAGAAAATAGCAGAAAATAAATGTGTATTTAATGTAAATGCCCTATTTGTTTTGCATTTGTATATCCCTTTTTTTTCTTTTCGTTAACTTTGTCCACTTTCATTCATTTGGTTGCCCAAGTAACCTATATTGGACGACCGGACTGGATAACGGGTCGTTGGCACTGGACACCGCGGTGCCTCGGGCCGTCATACCATGGGACGCAGAACGTCAACCACGTATGCAGTCAGTATGGCTAAAAAGCCATGATATCACATAATCGGCATAAAAGCCATGAATACGGGCATAAAAGCCATGAATACGGGCATAAAGCCATGAATACAGGCATAAAGCCTTTCGCAGTACTGCTAAAACAATACCCTATTGGCATGCCAAACTATCCAAACCAATCTTGTTAGGTATACTAGGGCATTTGATACTTTAAAATTCTTCAATTTGTAAATTTCAACTTTTGATGTCACTATTCACTTCATTGGTCAACAAAAAGTTGACTTTTGCATAGAAAATAGGTGCATTGGTTTTAACACTCTCAATGTACCATATTTTGCATTTAAAACTTGTTGGAATAAGTCACCAAATCCATTTCCAAGTTTAAACCAAGGGAAGCAGAATTTTCAGTTTTTGTAGCCCAACTTTACTGTTCCATTGGGCACTGTTGTAGTGGGAATTTGAGGAAATGGTAAACATGAAAGTTGTTCCTTATTTTGTCTAGTTGAATTTATTTTTTTGAATCACTCCATTTGGAGTTTTGTAGCTCCAGATATGGTCCAAAAACCGCAGCTGGCCGGATTGCCAAAACTGCAGAATTACCAAATCTACAGTACCATGAACAGTGAATGTGATTGCATGTTTGAATAGGTTCTGGCCATAATTTGGGGTAGGTTCCTTAATGAAAGTTGTTTGTCTATGTCTTAACTTATTGCTGTAAAAATTTCAGGTCAATTGACCATATCTACAGTGAGTTATGGCCAAATGAACAGTTATTGTTCATTTGGTCATTTCTGCAGGTGCTGTTGCAGGGTATCCGGATTGGGGCCAACTTTTGGTCCTCTTGCTTTGGTCTTTTGGGCATGGTTTCTTCAGCAAAAATGTGCCATTATAAGCCTAGTTTCATTTCCAATTGGCCAAACACCAATTGGACCTACACAGCCAAAGATATGGTAGTCCAAGTGGACTGAAATTTCAGTCACCCTGCTGCACTCACAAGGCAGCATACTCATTCACTTTGCCATGCTACATTTCAGTCCAAATTATGGTCAACTTACCTAAAATGGTCACTAATTGACCATTAAAATGTTCTCTAATAATTTCCTAAGCCAAGTCAAATTTTCACTTCTCAAAACCCTAATTCCCATTTCAATTCACCCATACACCTAGTTAAACACTTTCATTCATTATATATGTGTATATACACCTTAAGCATAATCTTTAATTCATTCTAAGTCCATTAAAACCATCAAAAACACTCCACCTTTGTTCCTTCCTTAGGGCAGCCGAAATTTATGACATACATACACATAGTTTTTATTCATTTTAGTTACAATTCCTTACTAAATTCAAGTCCCTAATCATGAAATTAAAGAGTTTTAAGTAGATAGGTGCACTAACCTCTTGTAGGCAGATTTTTCCAAGCCCCAAACTTCACTTTCTTTCTTCTTCTTGGCTGCCAAAAGGTTTTGCAAGGTGCAAGGACAAATTTTAGTGAAAGGTCTCTAGGGTTTTAGGGTGAAATGGAGAGGGAAATGGAGCTTTGGATTGAAAATCAATGGAGGGAGATGGGGAGAGGTCACGTTTTTGAGGATGAAGAAGAAGAAGAGCAGAATTTTTTTGGTCTTTCTTTGTCTCTTTTATTGGTTAATTAAAGGGTTGTTTAATTGTGATTGGTGGTGGCTTTTTAAATGACATCATCATATGTCATAAATGAGCCTTTTTCCTCATTTTCTTTTCTTTTCATCACTACTCAATTTCAATTTAATTTTTGGTAATGTTTCTTCATTTTTTTATGTCATATTAATTATTTACTTAACTGGACAAGTCGGCCAAAAATCACTTCTGAAGGCGAAATGACCAAAATGCCCTCCGTTTGGCTTAGCGGGTCAAAATTGTCTGTACCAATTGAAAAATTTTTCTAAATATTTTCTTGGCATTCTAATGCCATAGGAACCTCAATGACCCTTCTCTAGAGTCCCAAAAATTATTTTATGAATTTTTACCCGGGTCTAGGGCTCCTAGTTGCGAGAACCGAAACTTCCCTCCGGTTACCCATCGCTTGGGCACCGGCTCATTTGACTTAGTTGTATTTTATTTCTAAAATTTTTACTAAATTTTTCTTATTAATATTTGAGTTAATTATGGTCCCTCACTTTAGTTTAAATATTTTTCCGGACGTTCTAGCTGTCCGGACCGATATCGGTCACCGGAACAGTAGAATGTACGGAGTTGCTACCGGGAGGGTGTTACAGGGTGAGAGGTAGACCACTTACAAAATCCATGGTGACCAGATCCCATTTCCATTCAGGTATACGTATAGGCTGTAGCAAACCTGATGGAACTTGATGTTCTGCCTTGACTTGCTGACATGTCAAGCATTTAGTCACATAGTCAGCTATGTCCTTCTTCATACTAGGCCACTAATACTGAGCTTCAGATTATGATACATCTTTGTACTTCCTGGGTGCATAGCATAAGCACTGGTATGTGCCTCTTTCAGAATACTGACCTTCAATTCCCCATTATCTGGTACACACAGTCTTCCTTTGTAATACAGACACCCATCTGCTTTCACCTCATAGTCAGTTGCTTTTCCCTCTGAGATTTTGCTCATAATAGCCATTAACTTTTCATCTGCCTTTTGCCCATCTAAAATCTGCTGTATCAGGTTTGGCCTCACTTGCAACTCAGCCAAAATAGCTCCATCTCGAACCAAAGATAGACGGACATTCAATGATCTCAAAGCTGTCATGGGTTTTTTGCTCAAAGCATCAGCAACTACATTTGCCTTCCCAGGATGGTAGTCAATTACACAATCATAGTCCTTCAGGAACTCAATCCCTCGTCTCTGTCTAAGGTTGAGCTCCTTCTGGGTTGGCAAGTATTTCAGACTTTTGTGGTCTGTGTAAATGTAGCACTTTTCACCATACAAGTAATGCCTCCATATCTTCAAATACAAGATAATTGCTGCAAGCTCTAAATCATGGATAGGTAATTCTGTTCATGTGGCCTTAGCTGCACTGTAACACCCCTAAGTTCTAGAGTGCTCTCATCGCCAGATGACCAGTGCTGTCCGGACAGTTAGGATGCCTAGAACTACACTTCAATATGAGTGAGGAGACATAAAATAATGAAATACAAGAAAAGAAAGTACAAGAAAAACAAAGGAAAAATCATAGCAAAGAAATGTAACCGAGTAAGTGAGCCGGGACACCTAGCGATGGTGATCAGACCGAAGTCACTGCGTGGACCGTTGATCGCTCAGATCATGGAACCCTGGAAAACATTTTTAGGACTTAAATAGAACCTTATTGAAGAATAAATATCATTAGAAAGATCAAAGAAAAATTAAATAATTAGTACAAAGAAAAGTGATAAATCGAAAAACAGACAAAACCCGGTAATACCGAAAAATCGGGAATGCCACCCGAACAGGGGCATTATGGTCATTTGACATCCCGAAGTGTCATTTGACCTAAATGTCCATTAAAAATAAATAATGTTACACTTAGAAAATAAAATGAAAAATTAATTTAGTGGTACCTAAAGAAAATAGCTAAAATCATGGGTTAAATGTGGAATAAGTGAAAGTTTAACTTATAAAATGATTTAATTTTAGTTAGTGGACCACTATAGGATTAATTAAACATAAGAAATGGCTGATGTAAGTCCACTAACCAGCTGAAATCTCATCTTCCTCAAGTCCTCTCCAAATTGCCGAAATGAAGAACCTTGAATCCTCCATAGCCATTTTTCATGCAAGCTTTCTTAACTCTCCATTTTCAACTCCAACCTCTTAGTGTTCTTCATTAAACTTTGTCTACACATCACAAGGAAGATATTGATACCAATTTTGAGAAGTTTGGTGAAGGTTTAGCAAGTTACAATTAAAGGTAAGTTTACAATTTTTGAGAATTCCTTTGTTAAGTTTTGTGTGCATGTTATGGGTATTAGTTTGGTGAAGGAAAATTTTGGGTTTGAAGAGTTATTGTTGTTTTCATTTTGGACAGCCATGAGTCACGTTTTTGATGAGATATTTATGCATATGATTGATGAGAAATAATGTTGATCATGGTGATTTAGTAACCTAGTGATTTATTTCATGTTTATATGGTGATTTTGGCACTTGGATGAGAATTGATGAATTGTAGGGCAATGTGGTGTTGAAGATGGTTTGCGGCAGCTTGGGGACACTTGAGTAATTGTATATATTGAAGGAAGTGTAGGCAGAATATTGACCTAGAAGGATTGATGATATGTATGTAGATGGATATTGTAAAGTGTATGTAAAATTTGTAATGGTTAGGTGTGTATGTAATGGTACTTAGAAATTGTAAATGTGAATTATATTTGGTGTGTTGAGGGTAATGGTAATCTGCCCAAAGTCATGTTAATGTAATGTAGAAAGTGCTTTTGGTAATGTACCAAAACAGATTGGTAGGTGAGTAAACAAATTGAAAAGGTAAATGTGTGTTTGAAGGGGTGAGAAAGGCATATTGAGGGCAGTGTACAATTTACCCTATAACCTTAAATGTGTAACCTCAATTGGTATGAGACCAATTTGAGGTGAAACTAGGCACAAAATGTGCCAACTTTCATTGAGAAACCATACCAAAATTCTGCTTGCAAGGTGACCTAAAAAAATGACCAATTCGGATTAGGTGCAATTAGGACCTGAAAAATGACCAATTGGGCAGCAGTGAGTGTTTAGGCCATAACTCACTCAAACCAGGTCCAATTGACCTGAAATTTTGACCAAGAATAGTTAAGACCCATACCTACAAGTCTTATGAAGACACCAAAGCCCAGAAATGACCATAAGCAAGTCAAACAACTTGCACAAGTTCGGGTCCAAAAACTGGCCGAACCAGAGTTGACCAAATTGACCTAAAATTGACCTAAAATGGTACCATTTGACCAGCAATAGTGTAATGACCATAACTTGGTCTACTTAACTCGGATTGACCTGAAATTTTGCCCCGCGTGCAATAAGACCTAGATCTACAAGTTTGTAGTTTTGACCGAAACCCGAAAACCGAGGGAACTAGGCCGTCCGGCTAGGTCAAACCAGTATCCCGGAATCCAACAAATTGCAATGAAATGCAAGAAAATGCACTAAACCAGGAAACGAGTTTGGTAACACGTACCAACCCTAAAACCCTATCGAATATGACATATTAATGACACTAAAACCTAATTTACCTAGAAAACATCGAGGGTCGGTATATTAGGTGATTAAGCAAATAAAGGTATTCAGTGAATTGTTTATCGAACATTATCTTTAGAGGCAAATTAATTTAGCACCAAACACTTCAAATTGTGTTTCTCGATTAACTGTGGCTCAAAGAAAAGGGAATGAAATACTGAGTCAGGACCAGGAGACAAATATCAGAGGTTTGTGCACAACGGCTATTTCTTTTGAATTTTTCAATTGAAATGAATTATAACTATTGTATGTTATTGTTTTAAATTGTGTTTGTGCACAATATTTATTTCTTTTGAATTATTTTCAATTGAAATAAATTATGACTACTTGTATATTATTGTTTTAAATTGTGGAAATGTACTTGAATGGATATTTATTGCTTGAAAAGCATTGTAAATGATTTGAAATTGTGAGAAACTTTTTGAATGGTATTTGATGGATACTTATTGATTGAAAAGCACTGTAAATGGTTTTTGTGGAAATTGAAGTGAATTACGAATTGTGTTGCCATTTTGTGAATGAAATTATAACTTTGAAAATTTATTGGATTCTTACGGATCATTTGAATAAAATGTTTGGAATTGTTTTGACTCACAATTGGCATGACACTGATACTATGTTCCTCCTCCATTAATGGGGTGAGTGTGATTATTCCTCCCTCTTTGACTTATCAGTCTGGGGTGAGTATGATTATGTTCCTCCCTCTTTGACTTGCCAGTCAGAGGTGAGTGTGGATGAGTACTCATTATATAGCTAACTTCCTCCCTCATTGATTTCGATTATTGGGGTGAGCATGTCTTGTCGTGGTGTACAACACGGCATATATGGAAAAATTGTGTCATGGCCTAAATTGTGTTATTGGTTGGCAACATTATATTATTCAGTTATTTGATCGAATTGTGTTATTGATTTGCAAAACGATATTATTCAGTTATTTGAGCGAATTGTGTTATTGATTTGCAAAAAGGTATTATTCAGTTATTTGATCAAATTGTGTCATTGATTGGAAAAACTGTGTTATTCAGTAATTTGATCAAATTGTGTATGAATTGGCAATACGGTATTCTTAAACTATTTGACTAAATTGTGTTATTATGAATTTTGATAATTTGTGAATTGGAGTTTAAATTCCTTATGACATTCATTGTCTTGAATTTAACTATGGTTTTAGGTATCCACTATTGATATGATTTATGAATTGTGATTTAAAATTATATTTGGATAATGTTGTCCACCACTGAGACATTGTCTCAGCGATAGCTTTTTATTGCTGTCGCAGGTAGAGAGAGAGACAGGGCAGCAGACTAGGCTGCATATACCTCCAGCGAGAGATTTTCGGGTATAACGAGTATACCACTTTTTGGCATTTTGTACTGTAATGTATGACACTGTATGTATATTTTGTTTTTGGTTTGAGCAGTTGTACTTTCAAATTGTAACTTAAGGTTGTAAAATAATTATGAGTTGTTTTGAATTGTAAAAACTGTATTATATTTCCTTATCTCAGACTTTGAAAAATTTCTATGGAATTGAGTTGATAAATTGTTGTGTTGAGAAATGTATTGGAGTTAAGATTTGGAATATTATTGAAGTGTACTTTTTACAGGTTTTCTGAAGAACTGTTTTGTCCAAAATACAGATGGCACTCTGCCAAAATTTTTACAGAAATTCCAAATAAACCAAATGAGTTAGTTATTTCACTGCAGTTCACCAAAGTCTTTAACACCTGTAAATAGTGCTCACCACTGTAAAAGAAGTAAGAAAAGTTTTTAAAATCCCTTGTAGTGTATTTAATGGGTTATCAGTAGACGGAGTTGGTAATTCATTAGGTATACTACGGGATCATGTTATGCCTTACAGAGAGGTAGGGTGTGACATGTTTTAGTGGTATCAGAGCAAAGTTTTAAATTCTGTTTTCACATGTTATTTGAATATTCTTTCTTCGTAGTACAACTGCTCAATATCATTGTTTGATACATACAGTACATTACATTATAAATATGCACTAACGGGAGGAAATCTCCTTGTATTACTTGTTTAGGAGATCTAAGATCCTCGCATTGACCATGGAAGAGGGTGATCGTTCAGTCGATCAATCTATTGAGGCCGAGGTGCAAGGATGCCCCACCCTACATAATGTCGATGGTTCAAGAAGACCACCGCAGCATCGCGATTCTTCCGCTCGATTCGCTCCAGACGGCTGCAATGTTCCAACAAATGGATGGTAACGCGCCTACTCAAGTCCCAATACGGACACCAGTGGTACAACCGCAGTCTCCTACGAGGCAGTATGACAAATTGATGAAATATGGGGCTCTGAGTTTAAGGGGACAGCAGATCCCTAGAGGTGAATGTGGTTAGAGAGGATGGATAGGGTATTCAAGAAACTACATTGCACAGAGGAGCTCGATTTGAATACTCAGATCTTTGTTACTGGGGATGCTTATGACTGGTGGAAAACCATTCCCACACCAGTAGAACTGCAGTGCTAACTGGAGTGACTTTCTCGTGGAATTCAGCAAAAATATGTCCCAGATGCTTATGTAGACCGAAAATGCAAGAGTTCCTAAGTCCAAACAGGAGCGGTCAGTGGCCGAATATGAAAGGGAATTTTTCCGCTTGAGCCATTATGCAGTAAGTCTACTTTCTACCAGTAGGGAGAGATGTAAGAGGTTTGAAACCGGCTTGAAGCCTAGTATCAGATTACAAGTGGTCGGATTCAAACATAACAACTTCTCTGAACTTATTTCTCAAGCACTAGAATTAGAAAGAATTGAATCTGAAGCGGCTCTTGAGAAAAAGAAATCAGAGAAGACAGAAAAAGAGGGAAAGTCAGTAGAACAGAGTTCTAGTGGTCCTACTGGAAAGAGGAAAAACTTTGGGGGATACGACAGAGATAGTAAGAAGGCCGGTAGAGATAGATCTTTTGGACAGAAACCACCTCGATCGGATCAGCAAACTCAACAGAAACCCAGGAATGCGCTGTCAGATCGACTTTGTGAAACTTGTGGTAAACCACATAGTGGGGTATGTTATAGAGCCATAGGAGCATGTTTTAACTGTGGAGAGACTGGCCATTTTGCTAGGGATTGTGTAAATCCAGGTCGTTCTGGATCATTTACTACACCAAAGGGATCAACCCAAGTTTCTACCCCAAATAGTTCACCATCAGTTAGTAGAGGCAGAGGTAGAGGTAGGGGTAGTACACCTAGAAGTCAGAGTACTATGAATCACCTGAGCAGGTGATGCTCCAAATGAGTATCTGCATGTACAGAGAGAAGAGGCTTAGACTTTTGACATTATTGCTGGTACCTTCTCAATTAGCAACTAAGATATATATATGTATTATTTGACCTAGAGTTTGCATACTTTTATATTAGTGTTAGAACTACATGTTCTGTTGTTATTCCTTTACAGGGGAATAAATTTTGATGCATTAGTGATTAGCCCTTAAGATAAGGATTGTGATAATAAGTGAAATTAGTTTTGAAAGAGTTTATCGGCGAAAAGTATTTTCTAACACACCATAAATTATAAAGCTAATTAGTGAGCCTACTTAATGTAAGGCAAGAGGACGAAAAGTAAGATGCAGAATGGAATTGCTCTAGATGAGGGCAAGGAGGTTATGTTAGAAATTGCTAATGGATATTGTAATCGAATAAGATTCGAATATCGTGAATTCAAAAAGAATAAAAGATAACAAAGTTTGATCTATTGGGATGTATCGAGTAACTATGCAATGTTCTTGATGTTTATATCGTAAGTCGCAGATTCTGATCGACTTGAGATTATTGTGTAGAGCTACGTACTACCCGATAGTATACCCAGATAAGAATAGTTACCAACGGTATCTGTTTTGGTATAGTTATGCCAGGACATAATTTAATTGTTAGAAATAAGTTTGAAAATCCTACTTAGGATCTAAAGCTTAAAAGTTAGAATATCGAAGGTTATAGTTCAAGATAAAAGAAGTAAGTTATAGAATATTGACAGCAAAAGAGTTATGGATGTAGAGAGTTGTACAGTTTTTTCATATTTAACAAAGAAATATTATGAATGTGAGGAAGACTATGGATTAGAATGGTCAGAGGACCCATGACTGATGAATGATTCTAACATGACCTCAAGGGTCATTCAAGAAGGAACATGAACCAAATATTAGACAAGACAATAGTAATAAGAGATTGGTGTTATACAAACAAATCAAACATTGTATTAGATTGTTAAAAGACTGATACAAATTTGAGAAAAAGAAGGTTATACGATCGTATAGAAAGGAGAAAATAAACGTACGACTATTGTAAGATGGCTACTAGGTAAAAATTTCGTGGACGAAATTTATTTAAGGGGGGGAGAATTGTAACACCCTAAGTTCTAGAGTGCTCTCATCGCTCGGTGACGATCTTTGTCTGGACAGCTAGGATGCCTAGAACTACACTTCAATATGAGTGAGGAGACATAAAATAATGAAATACAAGAAAAGAAAGTACAAGAAAAACAAAGGAAAAATCATAGCAAAGAAATGTAACCGAGTAAGTGAGCCGGGAAACTTAGCAATGGTGATCAGACCGAAGTCACGCGTGGACCGTTGATCGCCCTCGGATCATGGGAACCCTGGAAAACATATTTAGGACTTAAATAGAACCTTATTTAAGAATAAATATCATGAGATAGATCAAAGAAAAATTAAATAATTAGTACAAAGAAAAGTGATAAATCGAAAAACAGACAAAACCCGGTAATACCGAAAAATCGGGAATGCCACCCGAACAGAGGCATTATGGTCATTTGACATCCCGAAGTGTCATTTGACCTAAATGTCCATTAAAAATAAATAATGTTACACTTAGAAAATAAAATGAAAAATTAATTTAGTGGTACCTAAAGAAAATAGCTAAAATCATGGGTTAAATGTGGAATAAGTGAAAGTTTAACTTATAAAATGATTTAATTTTAGTTAGTGGACCACTATAGGATTAATTAAACATAAGAAATGGCTGATGTAAGTCCACTAACCAGCTGTAATCTCATCTTCCTCAAGTCCTCTCCAAATTGCGAAATGAAGAACCTTGAATCCTCCATAGCCGTTTTTCATGCAAGCTTTCTTAACTCTCCATTTTCAACTCCAACCTCTTAGTGTTCTTCATTAAACTTTGTCTACACATCACAAGGAAGATATTGATACCAATTTTGAGAAGTTTGGTGAAGGTTTAGCAAGTTACAATTAAAGGTAAGTTTACAATTTTTGAGAATTCCTTTGTTAAGTTTTGTGTGCATGTTATGGGTATTAGTTTGGTGAAGGAAAATTTTGGGTTTGAAGAGTTATTGTTGTTTTCATTTTGGACAGCCATGAGTCACGTTTTTGATGAGATATTTATGCATATGATTGATGAGAAATAATGTTGATCATGGTGATTTAGTAACCTAGTGATTTATTTCATGTTTATATGGTGATTTTGGCACTTGGATGAGAATTGATGAATTGTAGGGCAATGTGGTGTTGAAGATGGTTTGCGGCAGCTTGGGGACACTTGAGTAATTGTATATATTGAAGGAAGTGTAGGCAGAATATTGACCTAGAAGGATTGATGATATGTATGTAGATGGATATTGTAAAGTGTATGTAAAATTTGTAATGGTTAGGTGTGTATGTAATGGTACTTAGAAATTGTAAATGTGAATTATATTTGGTGTGTTGAGGGTAATGGTAATCTGCCCAAAGTCATGTTAATGTAATGTAGAAAGTGCTTTTGGTAATGTACCAAAACAGATTGGTAGGTGAGTAAACAAATTGCAAAGGTAAATGTGTGTTTGAAGTGGGGTGTGAAAGGCATATTGAGGGCAGTGTACATTTTACCCTATAACCTTAAATGTGTAACCTCAATTGGTATGAGACCAATTTGAGGTGAAACTAGGCACAAAATGTGCCAACTTTCATTGAGAAACCATACCAAAATTCTGCTTGCAAGGTGACCTAAAAAAATGACCAATTCGGATTAGGTGCAATTAGGACCTGAAAAATGACCAATTGGGCAGCAGTGAGTGTTTAGGCCATAACTCACTCAAACCAGGTCCAATTGACCTGAAATTTTGACCAAGAATAGTTAAGACCCATACCTACAAGTCTTATGAAGACACCAAAGCCCAGAAATGACCATAAGCAAGTCAAACAACTTGCACAAGTTCGGGTCCAAAAACTGGCCGAACCAGAGTTGACCAAATTGACCTAAAATTGACCTAAAATGGTACCATTTGACCAGCAATAGTGTAATGACCATAACTTGGTCTACTTAACTCGGATTGACCTGAAATTTTGCCCCGCGTGCAATAAGACCTAGATCTACAAGTTTGTAGTTTTGACCGAAACCCGAAAACCGAGGGAACTAGGCCGTCCGGCTAGGTCAAACCAGTATCCCGGAATCCAACAAATTGCAATGAAATGCAAGAAAATGCACTAAACCAGGAAACGAGTTTGGTAACACGTACCAACCCTAAAACCCTATCGAATATGACATATTAATGACACTAAAACCTAATTTACCTAGAACACATCGAGGGTCGATATATTGGGTGATTAAGCAAATAAAGGTATTCAAAGGAATTGTTTATCGAACATTATCGTTAGAGGCAAATTAATTTAGCACCAAACACTTCAAATTGTGTTTCTCGCTTAACCAGACTCAAAGAAAAGGGAATGAAATCGAGTCAGACCAGAGACAAATATCGAGGTTTGTGCACAACGGATATGTCGTTGGAATTTTTCAATTGAAATGAATTATAACTATTGTATGTTATTGTTTTAAATTGTGTTTGTGCACAATATTTATTTCTTTTGAATTATTTTCAATTGAAATAAATTATGACTACTTGTATATTATTGTTTTAAATTGTGGAAATGTACTTGAATGGATATTTATTGCTTGAAAAGCATTGTAAATGATTTGAAATTGTGAGAAACTTTTTGAATGGTATTTGATGGATACTTATTGATTGAAAAGCACTGTAAATGGTTTTTGTGGAAATTGAAGTGAATTACGAATTGTGTTGCCATTTTGTGAATGAAATTATAACTTTGGAAATTTATTGGATTCTTACGGATCATTTGAATAAAATGTTTGGAATTGTTTTGACTCACAATTGGCATGACACTGATACTATGTTCCTCCTCCATTAATGGGGTGAGTGTGATTATTCCTCCCTCTTTGACTTATCAGTCTGGGGTGAGTATGATTATGTTCCTCCCTCTTTGACTTGCCAGTTAGAGGTGAGTGTGGATGAGTACTCATTATATAGCTAACTTCCTCCCTCATTGATTTCGATTATTGGGGTGAGCATGTCTTGTCGTGGTGTACAACACGGCATATATGGAAAAATTGTGTCATGGCCTAAATTGTGTTATTGGTTGGCAACATTATATTATTCAGTTATTTGATCGAATTGTGTTATTGATTTGCAAAACGATATTATTCAGTTATTTGAGCGAATTGTGTTATTGATTTGCAAAAAGGTATTATTCAGTTATTTGATCAAATTGTGTCATTGATTGGAAAAAACTGTGTTATTCAGTAATTTGATCAAATTGTGTATGAATTGGCAATACGGTATTCTTAAACTATTTGACTAAATTGTGTTATTATGAATTTTGATAATTTGTGAATTGGAGTTTAAATTCCTTATGACATTCATTGTCTTGAATTTAACTATGGTTTTAGGTATCCACTATTGATATGATTTATGAATTGTGATTTAAAATTATATTTGGATAATGTTGTGCACCACTGAGACATTGTCTCAGCGATAGCTTTTTATTGCTGTCGCAGGTAGAGAGAGAGACAGGGCAGCAGACTAGGCTGCATATACCTCCAGCGAGAGATTTTCGGGTATAACGAGTATACCACTTTTTGGCATTTTGTAATCAGAATGTATGACATCAGTATGTATATTTTGTTTTTGGTTTGAGCAGTTGTACTTTCAAATTGTAACTTAAGGTTGTAAAATAATTATGAGTTGTTTTGAATTGTAAAAACTGTATTATATTTCCTTATCTCAGACTTTGAAAAATTTCTATGGAATTGAGTTGATAAATTGTTGTGTTGAGAAATGTATTGGAGTTAAGATTTGGAATATTATTGAAGTGTACTTTTTACAGGTTTTCTGAAGAACTGTTTTGTCCAAAATACAGATGGCACTCTGCCAAAATTTTTACAGAAATTCTAAATAAACCAAATGAGTTAGTTATTTCACTTCAGTTCACCAAAGTCTTTAACACCTGTAAATAGTGCTCACCACTGTAAAAGAAGTAAGAAAAGTTTTTAAAATCCCTTGTAGTGTATTTAATGGGTTATCGGTAGACGGAGTTGGTAATTCATTAGGTATACTACGGATCATGTTATGCCTTAGAGAGGTAGGTGTGACATGTTTTAGTGGTATCGAGCAAAGTTTTAAATTGTTTTCACATGTTATTTGAATATTCTTTCTTCGTAGTACAACCGCTCAATATCATTGTTTGATACATACAAGACATTACATTATAAATATGCACTAACGGGAGGAAATCTCCTTGTGTTACTTGTTTAGAGATCTAAGATCCTCGCATTGACCATGGAAGAGGGTGATCGCTCAATGATCAATCTATTGAGGTCGAGGTGCAAGGATGCCCCACCTACATAATGTCGTGGTTCAAGAAGACCACCGCAGCATCAGCTTCTTCGCTCGATTCGCCACAGACGGCTGCAATGTTCCAACAAATGGATGGTAACGCGCCTACTCAAGTCCCAATACGGACACCAGTGGTACAACCGCAGTCTCCTACGAGGCAGTATGACAAATTGATGAAATATGGGGCTACAGAGTTTAAGGGGACAGCAGATCCTAGAGGTCGAACAAAGGGTTAGAGAGGATGGATAGGGTATTCAAGAAACTGCATTGCACAGAGGAGCTCAGATTTGAATACTCAGTGTCTTTGTTACAGGGGGATGCTTATGACTGGTGGAAAACCATTCCCCACAGTCTGGTAGAACCTGCAGTGCTAACCTGGAGTGACTTTCTCAGGGAATTCAGGCAAAAATATGTCCCTGATGCTTATGTAGACCAGAAGCTGCAAGAGTTCCTAAGTCTGAAACAGGGGAGCAGATCAGTGGCTGAATATGAAAGGGAATTTTTCCGCCTGAGCCATTATGCAGTAAGTCTACTTTCTACCAGTAGGGAGAGATGTAAGAGGTTTGAAACCGGCTTGAAGCCTAGTATCAGATTACAAGTGGTCGGATTCAAACATAACAACTTCTCTGAACTTATTTCTCAAGCACTAGAATTAGAAAGAATTGAATCTGAAGCGGCTCTTGAGAAAAAGAAATCAGAGAAGACAGAAAAAGAGGGAAAGTCAGCAGAACAGAGTTCTAGTGGTCCTACTGGAAAGAGGAAAAACTTTGGGGGATACGACAGAGATAGTAAGAAGGCAGGTAGAGATAGATCTTTTGGACAGAAACCACCTCGATCGGATCAGCAAACTCGCAGAAACCCAGAATGCGCTCGGATCGACTTTGTGAAACTTGTGGTAAACCACATAGTGGGGTATGTTATAGAGTCAGAGGAGCATGTTTTAACCGTGGAGAGATCGCCATTTTGCTAGGGATTGTGTAAATCCAGTGTCGCTCGATCATTTACTACACCAAAGGGATCAACCCAAGTTTCTACCCCAAATAGTTCACCATCAGTTAGTAGAGGCAGAGGTAGAGGTAGGGGTAGTACACCTAGAAGTCAGAGTACTATGAATCAGCCAGAACAGGGTGATGCTCCAGCTGGAGTATACGCTGTACAGCAGAGAGAAGAGGCTTAGACTTTTGACATTATTGCTGGTACCTTCTCAATTAGCAACTAAGATATATATATGTATTATTTGACCTGGAGTTTGCATACTTTTATGTTAGTGTTAGAACTACATGTTCTGTTGTTATTCCTTTACAGGGGAATAAATTTTGATGCATTAGTGATTAGCCCTTAAGATAAGGATTGTGATAATAAGTGAAATTAGTTTTGAAAGAGTTTATCGGCGAAAAGTATTTTCTAACACACCATAAATTATAAAGCTAATTAGTGAGCCTACTTAATGTAAGGCAAGAGGACGTAAAAGTAAGATGCAGTAATGGAATTGCTCTAGATGAGGGCAAGGAGGTTACTGTTAGAAATTGCTAATGGATATTGTAATCAGAATAAGATTCGAATATCAGTGAATTCAAAAAGAATAAAAGATAACAAAGTTTGATCTATTGGGATGTATCGTAGTAACTATGCAATGTTCTTGATGTTTATACCGTAGTCGCATTACAAGATCGACTTGAGATTATTGTGTAGAGTTACGTACTACCCGATAGTATACCCAGATAAGAATAGTTACCAACGGTATCTGTTTTGGTATAGTTATGCCAGGACAGAATTTAATTGTTAGAAATAAGTTTGAAAATCCTACTTAGGGATCTAAAACTTAAAAGTTAGAATATCGAAAGGTTATAGTTCAGTACAAAAAGAAGTAAGTTATAGAATATTGACAGGCAAAAAGAGTTATGGAAGTAGAGATTTGAACAGTTGATTCATATATAACAAAGAAATATTATGAATGTGAGGAAGACTATGGATTAGAATGGTCAGAGGACCCATGACTGATGAATGATTCTAACATGACCTCAAGGGTCATTCAAGAAGGAACATGAACCGAAATATTAGACAGCACAATAGTAAGAAGAGATTGGTGTTATACAAACAAATCAAACATTGTATTAGATTGTTAAAAGACTTATACAAATTTGAGAAAAAGAAGGTTTTACGATCGTATAGAAAGGAGAAAATAAACGTACGACTATTGTAAGATGGATACTAGGTAAAAATTTCGTGGACGAAATTTATTTAAGGGGGGGAGAATTGTAACACCCCTAAGTTCGGTAGTGCGTTCTCTTTGCTCGGTGACTGATCTTTGTCCGGACAGCTAGGATGCCTAGAACTACACTTCAATATGAGTGAGGAGACATAAAATAATGAAATACAAGAAAAGAAAGTACAAGAAAAACAAAGGAAAAATCATAGCAAAGAAATGTAACCGAGTAAGTGAGCCGGGAAACTTAGCAATGGGTGACCGCACCGGGAAGTCACGGCGTGGACCGTTGACTGGCCCTGGACTGCGGGGAACCCTGGAAAACATTTTTAGGACTTAAATAGAACCTTATTGAAGAATAAATATCATTAGAAAGATCAAAGAAAAATTAAATAATTAGTACAAAGAAAAGTGATAAATCGAAAAACAGACAAAACCCGGTAATACCGAAAAATCGGGAATGCCACCGGAACAGGGGCATTATGGTCATTTGACATCCCGAAGTGTCATTTGACCTAAATGTCCATTAAAAATAAATAATGTTACACTTAGAAAATAAAATGAAAAATTAATTTAGTGGTACCTAAAGAAAATAGCTAAAATCATGGGTTAAATGTGGAATAAGTGAAAGTTTAACTTATAAAATGATTTAATTTTAGTTAGTGGACCACTATAGGATTAATTAAACATAAGAAATGGCTGATGTAAGTCCACTAACCAGCTGAAATCTCATCTTCCTCAAGTCCTCTCCAAATTGCCGAAATGAAGAACCTTGAATCCTCCATAGCCATTTTTCATGCAAGCTTTCTTAACTCTCCATTTTCAACTCCAACCTCTTAGTGTTCTTCATTAAACTTTGTCTACACATCACAAGGAAGATATTGATACCAATTTTGAGAAGTTTGGTGAAGGTTTAGCAAGTTACAATTAAAGGTAAGTTTACAATTTTTGAGAATTCCTTTGTTAAGTTTTGTGTGCATGTTATGGGTATTAGTTTGGTGAAGGAAAATTTTGGGTTTGAAGAGTTATTGTTGTTTTCATTTTGGACAGCCATGAGTCACGTTTTTGATGAGATATTTATGCATATGATTGATGAGAAATAATGTTGATCATGGTGATTTAGTAACCTAGTGATTTATTTCATGTTTATATGGTGATTTTGGCACTTGGATGAGAATTGATAAATTGTAGGGCAATGTGGTGTTGAAGATGGTTTGTGGCAGCTTGTGGACACTTGAGTAATGGTATATATTGAAGGAAGTGTGGGCAGAATATTGACCTAGAAGGATTGATGATATGTATGTAGATGGATATTGTAAAGTGTATGTAAAATTTGTAATGGTTAGGTGTGTATGTAATGGTACTTAGAAATTGTAAATGTGAATTATATTTGGTGTGTTGAGGGTAATGGTAATCTGCCCAAAGTCATGTTAATGTAATGTAGAAAGTGCTTTTGGTAATGTACCAAAACAGATTGGTAGGTGAGTAAACAAATTGCAAAGGTAAATGTGTGTTTGAAGTGGGGTGTGAAAGGTATATTGAGGGCAGTGTACATTTTAGCCTATAACCTTAAATTTGTAACCTCAATTGGTATGAGACCAATTTGAGGTGAAACTAGGCACAAAATGTGCCAACTTTCATTGAGAAACCATACCAAAATTCTGCTTGCAAGGTGACCTAAAAAAATGACCAATTCGGATTAGGTGCAATTAGGACCTGAAAAATGACCAATTGGGCAGCAGTGAGTGTTTAGGCCATAACTCACTCAAACCAGGTCCAATTGACCTGAAATTTTGACCAAGAATAGTTAAGACCCATACCTACAAGTCTTATGAAGACACCAAAGCCCAGAAATGACCATAAGCAAGTCAAACAACTTGCACAAGTTCGGGTCCAAAAACTGGCCGAACCAGAGTTGACCAAATTGACCTAAAATTGACCTAAAATGGTACCATTTGACCAGCAATAGTGTAATGACCATAACTTGGTCTACTTAACTCGGATTGACCTGAAATTTTGCCCCGCGTGCAATAAGACCTAGATCTACAAGTTTGTAGTTTTGACCGAAACCCGAAAACCGAGGGAACTAGGCCGTCCGGCTAGGTCAAACCAGTATCCCGGAATCCAACAAATTGCAATGAAATGCAAGAAAATGCACTAAACCAGGAAACGAGTTTGGTAACACGTACCAACCCTAAAACCCTATCGAATATGACATATTAATGACACTAAAACCTAATTTACCTAGAAAACATCGAGGGTCGGTATATTAGGTGATTAAGCAAATAAAGGTATTCAGTGAATTGTTTATCGAACATTATCGTTAGAGGCAAATTAATTTAGCACTGAAACACTTCAAATTGTGTTTCTCAGTTAACCAGACTCAAAGAAAAGGGAATGAAATCGAGTCGTGACCGTGAGACAAATATCAGAGGTTTGTGCACAACGGCTATTTCTTTTGAATTTTTCAATTGAAATGAATTATAACTATTGTATGTTATTGTTTTAAATTGTGTTTGTGCACAATATTTATTTCTTTTGAATTATTTTCAATTGAAATAAATTATGACTACTTGTATATTATTGTTTTAAATTGTGGAAATGTACTTGAATGGATATTTATTGCTTGAAAAGCATTGTAAATGATTTGAAATTGTGAGAAACTTTTTGAATGGTATTTGATGGATACTTATTGATTGAAAAGCACTGTAAATGGTTTTTGTGGAAATTGAAGTGAATTACGAATTGTGTTGCCATTTTGTGAATGAAATTATAACTTTGAAAATTTATTGGATTCTTACGGATCATTTGAATAAAATGTTTGGAATTGTTTTGACTCACAATTGGCATGACACTGATACTATGTTCCTCCTCCATTAATGGGGTGAGTGTGATTATTCCTCCCTCTTTGACTTATCAGTCTGGGGTGAGTATGATTATGTTCCTCCCTCTTTGACTTGCCAGTCAGAGGTGAGTGTGGATGAGTACTCATTATATAGCTAACTTCCTCCCTCATTGATTTCGATTATTGGGGTGAGCATGTCTTGTCGTGGTGTACAACACGGCATATATGGAAAAATTGTGTCATGGCCTAAATTGTGTTATTGGTTGGCAACATTATATTATTCAGTTATTTGATCGAATTGTGTTATTGATTTGCAAAACGATATTATTCAGTTATTTGAGCGAATTGTGTTATTGATTTGCAAAAAGGTATTATTCAGTTATTTGATCAAATTGTGTCATTGATTGGAAAAAACTGTGTTATTCAGTAATTTGATCAAATTGTGTATGAATTGGCAATACGGTATTCTTAAACTATTTGACTAAATTGTGTTATTATGAATTTTGATAATTTGTGAATTGGAGTTTAAATTCCTTATGACATTCATTGTCTTGAATTTAACTATGGTTTTAGGTATCCACTATTGATATGATTTATGAATTGTGATTTAAAATTATATTTGGATAATGTTGTGCACCACTGAGACATTGTCTCAGCGATAGCTTTTTATTGCTGTCGCAGGTAGAGAGAGAGACAGGGCAGCAGACTAGGCTGCATATACCTCCAGCGAGAGATTTTCGGGTATAACGAGTATACCACTTTTTGGCATTTTGTACTGTAATGTATGACACTGTATGTATATTTTGTTTTTGGTTTGAGCAGTTGTACTTTCAAATTGTAACTTAAGGTTGTAAAATAATTATGAGTTGTTTTGAATTGTAAAAACTGTATTATATTTCCTTATCTCAGACTTTGAAAAATTTCTATGGAATTGAGTTGATAAATTGTTGTGTTGAGAAATGTATTGGAGTTAAGATTTGGAATATTATTGAAGTGTACTTTTTACAGGTTTTCTGAAGAACTGTTTTGTCCAAAATACAGATGGCACTCTGCCAAAATTTTTACAGAAATTCCAAATAAACTAAATGAGTTAGTTATTTCACTTGATTCACCAAAGTCTTTAACACTGTGAAATAGTGCTCACCATCGTAAAAGAAGTAAGAAAAGTTTTTAAAATCCCTTGTAGTGTATTTAATGGGTTATCAGTAGACGGAGTTGGTAATTCATTAGGTATACTACGGGATCATGTTATGCCTTACAGAGAGGTAGGGTGTGACAGCCTGGAAGCATAAGCGACCACCTTCCCCTCTTGCATCAATACACACCCTAACCCATTATGAGAGGCATCACTGTAGACCACGAAGTCCCTTCGACACCGGGTGTGCACACCGGTGCCTCTGTCAACATAGCCTTCAACTTCTCAAACTGGTCCGACACTTGTCATTCCAAATCGACATTCTTGTGTAACAACTTGGTCATTGGAGCAGCTATTAAGGAAAATCCTTCACAAATCTCTGTAATACCCACTAGCCCCAAGAAGCTTCGACTGTTGTATTCCTGGGAGGCTTCCATTCCATCACTGCCTCTATTTTCTTGGGATCCACTCTAATCCCATCAGCTGACACTATGTGTCCAAGGAATGCAATCTCATTCAACCAAAAGTCACACTTGGACAACTTAGCATACAGCTTCTTTTCTCTCAGGGTTGGCAGAACAATCCTCAAATGTTCATCTTGTTCTTCCCTGGTCTTGGAATACACCAAAATATCATCAATAAAGACCACTATGAACCGATCTAAGTGTGGATGCAAGATACGGTTCATAAGGTCCATGAATGCCGCCGGTGCATTTGTTAGGCCAAAGGGCATCACTAGGAACTCATAATGCCCATACCGGGTCCTGAATGCAGTCTTTGGCACATCTGCATCCTTCACCCTCAACTGATGATACCCTGATCTGAAATCAATCTTAGAAAATACTCCTACTCCCTTCAACTGATCAAACATATCATCAATTCTAGGCAACGGATATTTGTTCTTCACAGTCACTTTATTCAACTGCCGGTAATCAATGCAAAGCCTCAAAGTCCCATCTTTCTTTTTCACAAACAGCACTGGAGCTCCCCATGGTGACACACTAGGGCGTATGAACCCCTTATCAAGCAACTCTTGCAACTGAGTTTTCAACTCCCTCAATTCAGTGGGTGCCATCCTATAAGGAGCAATGGAAATGGGTGCTGTACCCGGCATTACCTCAATAGCAAACTCGACTTCCCTTTTTGGTGGCAAACCAGGCAACTCTTCAGGAAATACCTCTGGGAAGTCTCTTACTGTGGGTATATCACTCAGGTTTGGCTTAGGGACCTCAATGACCCTTCTCTGGAGTCCCAAAAATTATTTTATGAATTTTTTCCCGAGTCTAGGGCTCTTAGTTGAGAGAACTGCAACTTCCCTCTGGGTTACCCATCGCTTGGGCACCGGCTCATTTGACTTGGTTGTATTTTATTTCTAAAATTTTTACTAAATTTTTCTTATTAATATTTGAGTTAATTATGGTTCCTGACTTTAGTTTAAATATTTTTCCAGACGTTCTAGCTGTCCGGACCGACACCGATCACCGGAACAGTACAATGTACGGAGTTGCTACAGGGAGGGTGTTACACCGTAGCTGTAGAATCATCTTTCTTTCTGCCATTGAAATCTATAACTCCATACTTCTTGATTTTTTCTAAAGGTGACTTCTGCTGTGATTAGGGTTGTGGAACTACCTCAGTAATCTATCCAAAGTACTCAGTCATTTGCTCCCATAAAACTTATTGGGGTTGTGCAAGCCCCTCTAACACTGGCACAGCAAGACCTCACCTGTCTCCAACATCAATCTTAGCCAGGGTACGGCTCACTACTTCTTTCTCTATTGCCCTCTGCGATTCTGGGTCCATAACTTAACCTAACATAATAAGAGAAAACAGATCTGCATTAGTGTCACCTCAACTCATATGAATGCAATGCATGTTATGCACACTATCTTATTCTACCTAGCTATGCCTAAGAACACTAAACCGTGCTCTGATACCAATAAATGTGACACCCCTTACCCGTTTACAGTGTAAGTGAGCGAGGCATGTCACACTCAGTGTCGGAGCACCCTATCTTATCTTACTTTATTCCTAAATAAATTTTTTTCTTCTCGCCCTTTTAATTAATCATTCAATTTATTTATGAGGGAGAAACTGGCAGAGTTTTCCCTATTGTATTGCCGTTTGGCGTGTTTCACTATTCACCTGCTTGAAATTTTTCAATAACATTCTACAATAAAAATTTCATCAATTATTCTCATAATCATCTCATATTTCAAATATCATCCATATATTTCAATTTCATATTCATTTCCATGCATTTTCATTTATGCACAATTTATATATAGAAATTCTCAAGTTTCATTAATTTACATGATTTACAGACTGATTACATAAATTCATAATTTACATGATCTATAAATTAATTACAATTCCATAATCTATATTTCAACATACAATTCATAATTTACATTACAAATAATAACTAATTATAATGTACAAAATAAATAATATGTCATATATGGGCCCTATCTACATGCATTGCTGAGGAGGTGACAACCTTGAATACTCTGCAGATCCGAACACCAAAATCCCAGTCTAATGTCCACTGGGCTTTGTCTTCAATACCTATGCGAGGGAAACAAATCCATCGCCCTAAGCATTTCTGCTTAGTGGTGTAATAATATAATAAGAAAATAATATATACAAATAAAGAAAGAATGGATCATAATTTGGATACACTAGAATTTAATCTAATTTAATATAATACTTCTAGTATCAACTATCTTTTGTTCTAATTTATTTCTCTTCAGAAGCGCTTAATTCCTAAATTCACAGTAATAATATACAATCCACAAAAATTCTAAGAATATTATTTTTAACTTTATATTATTATGAAAAAGTGCATTTGTAACGTTTATTTAAGTTATATTTTTATTGTTAATCTTTTTATCATTTCATTCAATACTTGCTAGGTTATCTTAGATTATTTTATAATAATTAATGTTCTCAGAGTCATTTCATTATAGATAAATTTTAACATCAGTCCAGTTCATTTCAGTTCTTTCTATTAGATAGATTCTTAGAGCTAATCTAATTTATTTCAGGTCTTCTTACTCATTTAGTTAATCTCTAATATTTTTAATTGCTAATATTTTTAACTTATTTCAATAAATTACACTGCCCAAGTAACCTATGACAGGCTGACTAAACTGGATAAGCAGGTCACTGGGCACTGGACACCGTGGTGTCTCGGGCCGTCATACCATGGGACGTGAAATACGGAACGTCAACCACGTATGGCTAAAAGCCATGATAACAGATAATCAGGCATACAAGCCATAAATACAGGCATAAAGCCTTACGCAGTACTGCTAAAATAATACCCTATTGGCATGCCAGTCTATCCAATCTGACACACGTGTCTAGGCAATACATGGGCACATAAGTACCATTAAGTGTTATTATGTTTTGTTATTTCATTATTTCATTATAAGCTCCAATAATAATTTATAATATTTCAATTCTATTCCTAGCAGAAGTATAAATTTCTAAAATATAATTCTAGATAATTTATGCATTCATTATAATTTATATATTCATTTAATCATTCATATGATCGCAATTCATATCAATTATCCTTCTATACCATTGTACTCAAAATATTTTTCCTTTCTACAATAATGAGAACTAATGTCTCATTCATACATTAATATGATTCATTTATTCATTACACTATTTATATAACTTATCATTTGCAATTCAAGAAATGTTTTTGCTTACTAAGTATTTATGATTCCTCTTATTTTCACTCATGTACCATTAAGTGTCAATAGGTTTTATTTTATTTCCTAATGGAAATACAATGTCCAAATTCATTTTTATCTAATGCATATGTTCATAAATTTCATTTACATAGTTCATTTACAATTTCTTCTCTAATCTATCACACCCATTCACATGTACCTAGGTTCAAGCAAATTTTCATTTTTATTCAATAAAAGGGAAAGTCCCCAAATATTATTTACACATCATTTATACCTTTAATATTTCATTTATAGTAATTTACAATTCACGTTTCAAATTATATCAACTATGTCTCTTAAGTTCTATTTGTAACACCCTCCCTGTAGCAACTCCGTACATTCTACTGTTCCGATGACCAGTGTCGGTCCGGACAGCTAGAACATTCGAAAAAATATTTAAACTAAAGTAAGGAACCATAATTAACTCAACTATTAATAAGAAAAATTTAGGAAAATTTTTAAAAAATAAAATACAACCACGTCAAATGAGCCGGTGCCCTAGCGATGGGTAACCCAGTGGGAAGTTGCGGTCCTCACAACTAGAAGCCCTAAACCCGAGAGAAAATTCATAAAATAGGTTTTGGAACTCCAGAGAAGAGTCATTGAGGATTCTATGGCATTAGAATGCCAAGAAAAGGCTTAGAAAAATTTTTCAATCGGTACATACAATTTTAGCTCGTTAAGCCAAACGGGGGCATTTTGGTCATTTCGTCTTCAGAGATGATTTTTGACCAACTTGTCCATTTATGTAAGTGAATTATATGACATAAAATATGAAAAAATATTGATGAGAAATTGTTTAAAAATGAATAGGAAAAGAAAGAAAAGAAATTGTAAATAAATAAGATTTATTACTTCATGCTTAAGTAAGCATGAGGTAATTAAAAAGCTTGGCCAATCAAAAATTACTAAACATATTTAAAATACATTAAAAAGAGGAAGGAGAAGTCAAATTTGCCAAAAAGCCATCTGCGCTTATCTCCTTCTCTAAGCCGAACCAGCTCCCATAGCTTTCCCCCATTGTTGTTCACCCAAAAGCTTCATTTCCTCTTCTACTCTACCATAAAACCCCTTAGTGATCCCATTAAAAACTAGTTTTACACCTTGGGCAAGCTAAAGATAACAAAAAGAAGAAGAAAGGAGGAGCTCTTGCAAGGTTGAAATTCACTCCATTAGAGGTTAGTGACTAAATTTGGTCTTTTTCTTTCTATTCATGTTGGAGGAGTGAAAATGAGTGTAAATTTATAAAGAAACTTGATAAACATCATGTGTATGCCCATCCCAAATTTTTAGCAGCCTTGAACTTAGTTGAGTTTTGAAGATTTCTTAGAATTAAAATAATATTGTGGCTGCCTTTAACACTAATATATTGTTTAGGATAATGAAAGGAAAGTAAATGCATGATTGGAAATAGTAAGGTTAGGGTTTGAGCATGAAATTGAGACTTTGATCATGAAATGGTGAAGTAAGTTTTAATGGTCAATTAGTGATCATTTGGTTATGTGTGAATGAGAAATGAAGTGGGTTGTGTAATAGGAATTGAAGTTAGTGTGGCTGCCCTTGGTGATTTGCAGGACTGGGTATGAGTCCAGCAGGTTTGGACAGTAATAACTGGAGTTGTAGAGGTTCAATTGATGCAAGTCCAATTGAACATGAAACTAGACACATAATGGCACCACGTTGGCAAAGAAACCATGCCCAGAAAACCAAACTAATTTGACCTAAAGATTGCCCTAATTCGGGTGACCAGCATTCTACCTGGGCAAAATGACCAAATGAACAATGTTTATTCATTTGGTCATAATTCAGTACAGAAAGGTCCAATTGACCTGAAATTTTACTAGAATATAGCTGAAACATAGACCTACAACTTTCATGGAGAAACCTAACCCAAATTTTGACCATAACATGTTCAAAAGGTGACTTGCATTCACTGCATAAAACACTATAGATTTGGTCAGTCCAGAAAATCTGGGAAGTTGGCAATCCGGCCAGTCATGGTATTTAGGCCATAATTTGAGCCACAAAACTCCAAATGAAGTGATTTAAAAAAATAAATATAACTAGACACAATAAGGAATAACTTTCATGTTGACAACTTTGTCAAATTCCCACTGCAAAAATGACTAATGGAATAGTAAATACAAGGCTTGAAATCTGAAAATTTTGAACAACTAACATTAAGCTTAGAAATGGTATTGGCAACCAATACCAATAATTTTAGAATGCAAAATGTGGTATGTTGGGAGTATTAAAACCAATGTGCCTATTACCTATGCAAAAGTCAACATTTTTGTTGACTAATGAAATGAATAGTAACACCTAAAATTAAATTTCAAAAATTGCACAATTTAAGAGTGTAACATGCCCTAGTACACCTAGCAAGATTGATTTGGATAGGTTGGCATGCCAATAGGGTTCTGTTAGCAGTATTGCATATGGCTCCATGCCATTTTGTGTTTTATGGCCTCACGTGCCATTCTGTGTTATAATAGCCTTAGGCTATGTTGATTGAGTTGTTATACTTGGGTTTTATCCCTGATAATTATTACAGCTTATTAGCTATTCTGTTGCACACCGGGAGACACAAGGTGACAGATGGTGTGATGGTCCGAGGTACTTAGTACCCAGTGCCAGTTTACTCGTTTATTCAGTCCAGTCGACTAGTATGGGTTACTCGGGCAATGATAATAAATCTTACCAAATTTTAATCGAATAATATTGCAATAAATGCCAGATATTAAGTCTACCAAAGATGTAATCATACATTCTGCATATTCACTTTATTTTAGTTATTTTATTTTATATTGTCACCACTAAGCAGAATTGCTTACCGCGTCGCTTTTGCCATGCGCAGGTACTGGAGACATAGCTGGGGAGTCTAGCAGACCTTAGACCGGGTGAACTTTCAGATCTGCACACAGAGTCCAGGGTCACTTCACATTTGCAGTGCATTGGTAGGACATTAGGCTACTTTTGGTCTTTTGTATTTTGTAAATTTTTGTAATGTATATTATAAACTCATGTAATTATGCTTCTGATGTAATTATTTATGAACCATGTTCAGTAATAAATTTGAGTATTTCTTATTGAATTGAGTATGATATGAAATGAATTGAAATTTGAGATAATAAAGTCATTTGAGAAATTGTTGAAAATATGTTGCTGGTTGACTAAGATTGATATTATTATTATATTGGAAGTGTTTTTAACAGATTCAGAAGAACTGTTTTTTCAATTTACAGCCGACACTTTGCCAAATTTTCTATAAAATTTGTGAAAAATTCAGATTAATCAAAATTATAAATAAATGAATTAAAAAGGGCAAATTGTAATGAAAATATGATTTGGTGCTTCAGCACACTGTGTGGCATATCTTGCTTGGCTACACTGCAGACGGGTAAGGGGTGTTACATTTAGTGGTATCAAAGCATCGGTTTAGGCATTCTGGGCCTAGATAGAGTGCATACCATTGCATTGTATTTGTAAGTGTTGAGGTGAGATTGATGCATATCTATTTGTTTTGTTATTTTGATAAGGATATGGATCCTACTTCTCAAAGAGCAGTTGGTGAAGAGGTGGAGAGTCGTGCTCCACCAAGGGCTAAATCTAGAGGCAGGGGAGAATCTGCCCCACCAGCATTTGAGGCACCAACCCAACCTCAGTTTGCATTATTCCAGCAAATGACCGTATTCTATCGGCAAATGATGGGGGCAATCCCACTACCACAACCACAACCACAACCACAACCTCCACCAGCACCACAGAAGTCCCATCTGGTGAAACTACGAAAACATGGGGCTGTGGATTTCTTTGGAAAGAAGGAGGATGATCCTATGACAGCGGAAAACTGGTTGGATAGAACAGCCAGAGTGTTGAAACAGCTTCATTGCACCCCCGAGCAGAACCTGGAGGGTGCTGTGTCCTTACTTCAAGATGATGCATACCAGTGGTGGGAGATAGTAACCAATGAGGTGCAACCGGATTAGATCACCTGGGATTTCTTCCTCACAGAGTTCAGGAAGAAGTATGTTAGTAAAGTATATTTAGAAGAGAGAAGAAGAGAATTTATTAGTCTGAGACAGATGCAATTATCAGTGGTAGAGTATGAGCGTGAATTCGTCAGACTGAGCCGGTATGGGAGGGAGATAGTCCCTACAGAGGCAGAGAGGTGTAGAAGATTTGAAGAAGGGCTCAATGACAATATCAAAGTCATGATAACAACATTGGAGATTACGGATTTTGCCAAATTAGTAGTGTAACATCCTCCCGGTAGCAATTCCGCACAGTCTACTGTTTCGGTGACCGGTGTCGGTCCGGACAGCTAGAACGTCCGGAAAAATATTTAAACTAAAGTGAGGAACCATAATTAACTCAAATATTATTAAGAAAAATATAGTAAAAATTTTAGAAACAAAATACAACCAAGTTAAATGAGCCGGTGCCCTAGCGAGGGGTAAACCAGAGGGAAGTTACGGTTCTCGCAACGAGGAGCCCTAGACCCGGGGGAAAAATTATAAAATAATTTTTGGGACTCCAGAGAAGGGGTATTGAAGTTCCCATGGCATTAGAATGCCAAGAAAATACCTAGAAAAATTTTTCAATCGGTACAGCCAATTTTGACCCGTTAAGCCAAACGGAGGGCATTTTGGTCATTTCGCCTTCAGAGGTGATTTTTGGCCGACTTGTCCAGTGGTGTAAATAATTAATATAACATAAAATATGAATAAACATTACTAGAAATTAAATTGAAAATGAGTAGTGGAGGAAAGAAAAGAAATTGAGGAAAAATGGCTATTTATGACATCATTGTGATGTCACTTATAATTACCAACCAATTATAGTTAAGCACCCATTTGACTAACAAATTAAAGAGATAAATGAAGACTAAAGAAGACCAAAATTCCAGCAGCCACCACTCCCACAAAAGCTACCCGTAGCTCTCAAAATTCCATAGCCAAACCTCCATTTTCTTCATTTTCAAGCTCTCAAACCTCTCAAACCTCACCCCAAAACCCTAAGTCATCTTCACTAAAATTAATCTACACATCTTAAACAAGTTTTTGGCAGCCAAGAAGAAGAAAGAAAGTGAAGCTTTCTCAAGCTTGGATTGGCATACAACAAGGTTAGTGCATATATGTAGTTAAAACTCATTAATTCCATGATTTATGCTTGTAATGAATTAGAAATTGTGAAATAATGAAACAAATTCATGTGTATCTCCACCAAAGAATTCGGCAGCCCTAATAGAGGAATGGTTTTGAATGTTTTTAATGGACTTAGCATGAGTTGGAGATTGTGTTTAAGTTATATATCTACATAGATGTTGAACTAAGGTGCTAATTGAGGTTTATGGGTAAATTGCATTGGATATTAGGGTTTGGAAAGGTGAAAATGTGACTTGGTTTATTAAACTATTAAAGAACAATCTAATGGTCAATAAGTAACCATTTGAGGTATGTTGAACACAATTTGGACTGAAAAATGGTATGGCAAAGTCAAGGTATAAATCGCCTAGGACAGCATAGGGACTGAAAATTCAGTCCCTTTGCACAGCCATAACTTGGGCTGTGTTAGTCCAATTGGTGTTTGGCCAATTGGACATGAAACTAGGCTTATAATGACACATTTTTGCTGAAGAAACCATCCCCAAAAGACCAAAGCAAGAGGACCAAAACTTAGCCCCAATCCGGAACCCTGAAACTGATTCTGCAGAATTGACCAAATGAACAGTAACTGTTCATTTGGCCATAACTCACTGTAGATTTGGTCAATTGACCTAAAATTTTTACAGCAACAAGTTAAGACATAGACAAACAACTTTCATGAAGGAACCTACCCCAAATTATGGCCAGAACCTAACCCAAATGGCTATGGCAGTCACTGTTCATGTTACTGTAGATATGGTAAATCTGCAGATTTGGCAATCCGGCCAGCCTGGGTTTTTGGGCCATATCTGGAGCTACAAAACTCCAAATGGAGTGATTCAAAAAAGGAAATTCAACTAGACAAAATAAGGAACAACTTTCATGTTTTACATTTCTTCAAATTCCCACAGTAACAGAAGAACCACATGTCATCTCCATGGAAGAGATTGAAATCCAATCGGATTTGACATATACAGAAGAACCTATACAGATCCTGGCTCGGGAAGTGAAGGAACTGAGAAATAAACAAATTCCACTGGTGAAAGTACTTTGGAGGCACCATAATACCGAGGAGACAACTTGGGAAAGTGAAGAGACAATGAGCCAACAGTTCCCTTAACTGTTTGCATCAGTTAAATTTCGAGGACGAAATTTAAATTAGAGGGGAAGAGTTGTAACACCCTCCCTGTAGCAACTCCGTACATTCTACTGTTCCAGTGTCCAGTGTCGGTCCGGATAGCTATAACGTCCGGAAAAATATTTAAACTAAAGTGAGGAACCATAATTAACTCAAATATTAATAAGAAAAATTTAGAAAAAATTTTAGAAATAAAATACAAGCACGTTAAATGAGCTGGTGCCCTAGCGATGGGTAACCCAGTGGGAAGTTGCGGTCCTGGCAACTAGAAGCCCTAAACTCAGGAAAAAATTCATAAAATAATTTTTGGCACTCCAGAGAAGAGTCATTGAGGATTCTATGGCATTAGAATGCCAAGAAAAGGCTTAGAAAAATTTTTCAATTGGTACACACAATTTTAGCTCGTTAAGCCAAACGGGGGGCATTTTGGTCATTTCGTCTTCAGAGATTATTTTTAACCAACTTGTCCATTTATGTAAGTGAATTATATAACATAAAATATGAACAAATATTGATGAGAAATTATTTAAAAATGAATAGGAAAAGAAAGAAAAGAAATTATAAATAAATGAGATTTATTACTTTATGCTTATGTAAGCATGAGGTAATTAAAAAGCTTGGCCAATCAAAAATCACTAAACATATTTAAAATATATTAAAAAGAGGAAGGAGAAGTCAAATTTGCCAAAAAGCCATCTGCCCTTATCTCCTTCTCCAAGCCGAACCAGCTCCCATAGCTTTCCCCATTGTTGTTCACCCAAAAGCTTCATTTCCTCTTCAACTCTACCATAAAACCCCTTAGTGATCCCATTAAAAACTGGTTTTACACCTTGGTCAAGCTAAAGATAACAAAAAGAAGAAGAAAGGAGGAGCTCTTGCAAGGTTGAAATTCACTCCATTAGAGGTTAGTGACTAAATTTGATCTTTCTCTTTCCATTCATGTTGGAGGAGTGAAAATGAGTGTAAATTTATAAAGAAACTTGATAAACATCATGTGTATGCCCATCCCAATTTTTCGGCAGCCTTGAACTTGGTTGAGTTTTGAAGATTTCTTAGAATTAAAATGATATTGTGGCTACCTTTAACACTAATATATTGTTTAGGATAATGAAAGGAAAGTAAATGCATGATTGGAAATAGTAGGGTTAGGGTTTGAGCATGAAATTGAGACTTTGATCATGAAATGGTGAAAGTAAGTTTTAATGGTCAATTAGTGACCATTTGGTTATGTGTGAATGAGAAATGAAGTGGGTTGTGTAATGGGAATTGAAGTTAGTGTGGCTGCCCTTGGTGACCTGCAGGACTGGGTATGAGTCCAGTAGGTTTGGACAGCAATAACTGGAGTTGTAGAGGTTCAATTGGTGCAAGGCCAATTGTACATGAAACTAGACACATAATGGCACAACTTTGGTAGAAACCATGCCCAGAAAACCAAACCAAGTTGACCTAAAGATTGCCCTAATCCGAGTGACCTGTATTCTGCCTGGGCAAAATGACCAAATGAATAGTGTTTATTCATTTGGTCGTAACTCAGTGTAGAAAGGTCCAATTGACCTGCAATTTTACCAGAAAATAGCTGAAACATAGAACTATAACTTTCATGAAGAAATCTACCCAAATTTTGACCATAACATGTTCAAAAGATGACCTACAATCACTGCACAAAACACTGTAGATTTGGTCAGTCCAGAAAATCTGGGAAGTTGGCAATCCGGCTAGTTATGGTATTTAGGCAATAACTTGAGCTACAAAACTCCAAATGGAGTGATTGAAAAAAAGAAATGAAACTAGACACAATAAGGAACAACTTTCATGTTGACAACTTTGCCAAATTCCCACTGCAAAAATGACTAATGGAACAGTAAATACAAGGCTTGAAATCTGAAATTTTTGAACAACTAACATTAAGCTTAGAAATGGTATTGGCAACCAATATCAACAATTTTAGAATGCAAAATGTGGTATGTTGGGAGTATTAAAACCAATGTACCTATTGCCTATGCAAAAGTCAACATTTTTGTTGACTAATGAAATGAATAGTAACACTTAAACTTAAATTTCAAAAATTGTACAATTTAAGAGTGTAACATGCCCTAGTAAACCTAGCAAGATTGGTTTGGATAGGTTGGCATGCCAATAGGGTTCTGTTAGCAGTACTGCATATGGCTCCATGCCATTCTGTGTTTTATGGCCTCACGTGCCATCCTGTATTATAATAGCCTTAGGCTATGTTGATTGAGTTGTTATACTTGGGTTTTATCCTTGATAATTATTACAGCTTATTAGCTGTTCTGTTGCGCACCGGGAGACACAATGTGACCGATGGTGTGATGGTCTGAGATACTTAGTACCCAGTGCTAGTTTACCCGTTTATCCAGTCTAGTCGACTAGTATGGGTTACTCAGGCAATGATAATAAATCTTACCAAATTTTAATCGAATAATACCGCAATAAATGCCAGATATTAAGTCTACCAAAGGTGTAAACATACATTCTGCATATTCACTTTAGTTATTTTATTTTATATTATCACCACTAAGCAGAATTGCTTAGCGCGTCGCTTTTGCCACGCGCAGGTACTGAAGATATAGCTGAGGAGTCCAGCAGACCTCAGACCAGGTGAACTTTTAGATCTGCACACAGAGTCCAGAGTCACCTCACATTTACAGTGCATTGGTAGGACATTAGGCTACTTTTGGTCTTTTGTATTTTGTAAACTTTTGTAATGTATATTATAAACTCATGTAATTATGCTTCTGATGTAATTATTTATGAACCATGTTCAGTAATAAATTTGAGTATTTCTTATTGAATTGAGTATGATATGAAATGAATTGAAATTTGAGATAATGAAGTCATTTGAGAAATTGTTGAAAATATGTTGCTGGTTGACTGAGATTGATATTATGATTATATTGGAAGTGTTTTAAACAGATTCAGAAGAACTGTTTTTTCAATTAACAGCCAACACTCTGCTGAATTTTCTATAAAATTTGCAGAAAATTCAGATTGATCAAAATTATAAATAAATGAATTAAAAAGGGTAAATTGTAATGAAAATATGATTTGGTGCTCTGGCACACTGTGTGGCATATCTTGCTTGGCTACACTGCAGACGGGTAAGGGGTGTCACACTATTTGTGATGAGAATACAAATTCCATCTACCTAATCACATGATTTAAACATAATTTAAATCATTTAAGTGAGGTATCATTCGCAATTTAAGTTTTGGTCCTTTGCATTAATATAATTGAGGTTACTATTTACCTTACTATTCACTCAGAAAGTGGACTTTTTCATACCTAGTAAATATGTTAATCCTAATTACACTAAGATCCCACATTTTGAGTTTTACAAATATTGGCGTTGATTGCCAATCTCAATTTAAAGCTTATTTCAAGATATTTCAAATTTTCAGATTTCATGGCCAATGTTTACTGTTCCATTGGACCAATCTACAGTAAATCGTTGATAAAACTTTCTTCATGAAAGTTATTCCTTTATGTGTCTAGTTCAATTCTCTTTTTGAATCACTCCATTTGGAGTTTTGTAGCTCTAGTTATGGCCTATATACCATAACTGGCCGGATTGCATATTTCTCCAGAAATTCTAGGCAAAAATCCATTCTAGCAGTTTTGGTGTCCTGACTTTGGTGGATAATATCATTAAGTTCTGATCAAGATATGGAGTTATATCCTTCATGAAAGTTGTTCTAAATTTTCTAAGCTTTCCATTGATATAAAATTCAGGTTAATTGGACATTTCTACACTGAGTTATGACGAAATGAACAAACACTGTTCATTTGGTCAATTTTTCCTAGTCCAGAATTAGTTACCCGGATTTTGGTCAATTTTTAGGTCATCCTAGGTTGGTTTTCTGGGCTAGGTTTCTTCATCAAAGTTGTGGAATTATGTATCTAATTTTAGACCAATTGGAGCAACATAGTTCAAGTTATGACCACACACACACACTGGACTCAGGGGGTCCAGAATTTCAGCAACAAATCTACTCATGCAATCCTATATTCAATTCAACAATTCACTTCAAAGTACCACCAATTATCATCAAATGGTCAGTAGGTGACCTTAAAAACTTCAATTTTTGCATCATACCACAAAACCCCCAATTGTCTCTAAACCCTAATTTGTTATTTTCTCCAATTCATGCAAACCATTCAATCCTCCATTCTAATTCATTTATATATAATCATCATCATGCATAAACATAATTAAACTCATCAAACTAACCACACACCAAGGCTGGCCAAAATTTATATTTCTAAATTCATGCATAAATTTCAACCTTTTTCCTTGTAATTTATTCACACTCAACCTTAATTTCAACTTTAGAAAGGAAGAAGAGAGTGAAACTAGCACTAACCTTGTGAGCAGAATTTTCTCTTGGCCAATCTTAAATTTTCCTTCACTTTCTAACTCTCTCTTAGCTGCCAAATACCTTCCCAAGAGGAGTTGACAAGTTTTTGTGAATTAATTTGGGATTTTATAGTGATTTAAAGGTGGAAGATGAAGCTTGAGTGAAAGAAGAATGGGGAAGCTCCAATGGTGAATTCGGCCAAGGGAAAAATTTGAGGAAGAAGACCACTTTCTTCTTTTTTTATGGATTTTCATTTCTTGCTTTATGTGTTGTCCAATTTTAATTGGGTGGTAAAATTTAATTACATCATTATGACATATCCATGATGTCATAATTCTACTTAAATTTCATTTATTTGCATTTTCCTTTCTTCTTTCTTGTAATTATTTTTAATTAAATTTTTATCAAAATTTATTCACATTTTTGGTCGTAAACCTTTCTTACTTAAATGGACAAGTTGATAAAAAATTATCTCTGAAGGTGAAATGACCAAAATGCCCTTCGTTTTGCTTAATGAACTAAAATTATCTGTATCGATTTAGAAAATTTTCTGAGCATTTTCTTGGCATTCTGATGCCATTGAAGGCTCACTAACTCTTCACTGGAGTCCCAAAAATTAATTCATGGAATTTCCCTTGGGTTTAGGGCTACTAGCTGTCTTCACAGCAACTTCCCGTTAGGTCACCCATCGCCGGGGCATCGTCTCATTTAATTTTATTGTATTTTATTTCTAAAATTTTTTCTCAATTTTTCTTATCATTATTTGGTCTATTTATGACTCTTCACTCTAGTCTAAATATAGTTCAAGACATTCTAGCTGTCCAGTCAGACGCTGGTCACCGGAACAGTAGAATGTACGAACGATCTAAAGTGAGGGCGTTACAATTGGCGTACCTTCCTTTAAATTCATGAAAATTACTTATCCAAGCTCTCAAGCTTACCTTTAGCTAACAACAAACCATATACCTACTTTCAAAGTACAAAGAATTCGATTCTTACCAAAGTTATCACCGCTTAGCCTTGGGTCAATTATCCATATCATTAAGCCCAAACCAATCAATCACAAAGAATAATCATGCCTAAATAGACTCTAAAGCAATCTATAAACTAAAGTGTCTCAAATAATGATGGAAGTAATTGAATGGATAAATGATATCCCAATCCCATAGGCAATTCTCCTATTCCAATCTCCACTAATATAGCAAAACACCATCAAAAGATCAAAAGGACTTTCAAGGGTTGTAATAGGGCTAAGAGGGTGATAATGTGGCTAACAAGAAAAGGATAAAGGTAACAAAACATGAGAATAATCAAATTGTTAAAAGATCAAGAAACATAATTTTTTTTCTCTTTTTTTTTTCTTTTTTTTTTTTAAGAATTAAATGGGGGAAAGAACTTTACAACTATTCACCAATGCTAGCATATAATTTTGAAGCTTTTGGAGAGACTACATAAATAACATTGACTTTGAATTACAATTGTCTCTTTTAATTCACCCCCAAACTCATTTCTTTGTGTACTTGGGTGGTGAATTACTTTACATACCATAATTGAATTTGCTAGCATTTTTACTTTAGTCACTTCTCCCAACTAATTATTATATTTTTTTCTTTTTATTTTTTTTATATTTTTTTAATTTTATTATTATTATTTTTTAAGTGTATCTATCACTCAAAGAATTATTCTCATGAAGGGTAGGTAAGTGTTTGGATTTATGGCTAGGTAGTAATGTGGGTTCCAAAGAAATAAAAGGGATAAATGTAGGCTCAAATTGATTCCAAAGGGAAATTTTAAAGTGAGGTTGGCTAAGGCTAAAATATGGGTTTAAAATCCAAAGAATGCCTAGATCATTTCTTTCTCAAGTGCATGCCATGATTTCGCCTTGAAAGGTTTAGAAGGATTGTTCTAGGATTGGTGAGATATCAATTAGCTACTTCTTACCCTAGAGTTTTCTCTAGGCACTCAAACTCAATGCAATTGATTGGGTGGCCCTTGGCAAGAATTTAATCCATCAAACCCTTCTAAAAGTAAGCTCAATTACCCTTCAAAGCAACTCTTAATCCTCTAAAGATAAGGTAAAAATTTATTTTTATGATATTCATGATCCTAAAATGAATGCGTAAATCAAATTAAAACTAAGTGTAATCTATATGAAAACTATATGCAAGTGTAAGTGTATGAGTATAGACATGTGTGGTATAAGTATAAGTGTATGGATTAACTATGAATAAAAAAATGAAATGCAATAAATAAATGAATGAAAATGCTCAAAAAATTTAAAAAAATTTGCAAAAATTTTTCCCTCACCCCTAAACTCAAATGAGACATTGTCCTTAATGTCTAAAATGAATGCAAAGATGGGCAAAATTTTGTGAGCTAATCAATTAAAGAAATATATACAATTGGGAATTGAATCAATATTTGCTCAAGAATTTCAAAATTAAGCTCAAAATAATATTAACAATGAAGCTTTAGAGACAAAAATGTGAAAAAGTATCCCAAATGTATGAATTTACTCTGCTTACGATATTGCTTAACATGTTGCTTAGGGTTAAGCAAGATTTGCATATGGTTAAGCAAGACCTTAAGCACTGGCAATATGCTAAAAATATATAAAGAATAGCAAGTAAGCCATTACCTTATGATGATGATAAACAAATTTAGCTTAAGGTAAACTGTGCCACTCATCAATATCAACAAAATTAGAACTGAATAAAGATAAAGTGCAAAAATAATGTGCAAAAAGATGAAAAAGTGTAATGAAATAAGATCTAATAGTTAAATCAAGAATTAAACCAAAAAGCATTCATAAAATAACTATATTCATATCAGAAGATAAAATAAAATAAACTAAAATAAAGGAAATGAATGCAAGTATAATCATAAAAACTAATTACCAAAGTATTGTAACTATTACTAAAGTTTGAAGATTAAAATAAATAGATTACAAAATAAACCTAAAACAGAAACTAAAACTGAATTGAAGAACTAAAACTAGTACTAAACTACTGCTGCTGTTCAGGCTCTGCTGTCAAGGCTTTACTGTTGTTCAATCTGCTACTGGTGGGTCTACTGGTGGCACAAGAGATTCTGCTGGGGTAAGCACAAAATTACTTAAGGTTAAGCATGACTTGCATAAGGTACAACTTAGGGTAAACATACAACAATTCATGAACTAAAGATTCTGGGTAATGCTTAAGGTCTGCACAAATTTGCTTAAGGTTAAGTAAGATTTGCATAGGGTACAGCTTAGGGTAAGCAACATCATCAGCAAATTTCAGCAGGTTTTGGGAAAAATTGTGATTTCACTTACCAAAAATAGTCCAAATGCTATGGAATGCTATCATGACCCTCAGCAATTATCAAATACACATAAACATTAGAAAATTGAAGAATTTAAGCTCATCATCTCTCAAAAACTTATCAAGCATGATATAAGCATGTGAGAATTGAAAAACAAATAACTCAAATTAGGTACAAATTGTATATTACCCTTGCAAACTTAATGAAATGGTTTTATTCCTAAGCTTATACCCAAAACACATTTTCAGTAGCATTTGAGACAAATTCTAAGCACTCAGAAATTGCAGAAAAGACATAGAAATTGACTTTTTAAGCAACATGAACAGTAGCATGAACAGTAACATAAACAGTAACTTAAATAAAATTATGCAAATTCTAACAAACTACAAAAACTATATATACACTAAAAGGTAAAACTCAACAAACACTATTTTTGCACTTCAATAAAGCTCACATCAGTCCTAAATGTTAAAATTGATCCTCCTTCAAGTTGCATTTTACAAAATTAACACAAGACACAACTTTAAATATGTGCTATCAAATAGATTTTCTATATCAGCAAGTTAACACAAGTTTAAAAGTGTTACTATTCACAGGGACTGGACAAATGCAGAAATTTGTTTTATACTTGCTTCCTCTCAATTCTTTCCCTTTTTGCTACAAGTTTCAATTTGCCCAATCTTCATGAATGACCTATACAAGGTAAACAAATGTCACCCTTGAGTTTAATGAGGGCAAAAACTAAAATGAAATGAAATGGAAAATTAATAAACTATAAAAGGATACGCTTGGGTTGCCTCCCAAGAAGCACTTGTTTTAAGTCTTTAGCTTGACCCCTTTTTTTTTCAAAGCTCACGGTGATTGGAATTGGAAAATGTTACCTCCCTTCACAATAGGTGTTGAAATGAATTTGTACTTCAACTTTTTCCCATTATATGTGAAAATACCTATTGCTTTGTTCAGAATCCCAACCATATCTTGAAGAATATTCTTACAAACTTTAGATGAATCTCCTCTTTTGAGTGCTTTAGATGGAGGCCTGACTTAACTTTCGGAGCTTCATTTTTAATCAAATGAGATGGTGAAACTGACTTTTTCTTTCGCACTTTATGCTGATTACATTGCATTGGAATAGCTTGATTTTCCTCTAGTTTAGTAACTTCAGTTTCAGCATCATGCTCTATAACATCTACCCTATAACAAGAATTCATCACAGCTAGTTCCTTGGAATGTTGGAATAAATTAAACTCTATTTCCTCTTCCTCCATTGTCAACTTCAATTTCCCATTCTTTACATCTATATTAGCTCCTGCAGTGGCTAAAAATGGCCTTCCAAGTATGATGGGCGTTCTTACATCCTCCTTGATGGGTGTCGAATCCACCAGAAATTAAATTAACTAAAATTACCAGTAATGAAATATTTTCTATAGCAAGTGGTAAATCCAGGTCGAACCCTGGAGACTGAATTATTAAATTTCGTGCACTTGTTTGTAATGGAAAATAAAAGAAACAAAGATTGAGGGGGAGTTTTGTAACACAAAATCAAAAGAAATGAGAAATTTAAGAACTAAATATGAAAATCTCAATTTAAACAAACTTCAGTCCAAGGTAATTCGCATTCCCATGCATTAATTTCATCATAGACAAAAGAAATGCAATTATCTCTTATTGAATACTTAACGTAGATTTACTAAACAACGAAGTAAACCCCTGACTTCCCTATATTCATCAATTCGAGCCCAGCACTCTTATTGACTCTAATTATTAACTGAGTTGGTGTTAAGCAATCCTCATCAAATTAATAACTACTATAAGAAAAGGAAGTAGTTAAGCTGAACAACAATTTATGAAGCATAAATCATTTAATCCACCCTATTGTTTCCTTAGGTTATTATCGAAAACTGGGATCATAATCAATAAAACCTAATTGCTACTCATGTTCAGTCTTACACAATAATTACGAATTATGAAGATGCACTAGCAATTGATCAAATCAAACAATTAACTAATAGGCCTTTTTAGCAAATCATTCAATAGATAAAAAATAATTAAATCAGAAAACAATAGATATTCAAAAAGACATAAATTAAATTAAGAACCTTGTCTCACAAATCACACATAAGAACTTGAATCCCTTGAACTGAATTAAAAACTTAGACACTCATGCTCATGGCTTACAGAAAATTAAAGAAGAAATCTAGAATGTAAATGGAGAATGAAAATCTAAATTGAGATGCTCTTAGCTGCTACCCAAAGACGAATTTATACTAAAAAAAAAAACCTAATCCCAAAGATAGGAACCAAACCAAACTAGGAAAGGTTTTGAAATTCAAGATGCAGATTTTCAGCCTGCATTCACGTTTCTAGAATCAAGGAAGATTTTCAGTGACTTTCTTTCCGAATCTGCCTCTGCCCTCTTCAGGAAAGTTGTAGCCCTATTTCTTAGCTTTCTAATGGGTAATCATCGACACAAATCTGAGGTCTACAGCTCAAGTTATGACCCAAAAATCGGGACTGATTTAGTCAGACAGTCTAGCCCATTATGATGACTTCATTGCCGTTTTTGACAATTAAAATGGCTTCATCTCTCGTCCAGCCCTTCATAGAAGTTGTAGAGGCAGCTCTTAAGGTTCAATTGGGCTTAGCCTTGCTTCATTTGGACTTTTGAAACTTCAGATACAAAATAAATACTGAAACTGGTCATGACCCATCGAGTCTAGGCTTTTACAATAGATCCATAGCTCATTTTGTCAACGTTGGAGACTGATTTGGGCTTTGGTCCCTCTTTATCATTTGAAGTGCTCTGTCTTAGCTTTTCAATGGATTAAACAACAATCAATTTGGAGACCCACAACTTTAGAAACACCTAAAAAATACAGCAAAGGTCAAATGCTGAAAATTTCTCCATTTAACACAATTATTCCACAACTATCTAAAAATATGCCTAAATAATAAATATATTTTAACCAGCTGAATTAAACATAAAAACATACTAGAAACACTAAATGTGATGGGAGTAAAATTAATAAATTATGCACTTATCAAATTGCCCCACACTTATTCCATGCTTGTCCTTAAGCATGACTTAAATTCTCAATCAACTCCACTCAAAAGTTCCTTAACTTCACCCTATCACAACATTCTCTGACAAAAGATTAAAAATTTGAAAGAAGAGGCAAGTACGGTAATAACCATCACAACAAATTCCATCAACACCATACCAATATATCAACAATTTTCCAACACAAAATAAAAGGCTTGAAATCAATTAAGCTCACACAATTAAAGTTCCATAAAATTTTTAAGTCAATACACACCAAAACACAAGGTTAATTTATCAAGGCACAACAATTATAGCTCTTTGTAAATCTTAGAAATGCCCTTTTTTTTATATATATTTGAAATTGGTACTTCTCTCTTGTCACAGTTACTTTTTTTTTTTTTTATTTCAACCGTCACCTTCAGAAAAGTACCTTGCTCATATCCTAGCTAGCTTTTGGCCTGAGAATCGATATGGGGTTCATGAAGACCCCTGGTTAGTTTGCTTAACTAAAATAGCAGAGCAATTTCCAAGTTCAACCTTTTATTTCCTCTAATTTATACATCTACATATTATAAAGTGCCCTGATAGATTAAACAAAGTTATGAAATATGCATGACACTAGTTTAAAACACACATAACTAATCATTTCACCATTAAATCAAGCCTAAATGATTTATGCAGGAAAAAAAAATTGCTCTATGGTATGGAGAAGAGGGAAAAATCCATCATTAAAGTTACTATTACCTTGCCTAAAATTTCAAAAATTCAATCTAAAATAGAAAAGTCATTTCAAGGATAAAGCACTTCTCTCTGAGAATTAATAAAAAATCATGAATCAAGCTTATGAGAACAATTTTTATTTTTTTTATTTTTATTTATTTTATTTTATTTTATTTTTTTAACAATTAAAAAGATTGCAGCAACAAATTTCTCCTCCCCCACACTTAAAACTTACATTGTCCCCAATGTAAAGCCTAAATGCAAAAGAAAAGAAGAAAGAAAAAAAATGCTAGAAAAATAAAATAAAATAAGGGAAAAAAAAAAACAAATCTGATTGTAGCTAACAAGCCACCCATGGGTTGCCTCCCAAGGAGCGCTTTTGTTTATTGTCGTTAGCTCAACATGGCAAAGCTGCTTAGTCCACATAAATTGGGTTACTCAATTTGAGCTCCTCCACTGTATGCTCCTGAAACCCTTCATAAAATGGCTTGAGTCTATGACCGCTGACCTTGAACACTTTATTAGTTCCTAAACTTTGAATTTCAACTGCACCATAAGGAAACACATTAGTAACAACAAAAGGTCCAATCCAATGAGAACGCAACTTATCGGGCATCAGCTTCAATATGGAATTATACAATAAAACTTTTTGTCCAACCACAAATTGCTTCCTTAGAATTAATTTATCATGGAATGCCTTGGTCTTTTCTTTATAGATCTTAGAGTTCTCATAAGCCTCAAGTCGAATTTCCTCTAATTCTTGCAATTGTAATTTTCTTCCCACACCAGCAGTATCCAAATCCAAATTACATTGTCTAACAGCCCAATAAGCCTTATGTTCTAACTCAACAGGAAGGTGACACAACTTACCAAATACCAATCTATAGGGGGACATACCTATGGGTGTCTCATAAGCAGTTCTTTAAGCCCACAAAGCTTCATCAAGTCTAAGGCTCCAATCTTTTTTATTTGGCTACACTGTTTTTTCCAAAATAGACTTGATCTCTCTGTTAGACACCTCTGCTTGTTCACTTATTTGAGGGTGATAAGCCGTAGATATTCTATGGTAAACACCATATCTCCTTAACAATACCTCAACAGTTTTATTACAAAAATGTGTGCCCCGGTCACTGATTAAAGCTCTAGGAACTCCAAACCTGCTAAAAAAGTGTCACTTGATAAAACCTACAATAGCTTTAGAATCATCAGTCTTGGTGGCTTTGGCTTCCACCCATTTCGAGACATAATCAACAACAAGTAATATATAAACAAAGCCAAAAGAAGAAGGAAATGGACCCATAAAATTAATACCCCACACATCAAAAATCTCACAAACAAGTATTGGATTCTGAATCATCTTATTCCTATGGGTTAAACTTCCTGTTCTTTGACATTTTTCACAATTTTTGCAAATCAAATATGAATCACGAAATATAGTAGGCCAGCAAAAACCACAATCTAATATTTTTTGTCCTGTTCTCTTGGGTCTAAAATGACCTCCACATGCATAGGCATGACAAAAGGCAAGAATAGATTGAATCTCATTATCAGGAACACATCGCCTAATAATTTGATATGAACAAAATTTCCACAAATATGGGTCATCCCACACATAATACTTAGCCTCACTTTTCAATTTCTCTTTCATAGCTCTACTCAAATCAAAAGGCACAACCTTAGTAACCAAATAATTCACCAAATTAGCATACCAAGAGATCATACCTTGTAATTTAAATAACTGCTCATCAAGAAAAAGTTTCTGCAATGGAAGTGGATCTTCTTGTGTCACTAACCTGTTCAAATGATCTGCAACCAGGTTCTCAACTCCTTTCTTATCCTTGATTTGAAGATCAAATTCTTGCAACAGAAGGATCCATCTAATCAACCTTTGTTTTGCTTCCTTCTTTGCTAAGAGATACTTCAACGCTGCATGATCAGAGAAGATAATTATTTTAGAACCAAGCAAATATGATCGAAATTTATCTAAAGCAAAAACTATAGCCAAAAACTCTTTTTCGATCGTAGAATAATTGCGCTGAGCTGAATTGAGTGTTCTGGATGCATAATAAATCACATGAAAGAGCTTCCCAACACGCTGCCCTAAAACTGCTCCCACTGCATAATTACTCACGTCACACATAATTTCAAATGGTATTGTCCAATCAAGTGCCTGGATAATAGGGGGAGATGTCAATGCAGATTTTAATTTGTCAAAAGCCTCCCTGCACTCTTCACTGAACTCAAAAGAAATAACTTTTTGCAAGAGTCTAGACAAAGGCAATGCTATCTTAGAGAAATCCTTAATGAACCTGCGATAGAAACCTGCATGACCAAGAAAAGAGCGTACTTCCCTCACAGTTGTGGGGTAGGGTAAGTTCACAATTAAATCAATTTTAGACTTATCCACCTCAATACCCCTATTAGAGACAACATGACCCAAAACAATCCCTTGTTCCACCATAAAATGACACTTCTCAAAATTTAAAATAAGATTTTTCTCAATGCATCTCTCAAGAATAGAATTTAAATGATGTAAACATGCATCAAATGAATCACCATACACAGTAAAATCATCCATGAATACCTCAATGCAAGTATCAATGTAATATGAAAATATGCTCATCATGCATCTCTGAAATGTGGCAGGTGCATTACAAAGCCCGAAGGGCATCCTTTTAAAAGCAAAAGTTCCAAAAGGGCAAGTGAAGGTAGTATTCTCTTGATCCTTCGGTGCAATCACAATTTGATTATATCCAAAAAAGCCATCAAGAAAGCAGAAATAAAACTTACTTGCTAACCGCTCAAGCATTTGATCAATGAATGGCAGTGGGAAGTAGTCCTTCCTTGTTGTTGAATTCAGCTTGCGGTAGTCTATGCACATTCGCCATCCACTCTGAATCCTTGTTGGAACAAGTTCATTATCTTGATTTGCTACCATAGTAACTTCTAATTTTTTTGGCACTACTTGGACTGGACTTACCCATTTGCTGTCTGAAATTGGATAAATAACTCCTGCATCTAGTAGCTTTAAAATCTCCTTCTTCACAACCTCCATCATCTGTGGTTTCAATCTCCTTTGAGCTTCTCTACTTGGTTTAGCCTCATCCTCCAGTAAAATCCTGTGCACGCATAATGATGGACTTATACCTTTGATGTCAGTTATTGTCCATCCAATTACTTCCTTGTGTAGTCTCAGAACCCTAGTCAATCTATCCTCTTTAATTTTTGTTAAATTACTTGAGATGATAACTAGAAGTGTCTCATTGTCTTCCAAGTAAACATACCTCAAATGCTCAGGTAAAGGCCTGAGTTCAAGGACTGGTGCCTGCACAACAGAAGGTAACAATTTTGTGTGAGATACAGGTAAGTTGATCTTTGGTACTCCATACCTTTTTTAAACAGGAGGTATGTAACACCCTCCCTGTAGCAACTCCATACATTCTACTGTTCCGGTGACCAGTGTCGGTCCGGACAGCTAGAACGACCGAAAAAATATTTAAACTAAAGTGAGGAACCATAATTAACTCAAATATTAATAAGAAAAATTTAGGAAAAATTTTAGAAATAAAATACAACCAAGTTAAATGAGCCGGTACCCTAGCGATGGGTAACCTAGTGGGAAGTTGCGGTTCTCGCAACTAAGAGCCCTAGACCCGGGGAAAAATTCATAAAATAATTTTTGGGACTCCAGAGAAGGGTCATTGAGGTTCCTATGGCATTAGAATACCAAGAAAATATTTAGAAAAAATTTTCAATCAGTACAGACAATTTTGACCCGTTAAGCCAAATGGAGGGCATTTTAGTCATTTCGCCTTCAGAGACGATTTTTGGCCGACTTGTCCAGTTAAGTAAATAATTATTATGACACAAAATGTGAATAAACATTACTAAAAATTAAATTGAAAATGAGTAGAGAAGAAAAGAAAAGAAAATGAGAATAAATGTCAATTTTGACATCATATGATGTCATTTAAAGGAATTCCCACCAATCACATTAAAGCATCACTTAAGTAAGTGATAAAAGAAGATAAATAACACCAAAAAAAGGAAAAAACAATATGTTTCTTCACCAAATGAAAGAGCAGCCGTTTCCCTCTTCTCCCATAGCCAAACCTCCATGAAAGCTCCACCAAAGCTTTATAACTCACCAAATCTCACCCCAAAACCCTAAACACCCTTCACAAAAATTAACCCCCACATCAAGAGAAAAGTTTTGATTATCATAAAGTGAAGAAATTCTAAGGTTTATACAAGCCAATAAAGAGATCAAAGAGGTTAGTGCATGTTAATTACTTAATCTTGTTTATTTCTTAAAACTTAGTTTGAATATGAACAAATAATTAAGAAATTGAGATAAATCATGTGTGAAATTGAGAATGGAATTTTGGCCAGCTTTATGGGAGTGGTAGTTGATGGTTTTGATGGATTTAAAATGGCTTAGAAATGGTGCTGATGTGTAGACAAAAATTTGAAATGGAATAGTATGCCTAATTGACATGTGTTGTGTGAACATTGAATTTGAGCTAGGGTTTTGGATAGAAATTTGGGCTTTGCTTATGTAATGGTGAATGAACATTCTAATAGAAAATTAGTGACCATTTGAGGTAAATTGACCATAACTTGGGGTGAATTATAGCATTAAAAAACTGATTTGGTATGCTGCCTAGTGAGAGTAGTAGGTTTGGATGTAAGTCCAGCCTGTTTGGACAGCCATAACTTGGGCTGTGTAGGTTCAATTGGTGTTTGGGCAATTGGACATGAAACTAGACACATAATGGCACAATTTTGGTGAGGAATCCATGCCCAAAAGACCAAAGCAAGTGGACCAAAAACTTGTCCCAATCCGGATGTCCTGCAACCAGATTCTGCAGAATGACCAAATGAATAGTGATTGTCCATTTGGCCATAACTCATTGTAGAATGGTCCAATTGACCTGAAATTTTTACAGCAACAAGTTAAGATATAGACCAACAACTTTCATGAAGAAACCTATCCCAAATTATGACCAGAACCTATTCAACAAGGCAGTTAAAGTTAATGTTCACTGCACTATAGATATAGTCAGTTCTGAAATTTTTCAATCCGGCCAGTTGTGGTTTTTGGACCATAACTTGAGTTACAAAACTCCAAATGGAGTAATTCAAAAAAGGAAATTCAACTAGACAAAATAAGGAACAACTTTCATGTTTATCATTTTCTTAAATTCCTACTGCAACAGTAACTAATAGAACAGTAAAGTTAGGGTATAAAAACTGAAATTTCTGCTCCATTAGTTTTAAGCTTAGAAATAGTATTGGTGATTAATGCCAACAAGTTTTGAATGCAAAATGTGGTATGTTGGGAGTGTTAAAACCAATGTACCTATTTTCTATGCAAAAGTCAATATTTTTGTTGACTAATGAAGTGAATAGTAACACCAAAGCTTGAAATTCAAAAATTACAAAATACAAAAGTATCAAATGCCCTAGTATACCTAACAAGATTGGTTTGGATAGTTTGGCATACCAATAGGGTTCAGTTAGCAGTACTGCACATGGCATTATGCCATTCTGTGATTTCATGGCTTTTAGCCATTCTGACATTGTGTTGATATTTGGCCTTGTGCCTATTGTCATTACAGCTTATTAGCTCGCTGCACACGGGAGATGCATATGTGACCGATGGTGTGACGGCGAGGTACTAGATACCCAAAGGCGGTTTACCCGTTTATCCATCCGATCCAAAGATAGGTTACTTGGGCAACCAAAAGAATGAAAGTGGATAAATTTAACGAAATAATGAATATAACAAGCACAAAACAAGTAAGACATTGATACATTCAATGCATATTTATTTATGTTATTTCCTTTTATTTTATTATTGGCACCACTAAGCATTATTGCTTAGCGCGTTGCTTTTGCCACGCGTAGGTTCTGGAGATACTGACCGAGAGCCCAGTAGACCACAGAGTGGGTGAGACCTCCTACAGCTCTGCTTAGTGTCCGTGTCACCTCACCATCTTCAGTGCATTGGTAGGACACTAGGTTTCATTTTGGTATTTTGTAATTAACTTTTATTTTCTTTTGTGTAAATGGAACTTATGTAATGTATTTTCATGTTAACATAAATAGTGAAAAATTGTGTTTATGAATGGAAATTAAGAAATTTTCTTTTTTTTATTGCTTGTATATGAATACTATGAGAAATGAATGTTTGAGTAATGGAAAGGTTGTTGAAAAATAATTGAGACCTTGTTGATGATTATTGGAGTTGAGAGTGATTGGATATAAATATTGGAAGTGTTTTTCACGTGCTCAAGAACCGCTTTCTCCATTTTTAGCCAGGTCACTGCGGATTTTCTATAAAATTTTCGGAACCTCAAATAAATTATAATTTCAATAAATGACTTAAATGAATTATATTTCACAAGTTATATTCAAAACTATGATAAAAATTAATTAAGGAAGAATAAAAAACGATTAAGATAAAATAGAGTGTTCCGGTACACTGTGTGACATTTCTTACTCGGATATACTGTAGACGGGTAAGGGGTGTCACATTTAGTGGTATCAGAGCACGGTTTAGGCGTTTCTGGGCCTAGATTGAGTCCATACCATGCATTGCATTTGTAAGAGTCGAGGTGACACTAATGCAGATCTGTTTGTCTTTGTTATTTTGAATAGGATATGGACCCTACATCTCAGAGGGCAGTTGAGGAGGAAGTGGAGAGTCATGCTCCACCTGCAGCAGCTGAGACTAGGGGTAGGGGAGAACCTGCTCTGCCAGCTCAAGCAGAGCTCGCCACCTCCACAGCCATGTTTCAAAGAAATGGCCGAATTCTTCAAACAAATGGCTGGGGTAATGCCAGCACCACCACCACCACCACCTCCACAACCAAAATCACACCTGGAAAAATGGAGAAAATTTGGAGCAGTGGACTTCTTTGGCAAGAGAGAAGATGATTCTGTGGCAGCCGAAAATTGGTTGAATAGAACAGTCAGAGTTTTAAAACAACTCCACTGCACTCCAGAGCAAAATCTAGAAGCTGCTGTATCTCTGTTGCAAGATAATGCATATGAATGGTGGGATACGGTGTCCAGTGAAGTACAGCCAGAAGTAATAACTTAGGACTTCTTCCTCTCCGAATTTAAGAAGAAATATGTGGTTAGTGTATACCTAGAAGAGAGAAGAAGAGAGTTCATTAACCTGAGGCAGAGACAGCTAACAGTGGCCGAGTATGAAAAGGAATTTGTCAGATTAAGCCGCTATGGAAGGGAGATAGTCCCTAATGAGGCTGAAAGGTGTAAGAGATTTGAAGAGGGATCAAATGACAACATAAAGATCATGATCACTGCCTTGGGAATCACCAACTTTACCAAGTTAGTGGAAGCTGCAATAAAGGTTGAAAAGGTTAGAATAAGTGAGCAGACCAGAAGAGAGAGACAGTAGAAGAGGGGCCCAGGTCAGTCTAGTTCATCTCCTGCATTTGGGAAGAAGTTCAAGGGTCCACCTGTACAGAGTTCAAGTCAGCCACAAGGTCAGGGTCAGTCTTAGGGGCCCAGGCCACAGTTTACCCCTAGGAGAGGTCAGTCCACACCATTAGTGGGCAGCTCTCCAGGGATGGGGTTCAGGGGACCAACCCCAGCAACTTCTACATGTCCACATTGCCTGAAGTGGCATAAGGGGGAGTGTTGGAGAGTGATCGTGCTCGCTAAGGTGTGGGTCAACAGAGCATCGATTGAGGAACCGCCCGAACTACTACAATGCTCCAACACAAGTAGACAGACCTACTCCTGCACCACAAAGGGGTAGAAAACTGCAAATCGAGGCGGTGGGACCATCACGAGGCTGCATTTGAGCGCCAGAGAGGCTCGAGGCGGACCACCTGCCAGAGCTTATGCCATGAGAGCTCAGGAGGAGCAAGATGCCCCGGACATCATCAGGGGTACGTTCTCCCTCTACAATACATCTGTGCATGCATTGGTGGATCCAGGATCCACTCATTCATACATCTGCATCAACCTACCCGTAGAAAGGGGGATACTAGTAGGGGAGAGTGACCAAGACATTCTGGTCACTAATCCATTGGGCCACAGTGTGGTAGTGAACAAAGTGTACAATGGTTGCCAATTAAGGATTCAGGGGTATGAATTCTTGGCAGACTTGATTGAGTTGCCTTTCCATGAGTTTGACGTGATTTTGGGAATGGATTGGTTGTCACGTCATCAGGCAATAGTTGATTGCAAATTGAAGAGAATTTCTCTGAAAACTTCTGAGGGTAATGAAATCACTGTTGTGGGGGAAAGGACAGATTTCTTGTCCAATGTCATCTCACGATTGCAAGAAGAATGATGAGAAAGGTCGTGAAGCCTACCTAGCACATGTGGTGGATACTAGGCGAGCTAAGCCAAACTCGAGTGATATACCCACGAAGAGACTTCCTGCAGGTATTTCTGAAGAGTTGCTGGTTTGCCACGAGAAAGGGAAGTTGAATTTGCTATTGAGACACCGCCGGATGACACCCATTTCCATTGCTCCTTATAGGATGGCACCCACTGAATTGAGGGAGTTGAAAACTCAGTTGCAAGAGTTGCTTGATAAGGGGTTCATACGCCTCAGTGTGTCACCATGGGGAGCTCCACTGCTGTTTGTGAAAAAGAAGGATAGGACTTTGAGGTTATGCATCGATTACCTGCAGTTGAACAAAGTGACTGTGAAGAATAAATATCCGTTGCCTAGAATTGATGATCTGTTTGATCAGTTGAAGGGAGCAGGAGTATTTTCTAAAATTGATCTCAGATCAGGGTACCATCAGTTGAGGGTGAGGGATGTAGATGTGCCAAAGACTGCATTCAGGACTCGGTATGGGCATTATGAGTTCCTAGTGATGCCCTTTGGCCTAACAAATGCACCAGCAGCATTCATGGACCTTATGAACCGTATCTTCCATCCATACTTAGATCGGTTCGTAGTGGTCTTTATTGATGATATTTTGGTGTATTCCAAGACCAGGGAAGAACATGATGAGCATTTGAGGATTGTTCTGCAAACCCTGAGAGAAAAGAAGCTGTATGCTAAGTTGTCCAAGTGTGACTTCTGGTTGAATGAGATTGCATTCCTTGGACACATAGTGTCAGCAGATGGGATTAGAGTGGATCCCAAGAAAATAGAAGCAGTGATGGAATGGAAGCCTCCCAGAAATACAACTGAGGTCAGAAGCTTCTTGGGGCTAGCTGGGTATTACAGAAGATTTGTGAAGGGATTTTCCTTAATAGCTGCTCCAATGACCAAGTTGTTACACAAGAATGTCAGATTTGACTGGAATGATAAGTGTCATACCAGTTTTGAGAAGTTGAAGGCTATGTTGACAGAGGCACCAGTGTTAACACAGCCAGTGTCAGGAAAGGACTTTGTGGTCTACAGTGATGCCTCTCATAATGGGTTAGGGTGTGTATTAATGCAAGAGGGGAAGGTGATGGCTTATACTTCCAGGCAGCTAAGGCTACATGAACAGAATTACCCTACCCATGATCTAGAGCTTGCAGCAATTATCTTCACACTAAAGATATGGAGGCACTACTTGTATGGTGAAAAGTGCTATATTTACACAGACCAAAAAAGTCTAAAATATTTGCCAACCCAGAAGGAGCTCAACCTTAGACAGAGACGATGGATTGAGTTCCTGAATGACTATGATTGTGTAATTGACTACCATCCTGGGAAGGCAAATGTAGTTGCTGATGCTTTGAGCAGAAAATCCATGATAGCTTTGAGATCATTGAATGCCCGTCTATCTTTGGTTCGAGATGGAGCTATTTTGGCTGAGTTGCAAGTGAGGCCAAACCTGTTACAGCAGATTTTAGATGGGCAGAAGGTAGATGAGAAGCTAATGGCTATTATGAGAAAAATCCTAGAAGGGAAAGCAACTGACTATGAGGTGAAAGCAGATGGGTGTCTGTACTACAAAGGAAGACTGTGTGTACCAGATGATGGGGAATTGAAGGCCAGTATTCTAAAAGAGGCGCACACCAGTGTTTATGCTATGCACCCAAGAAGTACAAAGATGTATCATGATCTGAAGCTTCAGTATTGGTGGCCTGGTATGAAGAAGGACATAGTTGACTATGTGACTAAATGCTTGACATGTCAGCAAGTCAAGGCAGAACATCAAGTTCCATCGGGATTGCTACAGCCTATATGCATACCTGAATGGAAATGGGATCGGGTCACCATGGATTTTATGAATGGTCTACCTCTCACCCAGAAGAAACATGATGCAGTATGGGTGATAGTAGATAGATTGACGGTCAAGACACTTTCTCGCCGATTAGACCGACTACTCACTGGAGAAGTTAGCAGAATTGTATATCAGTGAGATAGTTAGACTACATGGAATTCCACTTTCCATCATATCTGATCGAGACCCAAGGTTTACATCGAGATTTTGGAAGAAGATGCATGAGTCCTTGGGTACACAACTCCATTTCAACACAGCTTTCCATCCTCAGACGGATGGGCAATCAGAAAGAGTAATCCAGGTAAACAATTGAACCAATTAAATTAATACAAATATTGAACTAAAATGATAATAATAACATGAAATATATGTTAAGTCCCTGAGAATATGCTGAGGAGTTGTGTCATTGAGTTTGAGGGAAGTTGGGATAGATACCTCCCACTGGCAGAATTTTCATACAACAATAGCTACCAAGCTAGTATCCAAATGGCCCCGTATGAAGCACTGTATGGGAGGAAATGTAGAACTCGCAGTGTCTTTGGACTGAATTGGGCGAAGACAAGCTGGTAGGGCTGCACTGTGAAACAGATCGAGGAGAAAGTAAAACTAATCAAAGCCAATCAAGGTTGCCTCGGATAGATGTAAATCTTATGCCGACCAAGAGAAAAGAAATAGAATACGGTTGGCGACAAAGTGTTCCTCAAGGTGTCACCATGGAAGAAGGTACGAGATTTGGAAGAAAAGGTAAGTTGAGCCCTAGGTTCATTGGCCCATATGAAGTCATTGAGCGTGTGGGACCAAAGAGCCTACAAAGCTAGCTTTACCACCGTAGTGGACAAGATCCACAATGTGTTCCACGTATCTATGCTAATAAGATATCGCTCAGATCCTTCACATGTCATCTCCATGGAAGAAATTGAAGTACAACCGGATTTGACATATGAAGAAGAACCCATACGGATCCTGGCTCGGGAAGTGAAGGAGTTGAGAAATAAGCAGATTCCACTGGTGAAAGTGCTTTGGAGGCACCACAACACCGAGGAGGCAACTTGGGAAAGTGAAGAGATGATGAGGCAACAGTTCCCTCAACTGTTTGCATCAGGTAAATTTCGAGGACGAAATTTAAATTAGAGGGGAAGAGTTGTAACACCCTCCCTGTAGCAACTCCATACATTCTTATTCGGTGACGATGTCGGTCGACGGCTAGAACGTCCGGAAAAATATTTAAACTAAAGTGAGGAACCATAATTAACTCAAATATTAATAAGAAAAATTTAGGAAAAATTTTAGAAATAAAATACAACCAAGTTAAATGAGCCGGTACCCTAGCGATGGGTAACCTTGTGGGAAGTTGCGGTTCTCGCAACTAGGAGCCCTAGACCGGGGGAAAAATTCATAAAATAATTTTTGGGACTCTAGAGAAGGGTCATTGAGGTTTCTATGGCATTAGAATGCCAAGAAAATATTTAGAAAAATTTTTCAATCGGTACAGACAATTTTAACCCGTTAAGCCAAATGGAGGGCATTTTGGTCATTTCGCCTTCAGAGACGACTTTTGGCCGACTTGTCCAGTTAAGTAAATAATTATTATGACACAAAATGTGAATAAACATTACTAAAAATTAAATTGAAAATGAGTAGAGAAGAAAAGAAAAGAAAATGAGAATAAATGTCAATTTTGATATCATATGATGTCATTTAAAGGAATTCCCACCAATCACATTAAAGCATCACTTAAGTAAGTGATAAAAGAAGATAAATAACACCAAAAAAAGGAAAAAACAATCTGTTTCTTCACCAAATGAAAGAGCAGCCGTTTCCCTCTTCTCCCATAGCCAAACCTCCATGAAAGCTCCACCAAAGCTTTATAACTCACCAAATCTCACCCCAAAACCCTAAACACCCTTCACAAAAATTAACCCCCACATCAAGAGCAAAGTTTTGATTATCATAAAGTGAAGAAATTCTAAGGTTTATACAAGCCAATAAAGAGATCAAAGAGGTTAGTGCATGTTGATTACTTAATCTTGTTTATTTCTTAAAACTTAGTTTGAATATGAACAAATAATTAAGAAATTGAGATAAATCATGTGTGAAATTGAGAATGGAATTTTGGCCAGCTTTATGGGAGTGGTAGTTGATGGTTTTGATGGATTTAAAATGGCTTAGAAATGGTGTTGATGTGTAGACAAAAATTTGAAATGGATTAGTATGCCTAATTGACATGTGTTGTGTGAACCTTGAATTTGAGCTAGGGTTTTGGATAGAAATTTGGGCTTTGCTTATGTAATGGTGAATGAACATTCTAATAGCAAATTAGTGACCATTTGAGGTAAATTGACCATAACTTGGGGTGAATTATAGCATTAAAAAACTGATTTGGTATGCTGCCTAGTGAGAGCAGCAGGTTTGGATGTAAGTCCAGCCTGTTTGGACAGCCATAACTTGGGCTGTGTAGGTTCAATTGGTGTTTGGGCAATTAGACATGAAACTAGACACATAATGGCACAATTTTGGTGAGGAAGCCATGCCCAAAAGACCAAAGCAAGTAGACCAAAAACTTGCCCCAATCCGGATGTCCTGCAACCAGATTCTGCAGAATGACCAAATGAACAGTGATTGTCCATTTGGCCATAACTCATTGTAGAATGGTCCAATTGACCTGAAATTTTTACAGCAACAAGTTAAGATATAGACCAACAACTTTCATGAAGAAACCTATCCCAAATTATGACCAGAACCTATCCAACAAGGCAGTTGCAGTTACTGTTCACTGCACTATAGATATAGTCAGTTCTGAAATTTTTCAATCCGGCCAGTTGTGGTTTTTGGACCATAACTTGAGTTACAAAACTCCAAATGGAGTAATTCAAAAAAGGAAATTCAACTAGACAAAATAAGGAACAACTTTCATGTTTATCATTTTCTCAAATTCCTACTGCAACAGTAACTAATAGAACAGTAAAATTAGGGTATAAAAACTGAAATTTCTGCTCCATTAGTTTTAAGCTTAGAAATAGTATTGGTGATTAATGCCAACAAGTTTTGAATGCAAAATGTGGTATGTTGGGAGTGTTAAAACCAATGTACCTATTTTCTATGCAAAAGTCAATATTTTTGTTGACTAATGAAGTGAATAGTAACACCAAAGCTTGAAATTCAAAAATTACAAAATACAAAAGTATCAAATGCCCTAGTATACCTAACAAGATTGGTTTGGATAGTTTGGCATGCCAATAGGGTTCAGTTAGCAGTACTGCACATGGCATTATGCCATTCTGTGATTTCATGGCTTTTAGCCATTCTGACATTGTGTTGATATTTGGCCTTGTGCCTATTGTCATTACAGCTTATTAGCTGTTCTGTTGCACATCGGGAGATGCATATGTGACCGATGGTGTGACGGCCCGAGGTACTAGATACCCAGTGCCAGTTTACCCGTTTATCTAGTCCAGTCGTCCAGTATAGGTTACTTAGGCAACCAAAAGAATGAAAGTGGATAAATTTAACGAAATAATGAATATAACAAGTACAAAACAAGTAAGACATCGATACATTCAATGCATATTTATTTCTGTTATTTCCTTTTATTTTATTATTGGCACCACTAAGCATTATTGCTTAGCGCGTTGCTTTTGCCACGCATAGGTTCTGGAGATACTGACCGAGAGTCCAGTAGACCACAGACTGGGTGAGACCTCCTGCAGCTCTGCTTAGTGTCCGTGTCACCTCACCATCTTCAGTGCATTGGTAGGACACTAGGTTTCATTTTGGTATTTTGTAATTAACTTTTATTTTTTTTTGTGTAAATGGAATTTATGTAATGTATTTTGATGTTAACATAAATCGTGAAAAATTGTGTTTATGAATGGAAATTAAGAAATTTTCTTTTTTTTTATTGCTTGTATATGAATACTATGAGAAATGAATGTTTGAGTAATGGAAAGGTTGTTGAAAAATAATTGAGACCTTGTTGATGATTATTGGAGTTGAGAGTGATTGGATATAAATATTGGAAGTGTTTTTCACAGGTTTCGAAGAACTGCTTTCTCCATTTTTAGCCGGTACTCTGCCGGATTTTCTATAAAATTTTCGGAACCTCAAATAAATTATAATTTCAATAAATGACTTAAATGAATTATATTTCACAAGTTATATTCAAAACTATGATAAAAATTAATTAAGGAAGAATAAAAAATGATTAAGATAAAATAGAGTGTTTCCGGTACACTGTGTGACATTTCTTACTCGGATATACTGTAGATGGGTAAGGGGTGTCACAAGGTAATGACTGCATTGCCATTACTGCCTCTTGAACCTCTACACTTAATGGTGGATTGGTATTGATTTCTTGAATTCCTTGACTAATCACCACTTCTAACTCATCCTCCATGCTTAACTCAAAGACATCCTGCACAATTGTATCAATAACATTAATAGAAAAGACAAAATGATCATCAGCAGGATACTTCATAGCATCAAAGATATTAAATTTGACAGTCTCTCCATCAAACTCCATAGTTAAGGTACCATCATCTACATCAATTTTTGTCTTGGTAGTTTTGAGGAAAGGTCTTCCAAACAAAATCAAAGCTGACTTTGATGTGGGAACACTATCCTCCATATCCAGAATGTAAAAGTCTGCAGGAAAAATCAATTCTCTAACCTGCACCAACACATCCTCAACTACTCCCAATGGGTAAGCATTAGAACAATCAGCTAACTGAATAATGGCACTGATTTCTTTCAAAGGACCCAAATTTAAAGTTTGAAAAACTGAATTTAACATAACATTAATAGATGCTCCTAAATCTGCCATTGCATGTTTAAATTTAGAATCACCTATTCTGCAGGGAATAGAAAACGAACCTGGATCCTTACACTTAGGGGGTAATTTTTGCTGAATTAATGCTGACCACACTGATCCTCTCATTATTCCTCAACTTGCGCTTTGTAGTGTATAATTCCTTAAGGAATTTAGCATGATTGGGAACTTGTTTGATCGCATCAAGTAAAGGTATATTCACCTCCACCTTTCTGAAAGTCTCCAAAATTTCTTTCTCTTATTCTTCTTTCTTATTTTTAGCCAACCTGCATGGGAATGGAGGAAGAATAGAATTATTAACCTTATTCAGTTTAGGTTCAGTATTTACCTCAATTTCAGACTCTTTATCTCCTTGCTTCTTCTTTTTCATTGACTTGTGTGGAGTCTGATTATCAACTTCTTTCCCACTCCGCAATAGTATCGCACTTGCATTTTCTCTGGGGTTCATGACTGTTTGTGATGGAAGCTTTCCAGAACCTTGAGCTTCAAGCTTGCTTACAGATGAAGCTAACTGACCAATCTGCCTCTCTATGTTTTGAATGCTATTTCTGGTCTCCTGTTGAAACTGTTGGGTATTGTTAGCCAAAGCCTTAACAATTTCATCAAGTGACATACCTTGATTTGAGGGAGGCGGAGGTGGAGGTGGTTGATTCACTTGTGGTCTCTGCTGATGGTATTGGTTTTGCACCGATTGATTCCCATAACTCAGATTAGGATGATCTCGCCATCCTGGATTATAAGTATTTGAATAGGGATCATACCTGCATTGTGGCTGTCCATAATGTCCTACTGCATTAGCATGTTGCATTGATTCATCCTCTTGTAACGCAGGACACATATCAGTAGCATGACCCGAACCCGAACAAATTCCACATGCCTTAATAGGTTGCATGTTCCCTACAGCCAACTGCCTCACCAAAGAAGTTAAATAAGAAATTTGTTTCTCAAGGTTAGATGTACTTACCTCATTAACCTTCATAGGTGTGTGATCCATTCTCATTCCAAACTGCTGAGAATTTGCTGCCATGTTAGCAATCAGCCTCCTTGCTTCATCTGGTGTCTTGTCAACCAAAGCTCCTCCATTGGTAGCATCTATCATACTGCAGTCCATTAGTAGAAGTCCCTCATAGAAATATTGAATCAACAGCTGCTCACTTATTTGATGATGGGGACAGCTTGCAAACAGCTTCTTAAATCTCTCCCAATACTCTTACAAGCTCTCTCCATTGTACTATCGGATGCCACAAATTTCTTTTCTAATATTGGCATCACGGGAAGCAGGAAAATACTTCTCCAAAAATACTTGCTTCATCCCATTCCATGAGTTAACAGTTCCAAAAGGAAGGTAATACAACCAATCCTTAGCTGTGCCCTCCAGTGAGAAAGGAAAAGCTCGAAGCTTGATCTGATCCTCTGAAACTCCTTGAGGTTTTCATGCTGGAACACACAACATGAAATTCCTTTAGATGCTTATGTGGATCCTCACTTGCAAGACCATGAAACTTAGGCAACAAATGAATTAGTCCAGATTTCAATTCAAAAGCAACATTTAAAGCAGGGTATTAGATACACAAAGGCTGTTGGTTTAGATCAGAAGTAGCCAATTCTTTCAAAGTCCTAGCAGCAGCCATGGTCTCATTTTCAGAACATAACTCTGAATCCGAATCCAAACTTAGCTCCTTTGGAGATTGGACTCCTTCAGATGTACTTGGAATCTGCCTAGCTTGCTTAGCCAATTTTCTCAACCGTTTAGCTATTTTTTCTACTTCTGGATCAAAGATCAACTCACTAGATTGAGAAATTCTTGTCATAAGCAAAGCGAAATCAAAGTAAAAAGAAAAAAAAGTGCCTCAAAACCCTAGAAAACAATGGAATTTGGCCTCAAGAGGGTGGGGCCAAGGAATCCTATGGATTGATTGGTCTTGATCAGAGCGTCGTTTCCTTCAAAATAGGTATGGGCTGCCCTCCAAATTCAACCAAAGTCCTTAATGAACAGTAACACCGTAATTATTTTATTCTTTTTTCTTTTCCAAAAACCTGAAAATAGCAACAACTCACAAATAAAATTAGTAACAGAATATCTAACACCAAAAACACGAAATCAAATAAACTTTAGTCCCCGGCAACGGCGCCAAAATTCTTGATGGGTGTCAAATCCACCAGAAATTAAATTAACTAAAATTACCAATAATGAAATATTTTTTGCAGCAAGTGGTAAATCTAGGTCAAACCCTAGAGACTGAATTATTAAATTTTGTTCACTTGTCTGTAATGGAAAATGAAAGAAACAAAGATTGGGGGGTGTTTTGTAACACAAAATCAGAAGAAATCAGAAATTCAAGAACTAAATATGAAAATCTCAATTTAAAAAAACTTCAGTCCAAGGTAATTCACATTCCAATGCATTGATTTGATCATAGACAAAAGAAATACAATTATCTCTTATTGAATACTTAACGTAGATTTACCAAACAGCGAGGTAAACCCCTGATTTCCCTATATTCATCAATTCGAGCTCAGTACTCTTATTGACTCTAATTATTAACTGAGTTGGTATTAAGCAATCCTCATCAAATTAATAACTGCTTTAAGAAAAGGAAGTAGTTAAGCTGAACAATAATTTATGAAGCATAAATCATTTAATCCACCCTATTGTTTCCTTAGGTTGTTATCAAAAATTGGGATCATAATCAATAAAACCTAATTGCTACTCATGTTCAATCTTACACAACAATTATGGATTATGAAGATGAACTAGCAATTGATCAAATCAAACAATTAACAAATAGGCCTTTTTAGCAAATCATTCAACAGATCAAAAATAATTAAATAAGAAAATAATAGATATTCAAAAAGACATAAATTAAATTAAGAACCTGGTCTCACAAATCAAACATAACAACTTGAATCCCTTGAACTGAATTAAAAACTTAGACACTCATGTTCATGGCTTACAGAAAATTAAAGAAGAAATATAGAATGTAAATGGAAAATGAAAATCTGAATTGAGATGCTCTTAGCTACTGCCCAAAGACGAATTTATACTAAAAAAAACCTAATCTTTAAGATAGGAACCAAACCAAACTAGGAAAGGTTTTGAAATTCAAGATGCAGATTTTCAGCCTGCATTCACGTTTCTGGAATCAAGGCAGATTTTTAGTGACTTTCTTTCCGAATCTGCCTCTGCCCTCTTCAAGAAAGTTCTAGCCCTATTTCTTAGCTTTCCAACGGGTACTCATGGACACAAATTCGAGGTCTACAACTTAAGTTATGGCTCAAAAATCAGGACTGGTTTAGTCAGATGGTCCAGCCCATTGTGACGACTTCATTGCTATTTTTGATAATTAAAATGGCATCATCTCTCATCCATCCCTTCATAGAAGTTGTAGAGGTAGCTCTTAAGGTTCAATTGGGCTTGGCCTTACTTCATTTGGACTTTTGAAACTCCAGATACAAAATAAATACTAAAACTGGTCGTGACCCATCGAGTCTGGGCTTTTGCAATAGATCTATAGCTAATTTTATCAATCTTGGAGACTGATTTGGGCTTTGGTCCCTCTTTATCATTTGAAGTGCTCTATCATAGCTTTTAAATGGATTAAACAGCAATTAATTTGGAGACCCACAACTTTAGAAATACCTAAAAAATACAGCAAAGTTCAAATGCTGAAAATTTCTCCATTTAACACAATTATTCCACAACTATCTAAAAATATGCCTAAATGATAAATATATTTTAACTAGCTGAATTAAACATAAAAACATAAAAAACATACTAGAAACACTAAATGTAATGGGAGTAAAATTAATAAATTATGCACTTATCACTCCTCCATCTCTAGTACAATAAAATCCACTGGAATGAAAAACTTCCCAACTTTTAATGGCACATTCTCTAAAATCCCAACTGGATACTTTATAGATCTGTCAGCTAACTGCAAAGAAATAGTTGTGGGCTTTAGATCTCCAACCTTCAACTTCTCACATATGGAAAGTGGCATCAAGCTGACACTAGCCCCCAAGTCACATAATGCTCTCTCAATTCTTGTTTCTCCAATGTGAAATGGTATGGAAAAACTTTCAGGATCTTTCAGCTTAGGTGGGAGCTTATTCTGCAATATAGCACTGCACTCCTCAGTAAGTGCAACAGTTTCATAATCTTCCAACCTTCTTTTATTTGATAGAATCTCCTTCAAAAACTTAGCATAAGAAGGCATTTGAGAAATGACATCTGTGAATGGAATGTTAATATACAACTTCTTCAAAACTTCAAGGAATTTCCCAAACTGGTTATCTATTTTTGCTTTCTGAAACCTCTGAGGAAAGGGCAATGGTGGCTTGTACGGTGCATGAGGCACATATTTCTCTTCTATTTCCTTTGTATCTTCTTTCTCTTCATTTACTTCCTTATTAGCTTTAGCTTTAGTTGAAGTGGATTCACTCTCACACTCATCTTTCTTTTCTTTCAACTTCATTTCAAGTTCCTGTTCTTCCCCCATTACCTTTCCACTTCTTAAAGTAACCGCATTGCATTGCTCCCTGATGGTTGTCGAATCCACCAGAAATTAAATTAACTGAAATCACTAATTATGAAATATTTTCTGCAGTAAGTGGTAAATCCAGGTCGAACCCTAGAGACTAAATTATTAAATTTTGTGCACTTGTGTACTGGAAAAAAGAAACAAAGGTTGGGGGGGGGGGTGTAACACCCTCACTGTAGCAATTTCGCATATTCTACTATTTTAGTGACCGATGTCGGTCTGGACAGCTAGAACACCTGAAAAAATATTTAGACTAGAGTGAGGAGTATAATAATAAGAAAAATTTAGAAAAAATTTTAAAAATAAAATACAACCAAGTTAAATGAGCCGGTGCCCTAGCAATTGGTAACCCAGTGGGAAGTTGCGGTACTCGCAGTTAGGAGCCCTAAACCCGGGAGAAAGTTCATGAAATAATTTTTGGGATTCCAGAGAAGAGTCATTGAGGTTTCTATGGCATTAGAACACCAAGAAAAGGTTTAGAAAATTTTTTCAATCGGTACAGACAATTTTAGTCTGTTAAGCCAAACGGAGGGTATTTTGGTCACTTCGTCTTCAGATATGATTTTTGGCCGACTTGTCCAGTTAAGTAAATAATTATTATGATCTAAAATATGAATAAATATTATCAAAAATTAAATTGAAAATGAGTACAAAGAAAAAGAAAAGAAAAATGAAGATAATTGGAATTATTACATCATGATGATGTCAATAAAAACTTATCCGCCAATCACCATTCAACAAGCTTACATAAAACAAATAAAAAGAGAATAATAAACCAAAAATTGTGGTCATCTTCCTCCTCCCAAGAGCCATAGCTGAACCACCATTTTCTAGAGCTCTCCCCATTGCTCTTTCTTCTCACCTCAAATTCCCATATAAAAACACCATAAAATCTCTAGACTTCTTTCATGAAAATTTACTTGTGCACCTTGGGAGAGTATTTGGCAACCTAGAAAAAGAAAGAAAGTGTAGTTTAAGTCTGCTCAAAGATGTTAGTGCTACTTCCTTCCATATTCTTTTAGTAAACTTAAATTTGAGCATGAAAATGGAAAGAATTACAAGAAAAAAATTGAGAAATTATTCATGTTTGATGGAAGAAGAATTTTGGTCAACATGTGTATGTGTACCTATGGGAATTGATAAATTTAAATGAAATAAAATGTGATCATTGGAGTTGCTTAGTAGGAATTTGTGATTGGATTTGTTAGATGGCATGGATAGTATGAAATGGACACTTTGGAAATTAGGGTTTGTGAAAAATTAGAGTTTTGCTTATGTAATGGTATGTTAACCTTGTAATGGTCAATTAGTGACCATTTGAATGTGTGTGAGGAGAAATTGAAGTGAGTAAGGATAATGGAGTTGAGTTTAGGCATACTGCCGTTGGTGACCTGCAGGATTGGTTGTGAGTCCAGTAGGTTTGGGCAGCTATAAATGGAGTTCTATAGGTTCAATTGGTACAAGGCTAATTGAACATGAAACTAGACACATAATAGCACAACTTTGGTGAAGAAACCCTACCTAGAAAACCAAACCAAGTTAACCTAAAAATTGCCCTAATCCGGGTGACTTGCATTCTGCCTGGGCAAAATGACCAAATAAATAGTATTTATTTATTTGGTCATAACTTAGTGTAGAAACATCCAATTGACCTAAAATTTTACCAGACAAAAGCTAAGACATAGTTCTACAACTTTCATGAAGAACACAAATCCAAATTCTGACCATAACCTAGTCAAATTGCCAACCAAACTTAGGTCACCAAATTTGGTAGAACCAAATTGCCCAGAAATTCTGGGTACAGGTCAATCCGGTCAGTGATGGTAAAATGACCATAACTTGAGCTACAAAACTCCAAATGGAGTGATTCAGAAAAAGAAATGTAACTAGACACAATAAGGAACAACTTTCATGAAGACAATTTTATCAAATTCCTACTGTACAAATGACCAATAAAATAGTAAACTTAGTGCTTAAAATCTGAAAATTGTGAATAACTAACACTAAGCTTTGAAATGGTATTGGCAACCAATACCAACAACTTTAGAATGCAAAATGTGGTATCTTGGTGAATTTAGGTTCAATAAATTTATTATATATAAAAATGTCAATAATTTGAGTGAATAGTAAGGTGAATAGTAATGCAAAGACACAAAGTGTAAGAACTAAATTGGTAGAGGAAATTAAGGCATGAAATTTGGAATCCAGGAAATGTTCATGGATTACTTGGAATAGGCAATTGAGATTTATACTCCCAACACCAGTGGAATTTATAATATATTAGCAAAACAACTTGAAGTATGAAATGTTCTTTACATGAATGGATTATTGAATGTATAAATGAGATAAAAGTGCCATTTGGGATTTAAGTTCCCATCAAGAAAGAAAGGAAAAATGTTTTGAATACAATGGTACATGTGAATCACTGTTTAAAATTGTGATCAATATGAATAACATAATGAATGAATAAATGAATCATATTAATGTATGAATGAGACATTAGTTCTTATTATTGTAGAAAGGAAAAGTACTTTGAGTACAATGGTATAAAAGGATAATTGATGTGAATTGTGATCATATAAATGATCAAATGAATGTATAAATTATAATTGAAATTTATCATGAAATAATGAAGTCATAAAACACAATATATTAATATTTAATGATATTATGTGCCCTTGTATTGCCTAGACATGTGTGTCAGATTGGATAGTTTGGCATGCCAATAGGGTATTGTTATAGCAGTATTGCGAAAGGCTTTATGCCTGTATTCATGGCTTTATGCCCGTACTGATGGCTTTATGCCTGCACTCATGGCTTTTATGCCCGATTATGTGATATCATGGCGTTTTAGCTATACTGACTGCATACGTGGTTTACGTTATGCGTCCCATGGTATGACGGCCCGAGGCACCGTGGTGTCCAGTGCCAACGACCCGTTATCCAGTTTAGTTAACCTGTCGTAGGTTACTTGGGCAGTCTAATTTATTAAAATAAGTTATGAATATTAACAATTAAAAATGCTAGAAAGTAAATAAATGAGAAGAAGTTCTAAAATAAATTAGATTAGCTCTAAAAATTTATTCCTTAGAATGATCTGAAGTAAATTAAACTAGTTCTAAAAATTTTAAATATTATGAAATGATTGTAAGCAACTTAGATAGTGTCAAGGAAGTGATAAAAAGACTAGTAGAAGAATTATAACTTAAATAACATTACAAATGTGACTTTCATAAAAATATAAGTATAAGTATAAATTTTAGATTTATTTGTACATAATATAAATGATTATTGTAAACTTATGAAAGAAGCGATTCTAGATAGCAATATAAATAATGAAAGATATATTGTATGGAAAATTTCATATGAACCCAGTAAAATTCTTGAGTATAGAAAATATGCTCCAATTATTTTTACTTGTTATATTATTTCCTTGTTATATTATTACACCACTAAGTAGCAATGCTTAGCGCGATGGATTTGTTTCCTCGTGCAAGCACTGAAGTTAAAGCCCTGTGAATACCAAACAGAGATTTTGGAGTTCTGATCTGCAGAGTATTCATGGTTATCACCTCCTCAGCAATGCATGTAGATAGGGCTCATATAGATCATATTATGTATTTTATACATTATAATTAGTTATTATTTGTAATGTAAACTATGAATTGTATGTTGAAATATAGATTATGGAACTATAATTAATTTATAGATCATGTAAATTATGAAATTATGTAATTATTTTGTAAATTAAGGAAATTTGAAAATTTTGCTTATGTAATTTGAGAATGTTTACATATGAATTGAGTATGAATAGATTTGTACAAATGAGTATGTGAATTACAAGAATTGAATGTGAGATGAATATGATGAGCATGAATGGTATTTTTATTGTAAAATATTATTGAAAATTTCAAGCAGGTGAATAGTGAAATACGTCAACTGATAATAAAATAGGGGAAACTTCACTGGTTTCTCTCTGGAAAAATAATTGATATTAAAATATAACAAGATCAAATTATTAAAGGAACAAAGTAAGATAAGATAGAGTGGTCCGGCACCGAATGTAGCACACTTTGCTTGGCTACACTGTAGTCGGGTGAGGGGTGTTACAGGGGGGGTAATTCGTAATCCAAAGAAGAAATCAAAAATCCAAAATTAAGATCTAAAATAAAATAAGAAACTCTCAAATTAAACGAATTTCTGTCCAAGGTAATTCGTATTCCAATGCATTGATTCGATCATAGACAAAAGAAATATAATTATCTTTTATTGAATACTTAACGTAGATTTACCAAACAGCGAGGTAAAATCCCTAACTTCCCTATACTCATCAATTCGAGCCCAGCACTCTTGTTGACTCTAATTATTAACTGAATTGGTATTAAGTAATCCTCATCAAATTAATAACTGCTTTAAGAATAGGAAGTAATTAAGCTGAACAACAATTTATGAAGCATAAATCATTTAATTCACCCTATTGTTTCCTTAGGTTATTATCGAAAATTGGGATTATAATCAATAAAACCTAATTGCTACTCATGTTCAATCTTATACGAAAATTACGGATTATGAAGATGAACTAGCAATTGATCACATCAACCAATTAACTAATAGGCCTTTTTAGCAAATCATTCAATAGATCAAAGACAATGAAATCAGAAAACAATAGATATTCAAAAAGATATAAATTAAATTAATAACCTAGTCTCACAAATCATGCAAAAGAACTTGAATCCCTTGAACTGAATTAAGAACTTAGCCACTCATGTTCATGGTTTACAGAAAATTAAAGAAAAAAATTGAAGAAATCTAGAGTGTCTATGGAGAACAAAGGTCTGATCCTCTTGAGTCACCTGCTGCCTCTTATATTTATAAAAAATGGCTTAGGGTTAGGTTTTTAGAGTTTCTATCAAAAACTGCAACTAGAGCAAAATCAGGAAACTGATTGTCGACGGATACACGATCCGTGTATCACTACATGGCCTAGGGCCGTGGAACTTACTGGAGCTAAATGGGTGTGTCTTACATTGGCACAGAAGGTTACAGGTCTCCAGGATTTACACGGGTCAAGTTACACGGCCCATGTACTTTGTTTCTTCCTCGGTTCTCTGGATTTCTTCTGGCAGAATGTTACACGGGTCCATGGTCATGCTTACACGATCTGTGCACTTGGTATCAACAACGCTTCTCAATTCTTCAACCTTTTCAAGCTTCCTTCCACACTTCTATGCTCTGGGACTTACCAAAACCCTGAAAAATACGGCAAGAGTCAAATTAATGCATATGCTAAAAATTTCTCCATTTAACACAATTATTTCAACAAGTCTCTAAACATATGCCTAATAGATAATTATACTTTAATCAACTGAATTAGGCATAAAGATACCCTAGAAACACTAAATGTGATGGGAGTAAAATTAATAAATTATGCACTTATCAAATCCCCCCACACTTATTCTATGCTTGTCCTCAAGCATGACTTAAATTCTCAATCAACTCCACTTAGAAGTTCCTTAACTTCACCCTATCACAACATTCTCTAACAAATGATTAAAAGTTTGAAAGAAGAGGCAAGTAAGGTAATAACCATCATAATAAATTCTATCAACACCATACCAATATATTAACAATTTTCCAATATAAAACAAAAGGCTTGAAATCAATTAAGCTCACATAATTAAAGTTTCATAAAATTCTAAATCAATACATACCAAAACACAAGGCTAATTTATCAAGGCACAACAATTATAGCTCTTTGCAAATCTTAGGGGAGATAGAAATGGGCTTTTTTTTATATTTTTTTATTTTATTTGAAATTGGTACTTCTCTCTCGTTGTCACACCCTACTCCTCGTAAGATGTAACATGTTCCCGTAGTACACCTAATGAATTACCGTACTTCACCTACCCGTAACACATTAAATATACTACAAGGGATTTTAAAACAATTTTCGTTCATTTTGGAATTGGTGGGTAAAATTTTTTTCAAATATTAAAAACTTTCATTTAGAGTCCAAACATAAATCAAATTTTTGGATATTTAAAATCTCCGCAATTTTTACAAAAATTTCGGCAGAGTGCCGTCTGTATTTTGAGAAAACAGTTCTTTAAAACCTGAAAATAGAAACACTCCCAATATATTTCTTAATCACAACTCCATTTGCAACCACCAAACTTCAAATCAACAGCAATAGCAACACTTCAATTTAACATCTAAATTTCAAATCAAGAATGAATATCTCAAAACATTTCATAACTCATGCACATTGCATTTTAAATAATTAATTTACAATCATAAGTTAATTTACAGATGCAAAATCTCAAAAATAATATTATTACAATTTTATCTGTACAACTACTCAAATTACAGAGATACATATGCATACTATCATATTTACATCAAACTAAACTACCAGGGTATAGACAAATACTCGTACTAAAATTCTTCAATTGTTCTCCTCTCTAACTATAGTAGCTCGCTCTACCGTTATGTCCTTTTCTCTATCTGCGACAGCAAGTTAAAGCTATCGCTGAGTATATAACTACTCAGTGGTGCACAATAAAGCATAAAATGCATAATATAAAACATTTATGAACAAATCATCATTCAAAAATCTCATAATCGCATTTCACAATTTTTTTCTCAAATCACATTTATAACAAATCATAATCTTCAAAGTTTAATATAGCACAACTTGATCAAACAATTTAATAAACATAGTGTTGTCAAACAATAACACAACTTAGGCCATGACACAAAATTTCCGAACATGTCATGTGTACATCACGACAAGGCATATTCACCCCACTAATCGAAATCAATGAGGGAGGTGGCTAGCTAGCTAATGAGTACTCATCCAAACTCGCCCCTCAGACTGGAAAGCCAGAGAGGGAGGAAAGTGATCAAATATCAAACTCACCCCACAAGTGGAGGAGGAACATATTAATATTGTCATGCCAAGTGTGAATTACAAACAATTTAAATCAAGTTATTCAAATATTTTATACAATTCACAAATCATATTTCATTCTAAACTTTTCGTTTATAAAGTAGGCAACACACTATTTTTCAAATAATATTTTCAAAGCCATAACAATCAAAATTATTCACAACATTTATTTCAAGAATTGTCAAGTAGAAACAAAGAATTTTAAGTTTATTGTGCACAAACCTGACGTGAGTCACCTTTAGGCCTTGACTCAGTCCCTTATACCTTTCTAGTTTTTTTCAGCTGAAACACAAAATTTATAGTGTTTCAGTATCTTATTTCATAATAAATCTAATAATTAATTCATAAATACTTAATTCTAGCCCAAATATGCTTAAACTAACATTCTTGGAAATTTTCATTTTGGAGTTACTATTCATGGTACTATTCAAGTCAATTTGTTGACTTTCTAAGGCTTAATAGGCATGGGAATTCCAACTTCACTCACATACCACATTTTGGTCACTAAATTTGTTGGTTTTGGTTGTTTACTCAAATTCTAAGTCTTTTAGGCAAATTTGCAAATTTTCAGTTTTGATGTCTTGAGTTGCACTGTTCCATTGGTCATTTTACTGTTAGAATTTGGCAAAACTTTCTTCATAGAAAATGTTCCCTATTGTCTTAAGTTTATTCTCCTTTTTGAATCACTCTAATTGGAGTTTTGTAGCTCAAGTTATAGCCATTTGAACTATGGTTGCCGGATTGGACTTAACCCAGATTTCTGGGCAAATTTTGGTTCTGGCAGTTTTAGGCCACCAAATTTGGCTGGCCAAATGACTTGGTTAATGGCATAATTTGGGTTTATGTTCTTCATGAAAGTTTTAGGTCTATATCTCATCTATCCACTGGTAAAATTTCAGATCATGTAGACCTGCCTAGCTCAAGTTATGGCCAAATGAACAAACATTGTTCATTTGGCGAGTTTGTACAGGGCAGACTGAGATTTTCCGAGTTTGGCCAATTTGTTCACTAGGTTTTGGTCACTTTTTGGGCATGCTTCCTAAATGAAAATTGTGTCATTTAGTGTCTATTTTCATTCCCAATTGATCTCATACCAATTGGACTTGTAAATTTTCATTTTTGGTCCCTCAAAGGGACCTTGGTCATGCTGCCAGCAGCATGACCACACTCAATCCGAATTTGATCTCAACTCCAACACTTCCAACACACTTCATTTGGTCACCATTGACCATTTCCCATTTCAAACTAGGTCAAATATATCATTTACCAATTTTTCACATTTTTGTCTCTAAACCCTAAGTGTCCAAAACCTAACCACACTAAATTATTGCATTTAACCAAATCTAAGTATCTTAACCTCACTACTTCATTCATACAAGCTTACCTAACATATCAAATTCAAGCAAAACACAAACATATGTATAGTAACCCTAGTTGGCTGAATTTTCAGTTTGGTCCTTCAACAATTGATTTCATTTCATTTCTTTAACTTCTAAGTTACTTTAAGCTACAAATACAACTAATAATCTAAAATTTTCAAATTAGAGTTCTCACCTCCACTTGGATTTGAATTCTCCAATTTCCTTCTTCTTTCTTCTTTCTTTTTTTGTCAAGTCCTCTATCAAGGCTTGAAATCAAGGTTTAATGTTGGAGGTTTAACTTTCTATGGTGGAATTGTGAGTTTGATCAAGCTCAAAATGAGCATTAATGGAGGATGAAGTGAGGGAGAAGGTGAGGGAGAGTGAGGCAGCACAATGGGAAGAAGAAGAAGACTTTTGCTATTTTTTTTTTCTTTTCTTTTATGACTTTTATCCTTATGGAAGACCCAAAAATCAAATTAATTAAATTTATTAATTCTAATATTTATGGCATCATGCATGATGTCATGCATGATGTCATCTCCCTTCACTTTTTCATTATCTTTTTTTTTTTCATTTATTTTTCTATTAGTTCTCTAATTTAATTCCCAACTCCGAAATTTTCTTTCTCCTATTTTATTTGATAGTTAGGTCAGGAGTCAGCTCTCGGGGTCAATTGACCAAATTGCCCCTCGCCGGTTCAACCCGATTTGCAAATAATTTAATATTTCTTTCGGCTCCCTGACCTAATTATTTGACTGGCTTAACAATTCTTTTTCATGATTTTCTCTTTTCCATTGTGTTCATAATGGTCCTAAGGACCGCAACGTCACATTTTACGGTTCGAAATTTGAGTTTAAATTGACTTCGTAGTCATTCCCGAGAAGGTCACCCATCGCTGTGACTCTCGGCTCGTTTAACTTCTTATGTTCTGTTTTTCTTATTTATACTTAACTAATTGGCAATTACTAATTATTTGTGTTCAAGGCTTAACTAGTTGTCTTAAGTGTGGTTCTAATTCTCTTAATTTTTCGGACCGACACCAGTCACCGGAATAGTGAAATATACCAGGCTATGCAAATAGGGGTGTCACACTCGTCACAGTTACTTTTTTTTTTTTATTTTAACCGTCACCTTCAGAAAAGTACCTTGCTTATATCCTAGCTAGTTTTTGGCCTGAGAATCGACATGGGGTTCATGAAGACCCCCGGTTACTTTGCTTAACTAAATAGCGGAGCAATTTTCAAGTTTAGCCTTTTTTTTCCCCTATTTATGCATCTACATATTATAAAGTGCCCTGATAGATTAAACAAAGTTCTGAAATATACATAACACTAGTTTAAAGCACACATAACTAATCATTTCACCATTAATTGAAGCCTAAATGATTTATGCAGAAAAAAAAATTGCTCTATGGTATAGAGAAGAGGGAAAATCCATCATTAAAGTTACTATTACCTTGCCTAAAATCTCAAAAATTCAATCTAAAATAGAAAAGTCATTTTAAGGACAAAGCACTTCTCTTCGAGAATTAATATAGAATCATAAATCAAGCTTATAAGAACAAATATATATATATATATATATATATATATATATATATATATATATATATATATATATATATATATATATATATATATATATATTCTCAAAATTGCAGTAGCAAATTTCTCCTCCCCCACACTTAAAACTTACGTTGTCCTCAATGTAAAGCCCAAATGCAAAAGAAAAGGAAAAAAAGAATGCTAGAAAAAAAAAATAAGATAAGGGAAAGAAAACAAATCTGATTGTGGCTAACAAGCCACCCATGGGTTGCCTCCCAAGAAACGCTTTTATTTATTGTCGTTAGCTCGACATGGCAAAGCTCCTTAATCCACATAAATTGGGTTACTCAATTTGAGCTCCTCCACTGTATGCTCCTGAAACCCTTCATAAAATAGCTTGAGTCTATGACCGTTGACCTTAAACAATTTGTTAGTTCCTAAACTTTGAATTTCAACTGCACCATAAGGAAACACATTAGTAACAACAAAGGGTCCAATCCAACGAGAATGCAACTTACCAGGCATCAGCTTCAATATGGAATTATACAATAAAACTTTTTATCCAACCACAAACTGCTTCCTTAGAATTAGTTTGTTATGAAATTCCTTAGTCTTTTCTTTATAGATCTTAGAGTTCTCATAAGCCTCAAGTCGAATTTCCTCTAATTCCTGCAATTGTAATTTTCTTTCCACACCAGCAGTATCCAAATCCAAATTACATTGTCTAACAGCTCAATAAGCCTTATTTTCTAACTCAACAGGAAGGTGACACAACTTATCGAATACCAATATGTAGGGGAACATACCTATGGGTGTCTTATAAGCAGTCCTGTAAGCCCACAAAGCATCATCAAGTCTAAGGCTCCAATCTTTTCGATTTGGCTTCACTGTTTTTTCCAAAATAGACTTGATCTCTCTATTAGACACCTCTGTTTGCCCACTTGTTTGAGGATGATAAGCTGTAGAAACTCTATGGAAAACACCATATCTCCTCAACAATGCCTCAATAGTTCTATTACAAAAATGTGTGCCTCAGTCACTAATCAAAGCTCTAGGAACTCCAAACCTGCTCAAATGATCTGCTACCAGGTTCTCAGCTCCTTTCTTATCCTTGATTTGAAGATCAAATTCTTACAGCAGAAGGATCCATCTACTCAACCTTGGTTTTGCTTCCTTCTTTGCCAAGAGATACTTCAACGCTGCATGATCAGAGAAGATAATTATTTTAAAACCAAGCAAATACGATCAAAATTTATCTAAAGCAAAAACTATAGCCAAAAACTCTTTTTCATTCGTAGAATAATTGCGCTAAGCTGAATTGAGTGTTCTGAATGCATAATCAATCACATGAAAGAGCTTCCCAACACGTTGCCCTAAAACTGCTCCCACTACATAATCACTCGCGTCACACATAATATCAAATGGTATTGTCCAATCAGGTGCTTAGATAATAGGGGGGATGTCAATGTAGATTTTAATTTGTTAAAAGCCTCCTTGCACTATTCACTGAACTCAAAAGAAACATCTTTTTGCAAGAGTGTAAACAAAGGCAATGTTATCTTAGAGAAATCCTTAATGAACTTGTGATAGAAACCTGCATGACCAAGAAAAGAGCGTACTTCCTTCACAGTTGTGGGGTAGGATAAATTCACAATTAAATCAATTTTAGATTTATCCACCTCGATACCCCTATTAGAGACAACGTGACCCAAAACAATCCCCTGTTCCACCATAAAATAACACTTCTCATAATTTAAAACAAGATTTTTCTCAATGCATCTCTCAAGAACAGAAGTAAAATGATGTAAACATGCATCAAATGAATCACCATACACATTAAAATCATCCATGAACACCTCAATGCAACTATCAATGTAATCTGAAAATATGCTCATCATGCATCTCTGAAATGTGACAGGTGCATTACAGAGCCCGAAGGCAATCCTTCTAAAAGAAAAAGTTCTAAAAGGGCAAGTGAAGGTAGTCTTCTCTTGATCCTCCAGTGCAATCACAATTTGATTATATCCAGAAAAACCATCGAGAAAGCAGAAATAAGACTTACCTGCTAACCGCTCAAGCATCTGATCAATGAATGGCAGTGGGAAGTGGTCCTTCCTTGTTGTTGAATTCAGCTTGCGGTAGTCTATGCACATTCGCCATCCACTCTGAATCCTTGTTGGAACAAGTTCATTATCTTGATTTGCAACCATAGTGACTCCTAATTTTTTTAGCACTACTTAGACTGGACTTACCCATTTACTGTCTGAATTGGGTAAATAACTCTTACGTCTAGTAGCTTTAAAATCTCCTTCTTCATAACCTCCATCATCTGTGGGTTCAACCTCCTTTGAGCTTCTCTACTTGGTTTAGCCTCATCCTCCAGTAAAATCCTGTGCATGCACACTGATGGACTTATACCTTTGATGTTAGCTATTGTCCATCCAATTGCTTCCTTGTGTATTATCAGAACCCTAATCAATCTGTCTTCTTGAATCTTTGTTAAATTACTTGAGATGATAACTGGAAGTGTCTCATTGTCTCCTAAGTAAACATACTTCAAATGCTCAGGTAAAGGCTTGAGTTCAAGAACTGGTGCCTACACCACAGAAGGTAATAATTTTGTGTGAGATACAGGTAAATCAATCTTTGATACTCCATGCCTTTTTGGAATAGGAGGTAATGACTGCAATGCCATTACTGTATCTTGAACCTCTACACTTAATGGTTGATTGGTACTGACTTCTTGAATTCCTTAACTAATCACCACTTCTAACTCATCCTCCATGCTTAACTCAAAAATATCCTGCACAAATGTATCGACAACATTAATAGAAAAAATAGAATGGTCATCAGCAGGATACTTCATGGCATCAAAGATGTTAAATTTGATAGTCTCTCCATCAAACTCCATAGTTAAGGTACCATCATCCACATCAATTTTTGTCTTGGTAGTTTTTAGGAAAGGTCTTCCAAACAAAATCAAAGTTGACTTTGATGTGGGAACACTATCCTCCATATCCAGAATGTAAAAATCTGCAAGAAAAATCAATTCTCTAACCCGCACCAACACACCCTCAACTACTCCTAATGGATAAGCATTAGAACGATTAGCTAACTGAATAATGACAATGGTTTCTTTCAAAGGACCCAAATTTAAAGTTTGAAAAACTGAATTTGACGTAACATTAATAGATGCTCCTAAATCTGCCATTGCACGTTCAAATTTTGAATCACCTATTCTGCAAGGAATAGAAAACAAACCTGGATCCTTACACTTAGGGGGTAATTTTTGCTGAATTAATGTCCACACATTTTCCCCCACACTGATCTTCTCATTATTTCTCAACTTGCGCTTTGTAGTGCATAGTTCCTTAAGGAATTTAGCTTACCTAGGAACTTGTTTGATCGCATCAAGTAAAGGTATGTTGACCTCCACCTTTCTAAAAGTCTCCAAAATTTCTTTCTCTTGTTGTTCTTTCTTAGTCTTAGCCAACCTACATGGGAATAGAGGAAGAACAGAATTATTAACCTTATTCAGTTTAGGTTCAGTATTTACCTCAACTTCAGGAACTTCAGACTCTTTTGCTCCTTGCTTTTTCTTTTTCATTGGCTCATGTGGAGTCTAGTTATCAACTTCTTTCCCACTTCGCAACACTATAGCACTCGCATTTTCTCTAGGGTTCATGACTATTTGTGATGAAAGCTTTCCAGAACCTTGAGCTTCCAGCCTACTCACAGATGAGGATAACTGACCAATCTGCCTCTCTATGTTTTGAATGCTATTTCTGGTCTCTTATTGAAACTGTTGTGTATTGTTAGCCAAAGCCTTAACAATTTCATCAAGTGACATACCTTGATTTGAGGGAGGTGGAGGTGGAGGTGGTTGATTCACTTGTGGTCTTTGCTGCTAGTATCGATTTTGCACCGGTTGATTCCCATAACTCAAATTGGGATGATCTCACCATCCTGGATTATAAGTATTAGAATAGGGATCATACCTGCATTGTGGTTGTCCATAATGTCCTACTGCATTAGCATGTTACATTGATTCATCCTCTTGTAACGCAAGACACATGTCAGTAGCATGACCCGAACTCGAACAAATTCCACATGCCTTAATAGTTTGCATATTCCCTACAGCTAACTGCCTCACCAAAGAAGTTAAATCAGAAATCTGTTTCTCAAGGTTAGATGTACTTACCTCATTAACCTTCATAGGTGTGTAATCCATTCTCATACCAAACTGCTGAGAGTTTGTTGCCATGTTAGCAATTAGCCTCCTTGCTTCTTCTGGTGTCTTGTCAACCAAAGCTTCTCCACTAGCAGCATCTATCATACTGCGATCCATTGGTAGAAGTCCTTCATAGAAATACTGAATCAGAAGCTACTCCTTTATTTGATGATGGGGACAACTTGCCCACAGTTTCTTAAATCGTTCCCAATACTCATACAAACTCTCTCCATTGTACTGCCTGATGCCACAAATTTCTTTTCTTATGTTGGCAGCAAGAGAAGCAGGAAAATACTTCTTCAGAAATATCTGCTTCATCCCATTCCATGAGTTGACAGATCTAGAAGGAAGGTAATACAACCAATCCTTAGCTGTTCCTTCCAGTGAGAAAGGAAAAGCTCGAAGCTTTATTTGATCCTCTAAAACTTCTTGAGGTTTCATGCTAAAACACACAACATGAAATTCTTTTAAATGCTTATGTGGATCCTCACCTGCAAGACCATGAAACTTAGGCAACAAATGGATTAGTCCAGATTTTAACTCAAAAGCAACATTTAAAGCAAGGTATTGAATACACAAAGGCTATCGATTTAGATCAGGAGCAGCCAACTCTTTTAAAGTCCTAGCAGCCATGGTTTCGTTTTCAAAATTTGAATTCGAATTTGAATCCAAACTTAACTCCCTTGGAGATTGGACTCCTTCAGATGTACTCAGAATCTGCTTAGCCTGCTTAGCCAATTTTCTCAACTGTTTAGCTGTTTTTTCTACTTCTGGATCAAAGATCAACTCATCAGATTGAGAAGTTCTTGTCATAAACAAAAAGAAATCAAAGTAAAAACAGAAAAATGCCTCAAATCCCTAGAAAACAATCTAATTTGGCCTCAAGAGGGTGGGGCTAAAGAATCCTACGGATCTTGATTAGAACGTCATTTCCTTCAAAATAGGTATGGGCCGCCCTCCAAATTCAACCAAAATTCTTGATAAACAGTAACACCGTAATTTTTTTTTTCAAAAACCTGAAAACAGCAACAACTCACAAACAAAATTAATAATAGAATATCCTAACACTAAAAACATGAAATCCAATAAATTTTAGTCCCCGATAACGGCGCCAAAATTCTTGATGATTGTCGAATCCATCAGAAATTAAATTAACTGAAATCACTAATTATGAAATATTTTCTGCAGTAAGTGGTAAATCCAGGTCGAACCCTAGAGACTGAATTATTAAATTTCATGCACTTGTGTACTAGAAAAAGAAATAAAGGTTGGGGGGGGTGTAATTTGCAATCCAAAGAAGAAATCAAAAATCCAAAATTAAGACCTAAAATAAAATAAGAAACTCTTGAATTAAACAAACTTCAGTCCAAGGTAATTCGCATTCCAATGCATTGATTCGATCATAGACAAAAGAAATACAATTATCTCTTATTGAATACTTAACGTAGATTTACCAAACAGCGAGGTAAAATCCCTAACTTCCCTACACTCATCAATTTGAGCCCAGCACTCTTGTTGACTCTAATTATTGACTGAATTGGTATTAAGCAATCCTCATCAAATTAATAATTGCTTGAAGAATAGGAAGTAGTTAAGCTGAACAACAATTTATGAAGCATAAATCATTTAATTCACCTTATTATTTCCTTAGGTTATTATCAAAAATTGGGATCATAATCAATAAAACCTAATTGCTACTTATGTTCAATCTTACATAAAAATTACGGATTATGAAGATGAGCTAGCAATTGATCACATCAAATTAACTAATAGGCCTTTTTAGCAAATCATTCAATAGATCAAAGACAATGAAATCAGAAAATAATAGATATTCAAAAAGATATAAATTAAATTAAGAACCTGGTCTCACAAATCATGGAAAAGAACTTGAATCCCTTGAACTGAATTAAGAACTTAGCCACTCATGTTCATGGCTTATAGAAAATTAAAGAAGAAAATTCAAGAAATCTAGAGTGTCTATGGAGAACAAAGGTCTGATCCTCTTCAGTCGACTGCTGCCTCTTCTATTTATAAAAAATGGCTTAGGGTTAGGTTTTTAGAGTTTCTATCAAACTGCAACTGGAGTAAAATCAGGAAACTGATTGTCTACTGATACACGGCCCATGTATCACTACATGGCCTAGGGCCGTGTAACTTACTGAAGCTAAATAGGTATGTCTTGCATTGGTACAGAAGGTTACACGGGTCTCTAGGATTTACACGGGTCAAGTTACACGGCCCGTATACTTTATTTCTTCGTCGATTCTCTGGATTTCTTCTGGCAAAATATTACACGGGTCCATGGTAGTGCTTACATGACCCGTGTACTTTGTATCAACAATGCTTCTCAATTCTTCGACCTTTCCAAGCTTCCTTCCACACTTCTATGCTCTGGGACTTACCAAAACCCTGAAAAATACAGCAAGAGTCAAATTAATGCATATGCTAAAAATTTCTTCATTTAACACAATTATTTCAACAACTCTCTAAACATATGCCTAATAGGTAATTATACTTTAATAAACTGAATTAGGCATAAAGATACCCTAGAAACACTAAATGTTATGGGAGTAAAATTAATAAATTATGCACTTATCTCTCCCTTATATTCTCAGGTTGGCTAGGAAGCTTCCCAAAAGCTTTACTTTTTTAAGAGCTAGCTTGTTGAGCTATTTGATTCTCTAATATCTTGTTATGTGTTGCCATTTGATCCACTTTAGATGTTAATTGAGAAATCATTTCTTATTGACTTTGATGGCTTACTAGTAGAGTCTCAATCATGGCTTCCAATCTAACTATCTTGTCTAGTTGTGCTTGTTGTGGTGGAAGTTATTGTGGTTGTGGTGAAGCAGGTCCATTTTGAGGTTTAGGAATTCCAGGAGGTGGACCTTTATTCTACTAAAAATTCTAATGTTATTGATACCCAGAAGATTGCTGAAAATTCTGGTGTTGTCCTTGTCTACCTCCCCAAGAGAAATTAGGTTGGTTTCTATAAGCTGGATCATAAGTTGCAGAAAATGGGTTACCACTTAGTCTTTGATTATAGTTCTCCATATAATCCACTTGCTCACTTGAAAAATCTTGACCAAATGTAGGAAATTCAGTTGCATAGTTAACATTTGCAACTCCAACATCTACTGAATTACTTGAACCTCCAACTGAAGAATCTACTTTCATGCTTAGCTTGTCCATCTTCCTTGTCAAAGCATCAAACTTAGCATTAATCATATTCATGGCATCAAACTCAAACATACTTGCTGGTTTCTTCATCTCATTCCTCTCACAACTCCACTGGTAGTTGTTATAAACAATTTTATGTAGAGTAGAAAAAGCTTCATCTTTAGATTTTTCTATAAGATCACCTCCAAAAGATGCATCAATTATACTTCTAATAGCTGGTGAAACTCTATTGTAAAAGTGTTGAACAAGCATCCACTTAGGAATCCCATGGTGTGGACATCTCCTTTGCAAATCCTTGTACCTTTCCCATGCTTCATACAAGCTCTCATCATCTCTAGGTTTGAAAGAAGTCAGCTTATTTCTTAGCTTAGCTGTCTTGCTTGGTGGAAAATATTGAGTTAAAAATGCTTTAGAAAGTTCATCCCATGTTGTGATAGATCCCGGTAGCAAAGAATGTAACCACTTTCTAGCTCGGTCCTTCAAAGAAAAAGGAAATAATCTAAGTCGAATTGCATCATTAGAAACTCCATTTATCTTCAACATATCACTGATCTCAAGAAAGTGTGCTAGATGAATATGTGGACTTTCACTTGGACTTCCCCTAAATTGTGATTGTTGTACCATCTGACACAGTGCAGGCTTCAATTCAAAATTATTAGCTTCTACTCTTGGTTTTGTGATACTTGGCATGAAATCCCTAAAGTTAGGATAGGTGTGATCCTTCACTGAATGGTTGTTATTGTTGTTGGCTATCTCTTCTTGTAGTTGCTCTTGCTCTTGCTCTTGTGCTCTTTCTTGTTGTTGTTGAGCTTTAAATTCAACTTTTCTCCTCTTAAAGCTCTTGGTGTCTTTTCTATTTCTGGATCAAAGAATAAATTAATTTCTTTACTTTTTGTCCTTCTCATAAAATAAATGTACCTGAAAAACAAAATAAACAAATTCTCAAAGTAAAATGGTAAAAGAAATTAAAAATAAAATAAAAATAAAATACCCAAATTAACCAAACAAACAATCATTCAATATCAAACAAAAATCAAATCTCCGGCAATGGTGCCAAAAACTTGATGTGTGTGTCCGTAAGTATACAGGTCGTATCAAGTAATAGAGTGATAAGTCAAGTATCATTCCCACGAGAATTTATTGTTTGAGTACCAAACTATGAATGAAGCGATTATTTGGGCTAATGATTGATGAATAAATGATAAATGTAAATGAACAAAGTAAATTGATAAATCTAATTAGAATAGGTAAAGAGCAAGTAAATAAATTCTAAATCTAGATGCAATTGAACTAAATTAATAATGGCTAATTTAAATCAAAGTCTAATTATGATAAAGATAATTCCAAAGTTGGGGGTTTATGCATAAATTAATTGGGATTTGTCTTGGGTATTCCAATTTTAAGGGAAAATAGAGTTTGAAGGTGATTGATTCTAAATTCCTTTGATATCTTTTTCAAGTAAACAAAAGTGTGTTCTAAAATAACCAAACCTACTTTTGTATGATATTTGATTACTTTAAAACCCATTAAGTTTTCTAACCAATCATTAATTCCTCTTAAAACCCTAGTTTATTTATAAATCTAGGTAATATTAAGTTCCAATCCTTGATTATCTATCAATGATCTTCACCTTTCGATCCTTCAATCAAAGATTAACACAATACCCAATGGGTACCAACATTAGGCAAGTAAATCAAGCACACAAGGAAAGAATCAAAATAATTATTTATATAAAATATGGAAATAACCAGTCTAAATCCACAAATTAATCTAAAACATATTTCTCAACTCTGAAATCCAAAGAGTTTACTCACTCATGTTAGTATTTACAAGAGAAATTAATGGAAAAGTAAACAAAAACATGATAAGGGGACTAAAAATAGAAAAACCCAAGTAGAGGGACTAAAAACTCTGAGTCTTGGAGCTTTCAGAAATGGCAGCAGCAGCTCCTCTTCTGCAGAATTGATGGCGCCCTTTTCCCTTCTATCCTTGTAATTTTTTTTTTCTTTTTCTTTCTTATTATTTCCTTTCCTTCCTTCTTGTGGCAAAAACTAGAAAATGATGCTTTTATATGGTCTCAAAAGTTGCCCTAAAAATAGATAAGAGCCAAAGAGTGATGGGAAATGAGGTGTAAAAATATCCATGTCAGTAGAGTTATCCATGTTCTGGGCATTCTGCTTAGGGTACTGCTTACCCTAAGCAGGATCTTCAACAATTTTTGATCTCTGCATGCACTGCCTGCTTAAGGTTAAGCAGACCCTCAGCAAGTCTCGGCAGGTTTAGGATAAAAGGAGTTCTTCTACTCATGCTTGACTTCAAGCTTGACCTGAGTTGCACCTTAAGCACTGTCGCTTACCCTAAGCAGGATCTCAAGCAAGACCCTAAGCAAATCTCAACAGGTTTTGGGATGAAAGTTTGAATGTGTAGGATTTAAGCTGTGCTTTACTTGTGGCTTGCCCAGGCTGAAGGTTAAGCAATATGACATACCCTGAGCAACATCATAAACAAAATCTCAAGCAAATTTCGGCCAACTAAATCTTCCAATGCTTGATTTTTTCAACTTTCCTCCATGCTTAAAGGACTCCAAATTTCTTCAAATCAATTCCTAATGCACTCATTGGCCCTCAATATGCCATAAAAACCTATAAAAAAAAGCAAAATTACAAAAATCAAATATAAAGTAGCTAAAGTTAGCAAATAAGCTAAAATAAAACTAAAAACATAAAATATACTAAAATATAAGGGCAAAATGGATGCAAAACTATCCTAAAATGCCTATATGAAATGAGTGTAATATCTACAAAAGGCCTTACTCCGAAAAAGATAATAAGAAAATAAAACTTACATTCAAAATATTCAACACTCATATTAAAATAATGATTTGAACACTGCAGTAAACCTATATTTTGAAGCCAATTGATGTATATAATATAACAATGTCATAAAAAAAACTGAAAAATAATATAAAGTTGACTGTGACATTATGTTGTTTTATATTATTATTTATATTACATTAATTATCCTCTTAAATTTTTAATAATGTAGAAAGTATATAATATTATATAATATTTAAAAATTAATAAAATTATAGATATTTATTAAATAATAAATATGTACAATAACAATCAATAACATGCAACACACGTTAGATAAAAACTAATAGATTATAAAGTAAGGGAGGTTCATGATTACATCTTAGTTGTATGAGCACTAGTGATGATAATATTTTACACATTAGTCAGTTTAATTTGAATCCTTTTGTTGTGATATAATTTATAATTTGTTTAAATTCACACTCAATTTAAGATAATCTAAATTTAAATGAATTGCAAAATTGAAAGTTAACTTGATATATAATATCTTGAATTTTAAAGAATATAACTTTATATTACATATCATGTATGATTGCTATTTTATCTTTGTACTTCTCAAATTAAGAGGATATTAATATTAATATGTTATTATTATTATTATTATTATTATTATTATTATTAATTAAAAAATTATAATTTTTTTTTTTTGCAAAAAAAATTGGACTATTTGAATTTAAATAGAAGGTTATTGATTAATTGAGATGAAAACTTTAAAATGAATTTATTTGGACATAGATCAAAGTTAAAGGCAAAACAGTAAAAAAGATTTTTAAAAAATCTCTTATTGATTTCACCTAAAAGATGAAAGCTATGGATGATTAGACTTCACCATCATGTTTCTTGACTCAACAACTTTCATTTGTAATCAAATGGTGAAGATCAACAATGGAAGGCTAAGGGTTTCCTAGTCAATTTCCGACAATCATAATGAAATTTGAAGAAGTCAATTTCATATTTGGAGTTGGAATTAAATGAGTTTCTAAAGATGTGAGCAGATCGAGAAAATGCCTTCCATGGTTGGCTGTGAATAGTAACATAAATGGTATTACTCAATAGGCTTGGCTACAAATGTCATATATCTAATTTTATGGGTCGAACCAATACTAGAACTTATGCCAACATAAAGTATCCAAAATCCATAGTAAGTCTTATTATTCTCAAACTCATAATCAAACCCAACTCAAGGCTCAACTTACAGAAATAAATTATTAAACATTATTAAATATTATAAAATAAATTGATGAGTCTAATTCAACCCAGTATACAAAATAACAATTTGGGGAGTCTAGCTCAACCTTAATAACCAATATCTATGTAATCTCAATTTTCATTATTAAATAATAAAAATATTTATTAGTGCCATGGCGGATTCCTAAAAATGAAATAAAATAAATAAATATATAAATAAATAAATAAACAAAATAAAAATAATAACTAAATGATACCACAATTTGTGAAGACAAGTACAAGTTGGACTCTAAAAGAAAAATGCTTCTCCTGCAACCTGAGAAAAAATATTAAATAAGAGTTAGCGTTCGACTCAAAGAGCTTAGATATTGATTATAATTATCATTTTTATAACTATCTATTTCTAATGCAATCATATTAATGAAAATGTACCAAACAAACAAATCACTTAATCCTCGCATGAGAGGATAAATTGAAGCTGCACACACACCCATAATACATATTTGAATCGACCCATGCTCTGACTCTCTGAAATCCAACATTTTCTCTTAATCCTTTTTCTGTGAGAATCAACGATCCAAAGAGCCACCATACCTACCCCACAATGGCGAGAATTGTTCGATCCATATAGCTGCCAAACCTACCCCGCAATAGTGAGAGTCAGTCGATCCATATAGCTGCCACACTTATCTCGCCCATCCATATCCATATCCACAAGAGTAGTTGAATTTCTCATGTTGTGCCTACCCCACGATTCCACATTCAAAATACATATATAAGCTCTAATTTATCCCCTAGGTGGTACAACACAGAAAATTTTTAATGCAATGGATAAGGGATGCTCTTAATGTAGTAACTAACAATGTATGCCTGTAAGTGGATGTATGAATATGCCAGAAAATGTAAATAATATTGGAATTATATAGGTAATCAATATCAAACTCACAAACTGATCGACTCGACTACTGCTGATCTAGCTACAAGGAATATGATGGCCAACCTCAATCACCTATACAAACACACTAAGCTCTATCAAGTAACTCACACAAATAACTAAATTAAACTACAGAAGTAAGAATTTAATCCTTGGGTTTTTCAAAATTTTGGCAAAGTTTCCTTTGTAACTAGACCTTACTCCCTGCAAGAAACTTAACTAAATGCAACAACAGTAACCTAAATGGCCTTAAGCTTTCTCTCTCCTCAAAGTCCCTTACTACTGTTGGTCCTTTTCACCATTATTGGGTGTTATCGATGTCAACTAGTGCCGCTGGGGTGGTTGTTGTCCTCGCTAGTGGTGGTGTTGGATGATGGGTGGAAACCAAGATAGGGGAGATGAGTTTCAAAAATTTGGGGGAGGGAGGGGGGGATGGCATGGGGAAGAAAAGGACATATTGGGTAATTTCTAGTTTGTTTACATATATATATATATATATATATATATATATATATATATATATATATATATCCAAACTCAAAATATCTAATATCACCATCCTTATTTATTATTAAAAACACAATAATTAATAAAAATTTATAAAAATAAAAATATAAAGGAAAAAACAAAATAATGTTATAATTAAAATATTTCATTTACTTTAAAAAAAATAGGTTATTACAACAAAGCTTCCTTAATTTAGTTGAGGTTTAAGTGTAAAAAGGGATAAGATAATACTATTGCAAAGGCTTTGTCTAGGTATGTTACTAGAGAGTTGTGTGTCTTGACTTTTATTGTGATGCCTTTTGAATTGATGGAGCGTATCATACAGGTTTGGAGCATTGACCCTTAATTAGGAAAGATCATTCAAGAGCTTCAAGTGGATCCTTCTTCCCATAGTTCCTTCACATACAGTTCCAAAAAACTTTGTAAGAGAGGAAAGTTGGTGGGGTGAAATGATTCATCCCTTCAATAACAATTGTTGCAACTCTTTCAAACTTCACCTCTAGGTGGTCATTCTAGGGTTCCAACTACTGCACATTCTTTGCATCTATTGTATATTAGTCCATGCTTTGGAAAATAGTAAAAAACTTTCTCAGAGAACGCAAAACTTCCCAGTGGTACAAGTATGAGAATATTAGCCTTCCTATGTTGTCACAACTTTTACTTGTTCTTGTTTGAATATTCATAGACCTTACCATGGATTTCATTAATAGTCTTTCAAAATCTTAGGGCAAGTAAGTAATCTTTGTGGTTGTTGATTGGCTTACTAAATACAGCCATTCCTTTAGGTTAGTCATCCTTATGTTGTGCAAATGGTAGCAAAACTATTCATGGATGCAGTATTTAAATTGCATGGCATGCCACAAATGATCATCTAATACAGGGATCCTACCCTTGAAAGTCACTTTTAGAAGGAATTAT